>NW_028241265.1:0-569187 GCF_964263255.1 Lissotriton vulgaris
TTTTCATGCTTCCAGGGGCTCGGGAAGTGAAATAAATACCATTTGGAGGCATTTAATGTTCGAGCAAAAACGGCTGATTTTCGACAAAAGAGATAACACCCCCCCATTACGTCATGCTTCAGAATGTGGAAAATGGTCAGTTTTCAAATGTTTTATTTTTGAACGTCAGTTCACATTTGTAGGTGGATCATCAGTGTTAGAGCTAAAATTAGCATGTTTAAAGTGATTTTCATGCTTCCAGGGGCCCAAAACACAAGATTTATGGAATGGTTAAAAGTGCATGAAAATGGCCAATTGACTCACTCTGAGTTCTCAAAAAGGGTTTCTTCACCCCGGGAAGTTAATTAAATACCATTTGGAGGCATTTAATGTTCGAGCAAAAACGGCTGATTTCGACAAAAGAGATAACACCCCCCCATTACGTCATGCTTCAGAAATGTGGAAAATGGTCCGTTTTCAATGTTTTATTTTTGAACGTCAGTTCACATTTGTAGGTGGATCATCAGTGTTAGAGCTAAAATTAGCATGTTTAAAGTGATTTTCATGCTTTCCAGGGGCTCGGGAAGTTAATTAAATACCATTTGGAGGCATTTAATGTTCGAGCAAAAACGGCTGATTTTCGACAAAAAGAGATAACACCCCCCCCATTACGTCATGCTTCAGAAATGTGGAAAATGGTCCGTTTTCAAATGTTTTATTTTGAACGTCAGTTCACATTTGTAGGTGGATCATCAGTGTTAGAGCTAAAATTAGCATGTTTAAAGTGATTTTCATGCTTCCAGGGCCCGAAACACAAGATTTATGGAATGGTTAAAAGTGCATGAAAATGGCCAATTTACTCACTCTGAGTTCTCAAAAAAGGGTTTCTTCACCCCGGGAAGTTATTTAAATACCATTTGGAGGCATTTAATGTTCGAGCAAAAACGGCTGATTTTCGACAAAAGAGATAACACCCCCCCATTACGTCATGCTTCAGAAATGTGGAAAATGGTCCGTTTTCAAATGTTTTATTTTTGAACGTCAGTTCACATTTGTAGGTGGATCATCAGTGTTAGAGCTAAAATTAGCATGTTTAAAGTGATTTTCATGCTTCCAGGGGCTCGGGAAGTTAATAAATACCATTTGGAGGCATTTAATGTTCGAGCAAAAACGGCTGATTTCGACAAAAGAGATAACACCCCCCCATTACGTCATGCTTCAGAAATGTGGAAAATGGTCCGTTTTCAAATGTTTTATTTTGAACCGTCAGTTCACATTTGTAGGTGGATCATCAGTGTATAGAGCTAAAATTAGCATGTTTATAGGATTTTCAAGCCCCAGGGGCCGGGAATATAAGTAAATTTAGAAGTTAATTAAATACCATTTGGAGGTGGAAGGCATTTAATGTTCGAGCAAAAACGGCTGATTTTCAACAAAAGAGATAACACCCCCGCATTACGTCATGCTTCAGAAATGTGGAAAATGGTCCGTTTTCAAATGTTTTATTTTTGAACGTCAGTTCACATTTGTAGGTGGATCATCAGTGTTAGAGCTAAAATTAGCATGTTTAAAGTGATTTTCATGCTTCCAGGGGGCTCGGGAAGTTAATTAAATACCATTTGGAGGCATTTAATGTTCGAGCAAAAACGGCTGATTTTCGACAAAAGAGGATAACACCCCCCCATTACGTCATGCTTCAGAAATGTGAAAATGGTCCGTTTCAAATGTTTTATTTTTGAACGTCAGTTCACATTTGTAGGTGGATCATCAGTGTTAGAGCTAAAATTAGCATGTTTAAAGTGATTTTCATGCTTCCAGGGGCCCAAAACACAAGATTTATGGAATGGTTAAAAGTGCATGAAAATGGCCAATTGACTCACTCTGAGTTCTCAAAAGGGGTTCTTCACCCCGGGAAGTTAATTAAATACCATTTGGAGGCATTTAATGTTCGAGCAAAAACGGCTGATTTTCGACAAAAGAGATAACACCCCCCCATTACGTCATGCTTCAGAAATGTGGAAAATGGTCCGTTTTCAAATGTTTTATTTTTGAACGTCAGTTCACATTTGTAGGTGGATCATCAGTGTTAGAGCTAAAATTAGCATGTTTAAAGTGATTTTCATGCTTCCAGGGGCTCGGGAAGTGAAATAAATACCATTTGGAGGCATTTAATGTTCGAGCAAAAACGGCTGATTTTCGACAAAAGAGATAACACCCCCCCATTACGTCATGCTTCAGAAATGTGGAAAATGGTCAGTTTTCAAATGTTTTATTTTTGAACGTCAGTTCACATTTGTAGGTGGATCATCAGTGTTAGAGCTAAAATTAGCATGTTTAAAGTGATTTTCATGCTTCCAGGGGCCCAAAACACAAGATTTATGGAATGGTTAAAAGTGCATGAAAATGGCCAATTGACTCACTCTGAGTTCTCAAAAAGGGTTTCTTCACCCCGGGAAGTTAATTAAATACCATTTGGAGGCATTTAATGTTCGAGCAAAAACGGCTGATTTTCGACAAAAGAGATAACACCCCCCCATTACGTCATGCTTCAGAAATGTGGAAAATGGTCCGTTTTCAAATGTTTTATTTTTGAACGTCAGTTAACATTTGTAGGTGGATCATCAGTGTTAGAGCTAAAATTAGCATGTTTAAAGTGATTTTCATGCTTCCAGGGGCTCGGGAAGTTAATTAAATACCATTTGGAGGCATTTAATGTTCGAGCAAAAACGGCTGATTTTCGACAAAAGAGATAACACCCCCCCATTACGTCATGCTTCAGAAATGTGGAAAATGGTCCGTTTTCAAATGTTTTATTTTTGAACGTCAGTTCACATTTGTAGGTGGATCATCAGTGTTAGAGCTAAAATTAGCATGTTTAAAGTGATTTTCATGCTTCCAGGGGCCCGAAACACAAGATTTATGGAATGGTTAAAAGTGCATGAAAATGGCCAATTTACTCACTCTGAGTTCTCAAAAAGGGTTTCTTCACCCCGGGAAGTTAATTAAATACCATTTGGAGGCATTTAATGTTCGAGCAAAAACGGCTGATTTTCGACAAAAGAGATAACACCCCCCCATTACGTCATGCTTCAGAAATGTGGAAAATGGTCCGTTTTCAAATGTTTTATTTTTGAACGTCAGTTCACATTTGTAGGTGGATCATCAGTGTTAGAGCTAAAATTAGCATGTTTAAAGTGATTTTCATGCTTCCAGGGGCTCGGGAAGTTAATTAAATACCATTTGGAGGCATTTAATGTTCGAGCAAAAACGGCTGATTTTCGACAAAAGAGATAACACCCCCCCATTACGTCATGCTTCAGAATTGTGGAAAATGGTCCGTTTTCAAATGTTTTATTTTGAACGTCAGTTCACATTTGTAGGTGGATCATCAGTGTTAGAGCTAAAATTAGCATGTTTAAAGTGATTTTCATGCTTCCAGGGGCTCGGGAAGTGAAATAAATACCATTTGGAGGCATTTAATGTTCGAGCAAAAACGGCTGATTTTCGACAAAAGAGATAACACCCCCCCATTACGTCATGCTTCAGAAATGTGGAAAATGGTCCGTTTTCAAATGTTTTATTTTTGAACGTCAGTTCACATTTGTAGGTGGATCATCAGTTTAAGAGCTAAAATTAGCATGTTTAAAGTGATTTTCATGCTTCCAGGGGCCCAAAACACAAGATTAATGGAATGGTTAAAAGTGCATGAAAATGGCCAATTTACTCACTCTGAGTTCTCAAAAAGGGTTTCTTCACCCCGGGAAGTGAAATAAATACCATTTGGAGGCATTTAATGTTCGAGCAAAAACGGCTGATTTTCGACAAAAGAGATAACACCCCCCCATTACGTCATGCTTCAGAAATGTGGAAAATGGTCCGTTTTCAAATGTTTTATTTTTGAACGTCAGTTCACATTTGTAGGTGGATCATCAGTGTTAGAGCTAAAATTAGCATGTTTAAAGTGATTTTCATGCTTCCAGGGGCTCGGGAAGTTAATTAAATACCATTTGGAGGCATTTAATGTTCGAGCAAAAACGGCTGATTTTCGACAAAAGAGATAACACCCCCCCGATTACGCCATGCTTCAGAAATGTGGAAAATGGTCCGTTTTCAAATGTTTTATTTTTGAACGTCAGTTCACATTTATAGGTGGATCATCAGTGTTAGAGCTAAAATTAGCATGTTTAAAGTGATTTTCATGCTTCCAGGGGCTCGGGAAGTTAATTAAATACCATTTGGAGGCATTTAATGTTCGAGCAAAAACGGCTGATTTTCGACAAAAGAGATAACACCCCCCCATTACGTCATGCTTCAGAAATGTGGAAAATGGTCCGTTTTCAAATGTTTTATTTTTGAACGTCAGTTCACATTTGTAGGTGGATCATCAGTGTTAGAGCTAAAATTAGCATGTTTAAAGTGATTTTCATGCTTCCAGGGGCCCAAAACACAAGATTAATGGAATGGTTAAAAGTGCATGAAAATGGCCAATTTACTCACTCTGAGTTCTCAAAAAGGGTTTCTTCACCCCGGGAAGTGAAATAAATACCATTTGGAGGCATTTAATGTTCGAGCAAAAACGGCTGATTTTCGACAAAAGAGATAACACCCCCCCATTACGTCATGCTTCAGAAATGTGGAAAATGGTCCGTTTTCAAATGTTTTATTTTTGAACGTCAGTTCACATTTGTAGGTGGATCATCAGTGTTAGAGCTAAAATTAGCATGTTTAAAGTGATTTTCATGCTTCCAGGGGCTCGGGAAGTTAATTAAATACCATTTGGAGGCATTTAATGTTCGAGCAAAAACGGCTGATTTTCGACAAAAGAGATAACACCCCCCCGATTACGCCATGCTTCAGAAATGTGGAAAATGGTCCGTTTTCAAATGTTTTATTTTTGAACGTCAGTTCACATTTATAGGTGGATCATCAGTGTTAGAGCTAAAATTAGCATGTTTAAAGTGATTTTCATGCTTCCAGGGGCTCGGGAAGTTAATTAAATACCATTTGGAGGCATTTAATGTTCGAGCAAAAACGGCTGATTTTCGACAAAAGAGATAACACCCCCCCATTACGTCATGCTTCAGAAATGTGGAAAATGGTCCGTTTTCAAATGTTTTATTTTTGAACGTCAGTTCACATTTGTAGGTGGATCATCAGTGTTAGAGCTAAAATTAGCATGTTTAAAGTGATTTTCATGCTTCCAGGGGCTTGGGAAGTTAAATAAATAACATTTGGAGGCATTTAATGTTCGAGCAAAAACGGCTGATTTTCGACAAAAGAGATAACACCCCCCCATTACGTCATGCTTCAGAAATGTGGAAAATGGTCCGTTTTCAAATGTTTTATTTTTGAACGTCAGTTCACATTTGTAGGTGGATCATCAGTGTTAGAGCTAAAATTAGCATGTTTAAAGTGATTTTCATGCTTCCAGGGGCTCGGGAAGTTAATTAAATACAATTTGGAGGCATTTAATGTTCGAGCAAAAACGGCTGATTTTCGACAAAAGAGATAACACCCCCCCATTACGTCATGCTTCAGAAATGTGGAAAATGGTCCGTTTTCAAATGTTTTATTTTTGAACGTCAGTTCACATTTGTAGGTGGATCATCAGTGTTAGAGCTAAAATTAGCATGTTTAAAGTGATTTTCATGCTTCCAGGGGCCCAAAACACAAGATTAATGGAATGGTTAAAAGTGCATGAAAATGGCCAATTTACTCACTCTGAGTTCTCAAAAAGGGTTTCTTCACCCCGGGAAGTGAAATAAATACCATTTGGAGGCATTTAATGTTCGAGCAAAAACTGCTGATTTTCGACAAAAGAGATAACACCCCCCCATTACGTCATGCTTCAGAAATGTGGAAAATGGTCCGTTTTCAAATGTTTTATTTTTGAACGTCAGTTCACATTTGTAGGTGGATCATCAGTGTTAGAGCTAAAATTAGCATGTTTAAAGTGATTTTCATGCTTCCAGGGGCCCAAAACACAAGATTTATGGAATGGTTAAAAGTGCATGAAAATGGCCAATTTACTCACTCTGAGTACTCAAAAAGGGTTTCTCACCCCGGGAAGTTAATTAAATACCATTTGGAGGCATTTAATGTTCGAGCAAAAACGGCTGATTTCGACAAAAGAGATAACACCCCCCCATTACGTCATGCTTCAGAATGTGGAAAATGGTCCGTTTTCAAATGTTTTATTTTTGAACGTCAGTTCACATTTGTAGGTGGATCATCAGTGTTAGAGCTAAAAATAGCATGTTTAAAGTGATTTTCATGCTTCCAGGGGCTCGGGAAGTTAATTAAATACCATTTGGAGGCATTTTAATGTTCGAGCAAAAACGGCTGATTTTCGACAAAAGAGATAACACCCCCCCATTACGTCATGCTTCAGAAATGTGGAAAATGGTCCGTTTTCAAATGTTTTATTTTTGAACGTCAGTTCACATTTGTAGGTGGATCATCAGTGTTAGAGCTAAAATTAGCATGTTTAAAGTGATTTTCATGCTTCCAGGGGCTCGGGAAGTGAAATAAATACCATTTGGAGGCATTTAATGTTCGAGCAAAAACGGCTGATTTTCGACAAAAGAGATAACACCCCCCCATTACGTCATGCTTCAGAAAAGTGGAAAATGGTCCGTTTTCAAATGTTTTATTTTTGAACGTCAGTTCACATTTGTAGGTGGATCATCAGTGTTAGAGCTAAAATTAGCATGTTTAAAGTGATTTTCATGCTTCCAGGGCTCGGGAAGTGAAATAAATACCATTTGGAGGCATTTAATGTTCGAGCAAAAACTGCTGATTTTCGACAAAAGAGATAACACCCCCCCATTACGTCATGCTTCAGAAATGTGGAAAATGGTCCGTTTTTAAATGTTTCATTTTTGAACGTCAGTTCACATTTGTAGGTGGATCATCAGTGTTAGAGCTAAAATTAGCATGTTTAAAGTGATTTTCATGCTTCCAGGGGCCCAAAACACAAGATTTATGGAATGGTTAAAAGTGCATGAAAATGGCCAATTTACTCACTCTGAGTTCTCAAAAAGGGTTTCTTCACCCCGGGAAGTTAATTAAATACCATTTGGAGGCATTTAATGTTCGAGCAAAAACGGCTGATTTTCGACAAAAGAGATAACACCCCCCATTACGTCATGCTTCAGAAATGTGGGAAAATGGTCCGTTTTCAAATGTTTTATTTTTGAACGTCAGTTCACATTTGTAGGTGGATCATCAGTGTTAGAGCTAAAATTAGCATGTTTAAAGTGATTTTCATGCTTCCAGGGGCTCGGGAAGTTAATTAAATACCATTTGGAGGCATTTAATGTTCAAGCAAAAACGGCTGATTTTCGACAAAAGAGATAACACCCCCCCATTACGTCATGCTTCAGAAATGTGGAAAATGGTCCGTTTTCAAATGTTTTATTTTTGAACGTCAGTTCACATTTGTAGGTGGATCATCAGTGTTAGAGCTAAAATTAGCATGTTTAAAGTGATTTTCATGCTTCCAGGGGCCCAAAACACAAGATTTATGGAATGGTTAAAAGTGCATGAAAATGGCCAATTTACTCACTCTGAGTACTCAAAAAGGGTTTCTTCACCCCGGGAAGTTAATTAAATACCATTTGGAGGCATTTAATGTTCGAGCAAAAACGGCTGATTTTCGACAAAAGAGATAACACCCCCCCATTACGTCATGCTTCAGAAATGTGGAAAATGGTCAGTTTTCAAATGTTTTATTTTTGAACGTCAGTTCACATTTGTAGGTGGATCATCAGTGTTAGAGCTAAAATTAGCATGTTTAAAGTGATTTTCATGCTTCCAGGGGCTCGGGAAGTTAATTAAATACCATTTGGAGGCATTTAATGTTCGAGCAAAAACGGCTGATTTTCGACAAAAGAGATAACACCCCCCCATTACGTCATGCTTCAGAAATGTGGAAAATGGTCCGTTTTCAAATGTTTTATTTTTGAACGTCAGTTCACATTTGTAGGTGGATCATCAGTGTTAGAGCTAAAATTAGCATGTTTAAAGTGATTTTCATGCTTCCAGGGGCTCGGGAAGTGAAATAAATACCATTTGGAGGCATTTAATGTTCGAGCAAAAACGGCTGATTTTCGACAAAAGAGATAACACCCCCCCATTACGTCATGCTTCAGAAAAGTGGAAAATGGTCCGTTTTCAAATGTTTTATTTTTGAACGTCAGTTCACATTTGTAGGTGGATCATCAGTGTTAGAGCTAAAATTAGCATGTTTAAAGTGATTTTCATGCTTCCAGGGGCTCGGGAAGTGAAATAAATACCATTTGGAGGCATTTAATGTTCGAGCAAAAACTGCTGATTTTCGACAAAAGAGATAACACCCCCCCATTACGTCATGCTTCAGAAATGTGGAAAATGGTCCGTTTTTAAATGTTTCATTTTTGAACGTCAGTTCACATTTGTAGGTGGATCATCAGTGTTAGAGCTAAAATTAGCATGTTTAAAGTGATTTTCATGCTTCCAGGGGCCCAAAACACAAGATTTATGGAATGGTTAAAGGTGCATGAAAATGGCCAATTTACTCACTCTGAGTTCTCAAAAAGGGTTTCTTCACCCCGGGAAGTTAATTAAATACCATTTGGAGGCATTTAATGTTCGAGCAAAAACGGCTGATTTTCGACAAAAGAGATAACACCCCCCCATTACGTCATGCTTCAGAAATGTGGAAAATGGTCCGTTTTCAAATGTTTTATTTTTGAACGTCAGTTCACATTTGTAGGTGGATCATCAGTGTTAGAGCTAAAATTAGCATGTTTAAAGTGATTTTCATGCTTCCAGGGGCTCGGGAAGTTAATTAAATACCATTTGGAGGCATTTAATGTTCGAGCAAAAACGGCTGATTTTCAACAAAAGAGATAACACCCCCCATTACGTCATGCTTCAGAAATGTGGAAAATGGTCCGTTTTCAAATGTTTTATTTTTGAACGTCAGTTCACATTTGTAGGTGGATCATCAGTGTTAGAGCTAAAATTAGCATTTTTAAAGTGATTTTCATGCTTCCAGGGGCTCGGGAAGTTAATTAAATACCATTTGGAGGCATTTAATGTTCGAGCAAAAATGGCTGATTTTCGACAAAAGAGATAACACCCCCCCATTACGTCATGCTTCAGAAATGTGGAAAATGGTCCGTTTTCAAATGTTTTATTTTTGAACGTCAGTTCACATTTGTAGGTGGATCATCAGTGTTAGAGCTAAAATTAGCATGTTTAAAGTGATTTTCATGCTTCCAGGGGCTCGGGAAGTTAATTAAATACCATTTGGAGGCATTTAATGTTCGAGCAAAAACGGCTGATTTTCAACAAAAGAGATAACACCCCCCCATTACGTCATGCTTCAGAAATGTGGAAAATGGTCCGTTTTCAAATGTTTTATTTTTGAACGTCAGTTCACATTTGTAGGTGGATCATCAGTGTTAGAGCTAAAATTAGCATGTTTAAAGTGATTTTCATGCTTCCAGGGGCTCGGGAAGTTAATTAAATACCATTTGGAGGCATTTAATGTTCGAGCAAAAACGGCTGATTTTCGACAAAAGAGATAACACCCCCCCATTACGTCATGCTTCAGAAATGTGGAAAATGGTCCGTTTTCAAATGTTTTATTTTTGAACGTCAGTTCACATTTGTAGGTGGATCATCAGTGTTAGAGCTAAAATTAGCATGTTTAAAGTGATTTTCATGCTTCCAGGGGCTCGGGAAGTGAAATAAATACCATTTGGAGGCATTTAATGTTCGAGCAAAAACGGCTGATTTTCGACAAAAGAGATAACACCCCCCCATTACGTCATGCTTCAGAAATGTGGAAAATGGTCAGTTTTCAAATGTTTTATTTTTGAACGTCAGTTCACATTTGTAGGTGGATCATCAGTGTTAGAGCTAAAATTAGCATGTTTAAAGTGATTTTCATGCTTCCAGGGGCCCAAAACACAAGATTTATGGAATGGTTAAAAGTGCATGAAAATGGCCAATTGACTCACTCTGAGTTCTCAAAAAGGGTTTCTTCACCCCGGGAAGTTAATTAAATACCATTTGGAGGCATTTAATGTTCGAGCAAAAACGGCTGATTTTCGACAAAAGAGATAACACCCCCCCATTACGTCATGCTTCAGAAATGTGGAAAATGGTCCGTTTTCAAATGTTTTATTTTTGAACGTCAGTTCACATTTGTAGGTGGATCATCAGTGTTAGAGCTAAAATTAGCATGTTTAAAGTGATTTTCATGCTTCCAGGGGCTCGGGAAGTTAATTAAATACCATTTGGAGGCATTTAATGTTCGAGCAAAAACGGCTGATTTTCGACAAAAGAGATAACACCCCCCCATTACGTCATGCTTCAGAAATGTGGAAAATGGTCCGTTTTCAAATGTTTTATTTTTGAACGTCAGTTCACATTTGTAGGTGGATCATCAGTGTTAGAGCTAAAATTAGCATGTTTAAAGTGATTTTCATGCTTCCAGGGGCCCGAAACACAAGATTTATGGAATGGTTAAAAGTGCATGAAAATGGCCAATTTACTCACTCTGAGTTCTCAAAAAGGGTTTCTTCACCCCGGGAAGTTATTTAAATACCATTTGGAGGCATTTAATGTTCGAGCAAAAACGGCTGATTTTCGACAAAAGAGATAACACCCCCCCATTACGTCATGCTTCAGAAATGTGGAAAATGGTCCGGTTTCAAATGTTTTATTTTTGAACGTCAGTTCACATTTGTAGGTGGATCATCAGTGTTAGAGCTAAAATTAGCATGTTTAAAGTGATTTTCATGCTTCCAGGGGCTCGGGAAGTTAATTAAATACCATTTGGAGGCATTTAATGTTCGAGCAAAAACGGCTGATTTTCGACAAAAGAGATAACACCCCCCCATTACGTCATGCTTCAGAAATGTGGAAAATGGTCCGTTTTCAAATGTTTTATTTTTGAACGTCAGTTCACATTTGTAGGTGGATCATCAGTGTTAGAGCTAAAATTAGCATGTTTAAAGTGATTTTCATGCTTCCAGGGGCTCGGGAAGTTAATTAAATACCATTTGGAGGCATTTAATGTTCGAGCAAAAACGGCTGATTTTCAACAAAAGAGATAACACCCCCGCATTACGTCATGCTTCAGAAATGTGGAAAATGGTCCGTTTTCAAATGTTTTATTTTTGAACGTCAGTTCACATTTGTAGGTGGATCATCAGTGTTAGAGCTAAAATTAGCATGTTTAAAGTGATTTTCATGCTTCCAGGGGCTCGGGAAGTTAATTAAATACCATTTGGAGGCATTTAATGTTCGAGCAAAAACGGCTGATTTTCGACAAAAGAGATAACACCCCCCCATTACGTCATGCTTCAGAAATGTGGAAAATGGTCCGTTTTCAAATGTTTTATTTTTGAACGTCAGTTCACATTTGTAGGTGGATCATCAGTGTTAGAGCTAAAATTAGCATGTTTAAAGTGATTTTCATGCTTCCAGGGGCCCAAAACACAAGATTTATGGAATGGTTAAAAGTGCATGAAAATGGCCAATTGACTCACTCTGAGTTCTCAAAAAGGGTTTCTTCACCCCGGGAAGTTAATTAAATACCATTTGGAGGCATTTAATGTTCGAGCAAAAACGGCTGATTTTCGACAAAAGAGATAACACCCCCCCATTACGTCATGCTTCAGAAATGTGGAAAATGGTCCGTTTTCAAATGTTTTATTTTTGAACGTCAGTTCACATTTGTAGGTGGATCATCAGTGTTAGAGCTAAAATTAGCATGTTTAAAGTGATTTTCATGCTTCCAGGGGCTCGGGAAGTGAAATAAATACCATTTGGAGGCATTTAATGTTCGAGCAAAAACGGCTGATTTTCGACAAAAGAGATAACACCCCCCCATTACGTCATGCTTCAGAAATGTGGAAAATGGTCAGTTTTCAAATGTTTTATTTTTGAACGTCAGTTCACATTTGTAGGTGGATCATCAGTGTTAGAGCTAAAATTAGCATGTTTAAAGTGATTTTCATGCTTCCAGGGGCCCAAAACACAAGATTTATGGAATGGTTAAAAGTGCATGAAAATGGCCAATTGACTCACTCTGAGTTCTCAAAAAGGGTTTCTTCACCCCGGGAAGTTAATTAAATACCATTTGGAGGCATTTAATGTTCGAGCAAAAACGGCTGATTTTCGACAAAAGAGATAACACCCCCCCATTACGTCATGCTTCAGAAATGTGGAAAATGGTCCGTTTTCAAATGTTTTATTTTTGAACGTCAGTTCACATTTGTAGGTGGATCATCAGTGTTAGAGCTAAAATTAGCATGTTTAAAGTGATTTTCATGCTTTCAGGGGCTCGGGAAGTTAATTAAATACCATTTGGAGGCATTTAATGTTCGAGCAAAAACGGCTGATTTTCGACAAAAGAGATAACACCCCCCCATTACGTCATGCTTCAGAAATGTGGAAAATGGTCCGTTTTCAAATGTTTTATTTTTGAACGTCAGTTCACATTTGTAGGTGGATCATCAGTGTTAGAGCTAAAATTAGCATGTTTAAAGTGATTTTCATGCTTCCAGGGGCCCAAAACACAAGATTTATGGAATGGTTAAAAGTGCATGAAAATGGCCAATTTACTCACTCTGAGTTCTCAAAAAGGGTTTCTTCACCCCGGGAAGTTAATTAAATACCATTTGGAGGCATTTAATGTTCGAGCAAAAACGGCTGATTTTCGACAAAAGAGATAACACCCCCCCATTACGTCATGCTTCAGAAATGTGGAAAATGGTCCGTTTTCAAATGTTTTATTTTTGAACGTCAGTTCACATTTGTAGGTGGATCATCAGTGTTAGAGCTAAAATTAGCATGTTTAAAGTGATTTTCATGCTTCCAGGGGCTCGGGAAGTTAATTAAATACCATTTGGAGGCATTTAATGTTCGAGCAAAAACGGCTGATTTTCAACAAAAGAGATAACACCCCCCCATTACGTCATGCTTCAGAAATGTGGAAAATGGTCCGTTTTCAAATGTTTTATTTTTGAACGTCAGTTCACATTTGTAGGTGGATCATCAGTGTTAGAGCTAAAATTAGCATGTTTAAAGTGATTTTCATGCTTCCAGGGGCTCGGGAAGTTAATTAAATACCATTTGGAGGCATTTAATGTTCGAGCAAAAACGGCTGATTTTCGACAAAAGAGATAACACCCCCCCATTACGTCATGCTTCAGAAATGTGGAAAATGGTCCGTTTTCAAATGTTTTATTTTTGAACGTCAGTTCACATTTGTAGGTGGATCATCAGTGTTAGAGCTAAAATTAGCATGTTTAAAGTGATTTTCATGCTTCCAGGGGCTCGGGAAGTGAAATAAATACCATTTGGAGGCATTTAATGTTCGAGCAAAAACGGCTGATTTTCGACAAAAGAGATAACACCCCCCCATTACGTCATGCTTCAGAAATGTGGAAAATGGTCCGTTTTCAAATGTTTTATTTTTGAACGTCAGTTCACATTTGTAGGTGGATCATCAGTGTTAGAGCTAAAATTAGCATGTTTAAAGTGATTTTCATGCTTCCAGGGGCCCAAAACACAAGATTAATGGAATGGTTAAAAGTGCATGAAAATGGCCAATTTACTCACTCTGAGTTCTCAAAAAGGGTTTCTTCAGCCCGGGAAGTGAAATAAATACCATTTGGAGGCATTTAATGTTCGAGCAAAAACGGCTGATTTTCGACAAAAGAGATAACACCCCCCCATTACGTCATGCTTCAGAAATGTGGAAAATGGTCCCTTTTCAAATGTTTTATTTTTGAACGTCAGTTCACATTTGTAGGTGGATCATCAGTGTTAGAGCTAAAATTAGCATGTTTAAAGTGATTTTCATGCTTCCAGGGGCTCGGGAAGTTAATTAAATACCATTTGGAGGCATTTAATGTTCGAGCAAAAACGGCTGATTTTCGACAAAAGAGATAACACCCCCCCATTACGTCATGCTTCAGAAATGTGGAAAATGGTCCGTTTTCAAATGTTTTATTTTTGAACGTCAGTTCACATTTGTAGGTGGATCATCAGTGTTAGAGCTAAAATTAGCATGTTTAAAGTGATTTTCATGCTTCCAGGGGCTCGGGAAGTGAAATAAATACCATTTGGAGGCATTTAATGTTCGAGCAAAAACGGCTGATTTTCGACAAAAGAGATAACACCCCCCCATTACGTCATGCTTCAGAAATGTGGAAAATGGTCCGTTTTCAAATGTTTTATTTTTGAACGGCAGTTCACATTTGTAGGTGGATCATCAGTGTTAGAGCTAAAATTAGCATGTTTAAAGTGATTTTCATGCTTCCAGGGGCTCGGGAAGTTAATTAAATACCATTTGGAGGCATTTAATGTTCGAGCAAAAACGGCTGATTTTCGACAAAAGAGATAACACCCCCCCCATTACGTCATGCTTCAGAAATGTGGAAAATGGTCCGTTTTCAAATGTTTTATTTTTGAACGTCAGTTCACATTTGTAGGTGGATCATCAGTGTTAGAGCTAAAATTAGCATGTTTAAAGTGATTTTCATGCTTCCAGGGGCCCAAAACACAAGATTTATGGAATGGTTAAAAGTGCATGAAAATGGCCAATTTACTCACTCTGAGTTCTCAAAAAGGGTTTCTTCACCCCAGGAAGTTAATTAAATACCATTTGGAGGCATTTAATGTTCGAGCAAAAATGGCTGATTTTCGACAAAAGAGATAACACCCCCCCATTACGTCATGCTTCAGAAATGTGGAAAATGGTCCGTTTTCAAATGTTTTATTTTTGAACGTCAGTTCACATTTGTAGGTGGATCATCAGTGTTAGAGCTAAAATTAGCATGTTTAAAGTGATTTTCATGCTTCCAGGGGCTCGGGAAGTTAATTAAATACCATTTGGAGGCATTTAATGTTCGAGCAAAAACGGCTGATTTTCGACAAAAGAGATAACACCCCCCCATTACGTCATGCTTCAGAAATGTGGAAAATGGTCCGTTTTCAAATGTTTTATTTTTGAACGTCAGTTCACATTTGTAGGTGGATCATCAGTGTTAGAGCTAAAATTAGCATGTTTAAAGTGATTTTCATGCTTCCAGGGGCTCGGGAAGTTAATTAAATACCATTTGGAGGCATTTAATGTTCGAGCAAAAACGGCTGATTTTCGACAAAAGAGATAACACCCCCCCATTACGTCATGCTTCAGAATTGTGGAAAATGGTCCGTTTTCAAATGTTTTATTTTTGAACGTCAGTTCACATTTGTAGGTGGATCATCAGTGTTAGAGCTAAAATTAGCATGTTTAAAGTGATTTTCATGCTTCCAGGGGCTCGGGAAGTGAAATAAATACCATTTGGAGGCATTTAATGTTCGAGCAAAAACGGCTGATTTTCGACAAAAGAGATAACACCCCCCCATTACGTCATGCTTCAGAAATGTGGAAAATGGTCCGTTTTCAAATGTTTTATTTTTGAACGTCAGTTCACATTTGTAGGTGGATCATCAGTTTTAGAGCTAAAATTAGCATGTTTAAAGTGATTTTCATGCTTCCAGGGGCCCAAAACACAAGATTAATGGAATGGTTAAAAGTGCATGAAAATGGCCAATTTACTCACTCTGAGTTCTCAAAAAGGGTTTCTTCACCCCGGGAAGTGAAATAAATACCATTTGGAGGCATTTAATGTTCGAGCAAAAACGGCTGATTTTCGACAAAAGAGATAACACCCCCCCATTACGTCATGCTTCAGAAATGTGGAAAATGGTCCGTTTTCAAATGTTTTATTTTTGAACGTCAGTTCACATTTGTAGGTGGATCATCAGTGTTAGAGCTAAAATTAGCATGTTTAAAGTGATTTTCATGCTTCCAGGGGCTCGGGAAGTTAATTAAATACCATTTGGAGGCATTTAATGTTCGAGCAAAAACGGCTGATTTTCGACAAAAGAGATAACACCCCCCCGATTACGCCATGCTTCAGAAATGTGGAAAATGGTCCGTTTTCAAATGTTTTATTTTTGAACGTCAGTTCACATTTGTAGGTGGATCATCAGTGTTAGAGCTAAAATTAGCATGTTTAAAGTGATTTTCATGCTTCCAGGGGCTCGGGAAGTTAATTAAATACCATTTGGAGGCATTTAATGTTCGAGCAAAAACGGCTGATTTTCGACAAAAGAGATAACACCCCCCCATTACGTCATGCTTCAGAAATGTGGAAAATGGTCCGTTTACAAATGTTTTATTTTTGAACGTCAGTTCACATTTGTAGGTGGATCATCAGTGTTAGAGCTAAAATTAGCATGTTTAAAGTGATTTTCATGCTTCCAGGGGCTCGGGAAGTTAAATAAATAACATTTGGAGGCATTTAATGTTCGAGCAAAAACGGCTGATTTTCGACAAAAGAGATAACACCCCCCCATTACGTCATGCTTCAGAAATGTGGAAAATGGTCCGTTTTCAAATGTTTTATTTTTGAACGTCAGTTCACATTTGTAGGTGGATCATCAGTGTTAGAGCTAAAATTAGCATGTTTAAAGTGATTTTCATGCTTCCAGGGGCTCGGGAAGTTAATTAAATACCATTTGGAGGCATTTAATGTTCGAGCAAAAACGGCTGATTTTCGACAAAAGAGATAACACCCCCCCATTACGTCATGCTTCAGAAATGTGGAAAATGGTCCGTTTTCAAATGTTTTATTTTTGAACGTCAATTCACATTTGTAGGTGGATCATCAGTGTTAGAGCTAAAATTAGCATGTTTAAAGTGATTTTCATGCTTCCAGGGGCCCAAAACACAAGATTAATGGAATGGTTAAAAGTGCATGAAAATGGCCAATTTACTCACTCTGAGTTCTCAAAAAGGGTTTCTTCACCCCGGGAAGTGAAATAAATACCATTTGGAGGCATTTAATGTTCGAGCAAAAACGGCTGATTTTCGACAAAAGAGATAACACCCCCCATTACGTCATGCTTCAGAAATGTGGAAAATGGTCCGTTTTCAAATGTTTTATTTTTGAACGTCAGTTCACATTTGTAGGTGGATCATCAGTGTTAGAGCTAAAATTAGCATGTTTAAAGTGATTTTCATGCTTCCAGGGGCTCGGGAAGTTAATTAAATACCATTTGGAGGCATTTAATGTTCGAGCAAAAACGGCTGATTTTCGACAAAAGAGATAACACCCCCCCATTACGTCATGCTTCAGAAATGTGGAAAATGGTCCGTTTTCAAATGTTTTATTTTTGAACGTCAGTTCACATTTGTAGGTGGATCATCAGTGTTAGAGCTAAAATTAGCATGTTTAAAGTGATTTTCATGCTTCCAGGGGCCCAAAACACAAGATTTATGGAATGGTTAAAAGTGCATGAAAATGGCCAATTTACTCACTCTGAGTACTCAAAAAGGGTTTCTTCACCCCGGGAAGTTAATTAAATACCATTTGGAGGCATTTAATGTTCGAGCAAAAACGGCTGATTTTCGACAAAAGAGATAACACCCCCCCATTACGTCATGCTTCAGAAATGTGGAAAATGGTCCGTTTTCAAATGTTTTATTTTTGAACGTCAGTTCACATTTGTAGGTGGATCATCAGTGTTAGAGCTAAAATTAGCATGTTTAAAGTGATTTTCATGCTTCCAGGGGCTCGGGAAGTTAATTAAATACCATTTGGAGGCATTTAATGTTCGAGCAAAAACGGCTGATTTTCGACAAAAGAGATAACACCCCCCCATTACGTCATGCTTCAGAAATGTGGAAAATGGTCCGTTTTCAAATGTTTTATTTTTGAACGTCAGTTCACATTTGTAGGTGGATCATCAGTGTTAGAGCTAAAATTAGCATGTTTAAAGTGATTTTCATGCTTCCAGGGGCTCGGGAAGTGAAATAAATACCATTTGGAGGCATTTAATGTTCGAGCAAAAACGGCTGATTTTCGACAAAAGAGATAACACCCCCCCATTACGTCATGCTTCAGAAAAGTGGAAAATGGTCCGTTTTCAAATGTTTTATTTTTGAACGTCAGTTCACATTTGTAGGTGGATCATCAGTGTTAGAGCTAAAATTAGCATGTTTAAAGTGATTTTCATGCTTCCAGGGGCTCGGGAAGTGAAATAAATACCATTTGGAGGCATTTAATGTTCGAGCAAAAACTGCTGATTTTCGACAAAAGAGATAACACCCCCCCATTACGTCATGCTTCAGAAATGTGGAAAATGGTCCGTTTTTAAATGTTTCATTTTTGAACGTCAGTTCACATTTGTAGGTGGATCATCAGTGTTAGAGCTAAAATTAGCATGTTTAAAGTGATTTTCATGCTTCCAGGGGCCCAAAACACAAGATTTATGGAATGGTTAAAAGTGCATGAAAATGGCCAATTTACTCACTCTGAGTTCTCAAAAAGGGTTTCTTCACCCCGGGAAGTTAATTAAATACCATTTGGAGGCATTTAATGTTCGAGCAAAAACGGCTGATTTTCGACAAAAGAGATACCACCCCCCATTACGTCATGCTTCAGAAATGTGGAAAATGGTCCGTTTTCAAATGTTTTATTTTTGAGCGTCAGTTCACATTTGTAGGTGGATCATCAGTGTTAGAGCTAAAATTAGCATGTTTAAAGTGATTTTCATGCTTCCAGGGGCTCGGGAAGTTAATTAAATACCATTTGGAGGCATTTAATGTTCGAGCAAAAACGGCTGATTTTCGACAAAAGAGATAACACCCCCCCATTACGTCATGCTTCAGAAATGTGGAAAATGGTCCGTTTTCAAATGTTTTATTTTTGAACGTCAGTTCACATTTGTAGGTGGATCATCAGTGTTAGAGCTAAAATTAGCATGTTTAAAGTGATTTTCATGCTTCCAGGGGCCCAAAACACAAGATTTATGGAATGGTTAAAAGTGCATGAAAATGGCCAATTTACTCACTCTGAGTACTCAAAAAGGGTTTCTTCACCCCGGGAAGTTAATTAAATACCATTTGGAGGCATTTAATGTTCGAGCAAAAACGGCTGATTTTCGACAAAAGAGATAACACCCCCCCATTACGTCATGCTTCAGAAATGTGGAAAATGGTCCGTTTTCAAATGTTTTATTTTTGAACGTCAGTTCACATTTGTAGGTGGATCATCAGTGTTAGAGCTAAAATTAGCATGTTTAAAGTGATTTTCATGCTTCCAGGGGCTCGGGAAGTTAATTAAATACCATTTGGAGGCATTTAATGTTCGAGCAAAAACGGCTGATTTTCGACAAAAGAGATAACACCCCCCCATTACGTCATGCTTCGGAAATGTGGAAAATGGTCCGTTTTCAAATGTTTTATTTTTGAACGTCAGTTCACATTTGTAGGTGGATCATCAGTGTTAGAGCTAAAATTAGCATGTTTAAAGTGATTTTCATGCTTCCAGGGGCTCGGGAAGTGAAATAAATACCATTTGGAGGCATTTAATGTTCGAGCAAAAACGGCTGATTTTCGACAAAAGAGATAACACCCCCCCATTACGTCATGCTTCAGAAAAGTGGAAAATGGTCCGTTTTCAAATGTTTTATTTTTGAACGTCAGTTCACATTTGTAGGTGGATCATCAGTGTTAGAGCTAAAATTAGCATGTTTAAAGTGATTTTCATGCTTCCAGGGGCTCGGGAAGTGAAATAAATACCATTTGGAGGCATTTAATGTTCGAGCAAAAACGGCTGATTTTCGACAAAAGAGATAACACCCCCCCATTACGTCATGCTTCAGAAATGTGGAAAATGGTCCGTTTTCAAATGTTTTATTTTTGAACGGCAGTTCACATTTGTAGGTGGATCATCAGTGTTAGAGCTAAAATTAGCATGTTTAAAGTGATTTTCATGCTTCCAGGGGCTCGGGAAGTTAATTAAATACCATTTGGAGGCATTTAATGTTCGAGCAAAAACGGCTGATTTTCGACAAAAGAGATAACACCCCCCCCATTACGTCATGCTTCAGAAATGTGGAAAATGGTCCGTTTTCAAATGTTTTATTTTTGAACGTCAGTTCACATTTGTAGGTGGATCATCAGTGTTAGAGCTAAAATTAGCATGTTTAAAGTGATTTTCATGCTTCCAGGGGCCCAAAACACAAGATTTATGGAATGGTTAAAAGTGCATGAAAATGGCCAATTTACTCACTCTGAGTTCTCAAAAAGGGTTTCTTCACCCCAGGAAGTTAATTAAATACCATTTGGAGGCATTTAATGTTCGAGCAAAAATGGCTGATTTTCGACAAAAGAGATAACACCCCCCCATTACGTCATGCTTCAGAAATGTGGAAAATGGTCCGTTTTCAAATGTTTTATTTTTGAACGTCAGTTCACATTTGTAGGTGGATCATCAGTGTTAGAGCTAAAATTAGCATGTTTAAAGTGATTTTCATGCTTCCAGGGGCTCGGGAAGTTAATTAAATACCATTTGGAGGCATTTAATGTTCGAGCAAAAACGGCTGATTTTCGACAAAAGAGATAACACCCCCCCATTACGTCATGCTTCAGAAATGTGGAAAATGGTCCGTTTTCAAATGTTTTATTTTTGAACGTCAGTTCACATTTGTAGGTGGATCATCAGTGTTAGAGCTAAAATTAGCATGTTTAAAGTGATTTTCATGCTTCCAGGGGCTCGGGAAGTTAATTAAATACCATTTGGAGGCATTTAATGTTCGAGCAAAAACGGCTGATTTTCGACAAAAGAGATAACACCCCCCCATTACGTCATGCTTCAGAATTGTGGAAAATGGTCCGTTTTCAAATGTTTTATTTTTGAACGTCAGTTCACATTTGTAGGTGGATCATCAGTGTTAGAGCTAAAATTAGCATGTTTAAAGTGATTTTCATGCTTCCAGGGGCTCGGGAAGTGAAATAAATACCATTTGGAGGCATTTAATGTTCGAGCAAAAACGGCTGATTTTCGACAAAAGAGATAACACCCCCCCATTACGTCATGCTTCAGAAATGTGGAAAATGGTCCGTTTTCAAATGTTTTATTTTTGAACGTCAGTTCACATTTGTAGGTGGATCATCAGTTTTAGAGCTAAAATTAGCATGTTTAAAGTGATTTTCATGCTTCCAGGGGCCCAAAACACAAGATTAATGGAATGGTTAAAAGTGCATGAAAATGGCCAATTTACTCACTCTGAGTTCTCAAAAAGGGTTTCTTCACCCCGGGAAGTGAAATAAATACCATTTGGAGGCATTTAATGTTCGAGCAAAAACGGCTGATTTTCGACAAAAGAGATAACACCCCCCCATTACGTCATGCTTCAGAAATGTGGAAAATGGTCCGTTTTCAAATGTTTTATTTTTGAACGTCAGTTCACATTTGTAGGTGGATCATCAGTGTTAGAGCTAAAATTAGCATGTTTAAAGTGATTTTCATGCTTCCAGGGGCTCGGGAAGTTAATTAAATACCATTTGGAGGCATTTAATGTTCGAGCAAAAACGGCTGATTTTCGACAAAAGAGATAACACCCCCCCGATTACGCCATGCTTCAGAAATGTGGAAAATGGTCCGTTTTCAAATGTTTTATTTTTGAACGTCAGTTCACATTTGTAGGTGGATCATCAGTGTTAGAGCTAAAATTAGCATGTTTAAAGTGATTTTCATGCTTCCAGGGGCTCGGGAAGTTAATTAAATACCATTTGGAGGCATTTAATGTTCGAGCAAAAACGGCTGATTTTCGACAAAAGAGATAACACCCCCCCATTACGTCATGCTTCAGAAATGTGGAAAATGGTCCGTTTACAAATGTTTTATTTTTGAACGTCAGTTCACATTTGTAGGTGGATCATCAGTGTTAGAGCTAAAATTAGCATGTTTAAAGTGATTTTCATGCTTCCAGGGGCTCGGGAAGTTAAATAAATAACATTTGGAGGCATTTAATGTTCGAGCAAAAACGGCTGATTTTCGACAAAAGAGATAACACCCCCCCATTACGTCATGCTTCAGAAATGTGGAAAATGGTCCGTTTTCAAATGTTTTATTTTTGAACGTCAGTTCACATTTGTAGGTGGATCATCAGTGTTAGAGCTAAAATTAGCATGTTTAAAGTGATTTTCATGCTTCCAGGGGCTCGGGAAGTTAATTAAATACCATTTGGAGGCATTTAATGTTCGAGCAAAAACGGCTGATTTTCGACAAAAGAGATAACACCCCCCCATTACGTCATGCTTCAGAAATGTGGAAAATGGTCCGTTTTCAAATGTTTTATTTTTGAACGTCAATTCACATTTGTAGGTGGATCATCAGTGTTAGAGCTAAAATTAGCATGTTTAAAGTGATTTTCATGCTTCCAGGGGCCCAAAACACAAGATTAATGGAATGGTTAAAAGTGCATGAAAATGGCCAATTTACTCACTCTGAGTTCTCAAAAAGGGTTTCTTCACCCCGGGAAGTGAAATAAATACCATTTGGAGGCATTTAATGTTCGAGCAAAAACGGCTGATTTTCGACAAAAGAGATAACACCCCCCATTACGTCATGCTTCAGAAATGTGGAAAATGGTCCGTTTTCAAATGTTTTATTTTTGAACGTCAGTTCACATTTGTAGGTGGATCATCAGTGTTAGAGCTAAAATTAGCATGTTTAAAGTGATTTTCATGCTTCCAGGGGCTCGGGAAGTTAATTAAATACCATTTGGAGGCATTTAATGTTCGAGCAAAAACGGCTGATTTTCGACAAAAGAGATAACACCCCCCCATTACGTCATGCTTCAGAAATGTGGAAAATGGTCCGTTTTCAAATGTTTTATTTTTGAACGTCAGTTCACATTTGTAGGTGGATCATCAGTGTTAGAGCTAAAATTAGCATGTTTAAAGTGATTTTCATGCTTCCAGGGGCCCAAAACACAAGATTTATGGAATGGTTAAAAGTGCATGAAAATGGCCAATTTACTCACTCTGAGTACTCAAAAAGGGTTTCTTCACCCCGGGAAGTTAATTAAATACCATTTGGAGGCATTTAATGTTCGAGCAAAAACGGCTGATTTTCGACAAAAGAGATAACACCCCCCCATTACGTCATGCTTCAGAAATGTGGAAAATGGTCCGTTTTCAAATGTTTTATTTTTGAACGTCAGTTCACATTTGTAGGTGGATCATCAGTGTTAGAGCTAAAATTAGCATGTTTAAAGTGATTTTCATGCTTCCAGGGGCTCGGGAAGTTAATTAAATACCATTTGGAGGCATTTAATGTTCGAGCAAAAACGGCTGATTTTCGACAAAAGAGATAACACCCCCCCATTACGTCATGCTTCAGAAATGTGGAAAATGGTCCGTTTTCAAATGTTTTATTTTTGAACGTCAGTTCACATTTGTAGGTGGATCATCAGTGTTAGAGCTAAAATTAGCATGTTTAAAGTGATTTTCATGCTTCCAGGGGCTCGGGAAGTGAAATAAATACCATTTGGAGGCATTTAATGTTCGAGCAAAAACGGCTGATTTTCGACAAAAGAGATAACACCCCCCCATTACGTCATGCTTCAGAAAAGTGGAAAATGGTCCGTTTTCAAATGTTTTATTTTTGAACGTCAGTTCACATTTGTAGGTGGATCATCAGTGTTAGAGCTAAAATTAGCATGTTTAAAGTGATTTTCATGCTTCCAGGGGCTCGGGAAGTGAAATAAATACCATTTGGAGGCATTTAATGTTCGAGCAAAAACTGCTGATTTTCGACAAAAGAGATAACACCCCCCCATTACGTCATGCTTCAGAAATGTGGAAAATGGTCCGTTTTTAAATGTTTCATTTTTGAACGTCAGTTCACATTTGTAGGTGGATCATCAGTGTTAGAGCTAAAATTAGCATGTTTAAAGTGATTTTCATGCTTCCAGGGGCCCAAAACACAAGATTTATGGAATGGTTAAAAGTGCATGAAAATGGCCAATTTACTCACTCTGAGTTCTCAAAAAGGGTTTCTTCACCCCGGGAAGTTAATTAAATACCATTTGGAGGCATTTAATGTTCGAGCAAAAACGGCTGATTTTCGACAAAAGAGATACCACCCCCCATTACGTCATGCTTCAGAAATGTGGAAAATGGTCCGTTTTCAAATGTTTTATTTTTGAGCGTCAGTTCACATTTGTAGGTGGATCATCAGTGTTAGAGCTAAAATTAGCATGTTTAAAGTGATTTTCATGCTTCCAGGGGCTCGGGAAGTTAATTAAATACCATTTGGAGGCATTTAATGTTCGAGCAAAAACGGCTGATTTTCGACAAAAGAGATAACACCCCCCCATTACGTCATGCTTCAGAAATGTGGAAAATGGTCCGTTTTCAAATGTTTTATTTTTGAACGTCAGTTCACATTTGTAGGTGGATCATCAGTGTTAGAGCTAAAATTAGCATGTTTAAAGTGATTTTCATGCTTCCAGGGGCCCAAAACACAAGATTTATGGAATGGTTAAAAGTGCATGAAAATGGCCAATTTACTCACTCTGAGTACTCAAAAAGGGTTTCTTCACCCCGGGAAGTTAATTAAATACCATTTGGAGGCATTTAATGTTCGAGCAAAAACGGCTGATTTTCGACAAAAGAGATAACACCCCCCCATTACGTCATGCTTCAGAAATGTGGAAAATGGTCCGTTTTCAAATGTTTTATTTTTGAACGTCAGTTCACATTTGTAGGTGGATCATCAGTGTTAGAGCTAAAATTAGCATGTTTAAAGTGATTTTCATGCTTCCAGGGGCTCGGGAAGTTAATTAAATACCATTTGGAGGCATTTAATGTTCGAGCAAAAACGGCTGATTTTCGACAAAAGAGATAACACCCCCCCATTACGTCATGCTTCGGAAATGTGGAAAATGGTCCGTTTTCAAATGTTTTATTTTTGAACGTCAGTTCACATTTGTAGGTGGATCATCAGTGTTAGAGCTAAAATTAGCATGTTTAAAGTGATTTTCATGCTTCCAGGGGCTCGGGAAGTGAAATAAATACCATTTGGAGGCATTTAATGTTCGAGCAAAAACGGCTGATTTTCGACAAAAGAGATAACACCCCCCCATTACGTCATGCTTCAGAAAAGTGGAAAATGGTCCGTTTTCAAATGTTTTATTTTTGAACGTCAGTTCACATTTGTAGGTGGATCATCAGTGTTAGAGCTAAAATTAGCATGTTTAAAGTGATTTTCATGCTTCCAGGGGCTCGGGAAGTGAAATAAATACCATTTGGAGGCATTTAATGTTCGAGCAAAAACTGCTGATTTTCGACAAAAGAGATAACACCCCCCCATTACGTCATGCTTCAGAAATGTGGAAAATGGTCCGTTTTTAAATGTTTCATTTTTGAACGTCAGTTCACATTTGTAGGTGGATCATCAGTGTTAGAGCTAAAATTAGCATGTTTAAAGTGATTTTCATGCTTCCAGGGGCCCAAAACACAAGATTTATGGAATGGTTAAAAGTGCATGAAAATGGCCAATTTACTCACTCTGAGTTCTCAAAAAGGGTTTCTTCACCCCGGGAAGTTAATTAAATACCATTTGGAGGCATTTAATGTTCGAGCAAAAACGGCTGATTTTCGACAAAAGAGATAACACCCCCCCATTACGTCATGCTTCAGAAATGTGGAAAATGGTCCGTTTTCAAATGTTTTATTTTTGAACCTCAGTTCACATTTGTAGGTGGATCATCAGTGTTAGAGCTAAAATTAGCATGTTTAAAGTGATTTTCATGCTTCCAGGGGCTCGGGAAGTTAATTAAATACCATTTGGAGGCATTTAATGTTCGAGCAAAAACGGCTGATTTTCAACAAAAGAGATAACACCCCCCCATTACGTCATGCTTCAGAAATGTGGAAAATGGTCCGTTTTCAAATGTTTTATTTTTGAACGTCAGTTCACATTTGTAGGTGGATCATCAGTGTTAGAGCTAAAATTAGCATGTTTAAAGTGATTTTCATGCTTCCAGGGGCTCGGGAAGTTAATTAAATACCATTTGGAGGCATTTAATGTTCGAGCAAAAACGGCTGATTTTCAACAAAAGAGATAACACCCCCCCATTACGTCATGCTTCAGAAATGTGGAAAATGGTCCGTTTTCAAATGTTTTATTTTTGAACGTCAGTTCACATTTGTAGGTGGATCATCAGTGTTAGAGCTAAAATTAGCATGTTTAAAGTGATTTTCATGCTTCCAGGGGCTCGGGAAGTGAAATAAATACCATTTGGAGGCATTTAATGTTCGAGCAAAAACGGCTGATTTTCGACAAAAGAGATAACACCCCCCCATTACGTCATGCTTCAGAAATGTGGAAAATGGTCAGTTTTCAAATGTTTTATTTTTGAACGTCAGTTCACATTTGTAGGTGGATCATCAGTGTTAGAGCTAAAATTAGCATGTTTAAAGTGATTTTCATGCTTCCAGGGGCCCAAAACACAAGATTTATGGAATGGTTAAAAGTGCATGAAAATGGCCAATTGACTCACTCTGAGTTCTCAAAAAGGGTTTCTTCACCCCGGGAAGTTAATTAAATACCATTTGGAGGCATTTAATGTTCGAGCAAAAACGGCTGATTTTCGACAAAAGAGATAACACCCCCCCCATTACGTCATGCTTCAGAAATGTGGAAAATGGTCCGTTTTCAAATGTTTTATTTTTGAACGTCAGTTCACATTTGTAGGTGGATCATCAGTGTTAGAGCTAAAATTAGCATGTTTAAAGTGATTTTCATGCTTCCAGGGGCTCGGGAAGTTAATTAAATACCATTTGGAGGCATTTAATGTTCGAGCAAAAACGGCTGATTTTCGACAAAAGAGATAACACCCCCCCATTACGTCATGCTTCAGAAATGTGGAAAATGGTCCGTTTTCAAATGTTTTATTTTTGAACGTCAGTTCACATTTGTAGGTGGATCATCAGTGTTAGAGCTAAAATTAGCATGTTTAAAGTGATTTTCATGCTTCCAGGGGCCCAAAACACAAGATTTATGGAATGGTTAAAAGTGCATGAAAATGGCCAATTTACTCACTCTGAGTTCTCAAAAAGGGTTTCTTCACCCCGGGAAGTTAATTAAATACCATTTGGAGGCATTTAATGTTCGAACAAAAACGGCTGATTTTCGACAAAAGAGATAACACCCCCCCATTACGTCATGCTTCAGAAATGTGGAAAATGGTCCGTTTTCAAATGTTTTATTTTTGAACGTCAGTTCACATTTGTAGGTGGATCATCAGTGTTAGAGCTAAAATTAGCATGTTTAAAGTGATTTTCATGCTTCCAGGGGCTCGGGAAGTTAATTAAATACCATTTGGAGGCATTTAATGTTCGAGCAAAAAAGGCTGATTTTCGACAAAAGAGATAACACCCCCCCATTACGTCATGCTTCAGAAATGTGGAAAATGGTCCGTTTTCAAATGTTTTATTTTTGAACGTCAGTTCACATTTGTAGGTGGATCATCAGTGTTAGAGCTAAAATTAGCATGTTTAAAGTGATTTTCATGCTTCCAGGGGCTCGGGAAGTTAATTAAATACCATTTGGAGGCATTTAATGTTCGAGCAAAAACGGCTGATTTTCAACAAAAGAGATAACACCCCCCCATTACGTCATGCTTCAGAAATGTGGAAAATGGTCCGTTTTCAAATGTTTTATTTTTGAACGTCAGTTCACATTTGTAGGTGGATCATCAGTGTTAGAGCTAAAATTAGCATGTTTAAAGTGATTTTCATGCTTCCAGGGGCTCGGGAAGTTAATTAAATACCATTTGGAGGCATTTAATGTTCGAGCAAAAACGGCTGATTTTCGACAAAAGAGATAACACCCCCCCATTACGTCATGCTTCAGAAATGTGGAAAATGGTCCGTTTTCAAATGTTTTATTTTTGAACGTCAGTTCACATTTGTAGGTGGATCATCAGTGTTAGAGCTAAAATTAGCATGTTTAAAGTGATTTTCATGCTTTCAGGGGCTCGGGAAGTTAATTAAATACCATTTGGAGGCATTTAATGTTCGAGCAAAAACGGCTGATTTTCGACAAAAGAGATAACACCCCCCCATTACGTCATGCTTCAGAAATGTGGAAAATGGTCCGTTTTCAAATGTTTTATTTTTGAACGTCAGTTCACATTTGTAGGTGGATCATCAGTGTTAGAGCTAAAATTAGCATGTTTAAAGTGATTTTCATGCTTCCAGGGGCCCAAAACACAAGATTTATGGAATGGTTAAAAGTGCATGAAAATGGCCAATTTACTCACTCTGAGTTCTCAAAAAGGGTTTCTTCACCCCGGGAAGTTAATTAAATACCATTTGGAGGCATTTAATGTTCGAGCAAAAACGGCTGATTTTCGACAAAAGAGATAACACCCCCCATTACGTCATGCTTCAGAAATGTGGAAAATGGTCCGTTTTCAAATGTTTTATTTTTGAACGTCAGTTCACATTTGTAGGTGGATCATCAGTGTTAGAGCTAAAATTAGCATGTTTAAAGTGATTTTCATGCTTCCAGGGGCTCGGGAAGTTAATTAAATACCATTTGGAGGCATTTAATGTTCGAGCAAAAACGGCTGATTTTCAACAAAAGAGATAACACCCCCCCATTACGTCATGCTTCAGAAATGTGGAAAATGGTCCGTTTTCAAATGTTTTATTTTTGAACGTCAGTTCACATTTGTAGGTGGATCATCAGTGTTAGAGCTAAAATTAGCATATTTAAAGTGATTTTCATGCTTCCAGGGGCTCGGGAAGTTAATTAAATACCATTTGAAGGCATTTAATGTTCGAGCAAAAACGGCTGATTTTCGACAAAAGAGATAACACCCCCCCCATTACGTCATGCTTCAGAAATGTGGAAAATGGTCCGTTTTCAAATGTTTTATTTTTGAACGTCAGTTCACATTTGTAGGTGGATCATCAGTGTTAGAGCTAAAATTAGCATGTTTAAAGTGATTTTCATGCTTCCAGGGGCTCGGGAAGTTAATTAAATACCATTTGGAGGCATTTAATGTTCGAGCAAAAACGGCTGATTTTCAACAAAAGAGATAACACCCCCCCATTACGTCATGCTTCAGAAATGTGGAAAATGGTCCGTTTTCAAATGTTTTATTTTTGAACGTCAGTTCACATTTGTAGGTGGACCATCAGTGTTAGAGCTAAAATTAGCATGTTTAAAGTGATTTTCATGCTTCCAGGGGCCCAAAACACAAGATTTATGGAATGGTTAAAAGTGCATGAAAATGGCCAATTTACTCACTCTGAGTTCTCAAAAAGGGTTTCTTCACCCCGGGAAGTTAATTAAATACCATTTGGAGGCATTTAATGTTCGAGCAAAAACGGCTGATTTTCGACAAAAGAGATAACACCCCCCCATTACGTCATGCTTCAGAAATGTGGAAAATGGTCCGTTTTCAAATGTTTTATTTTTGAATGTCAGTTCACATTTTTAGGTGGATCATCAGTGTTAGAGCTAAAATTAGCATGTTTAAAGTGATTTTCATGCTTCCAGGGGCTCGGGAAGTGAAATAAATACCATTTGGAGGCATTTAATGTTCGAGCAAAAACGGCTGATTTTCGACAAAAGAGATAACACCCCCCCCATTACGTCATGCTTCAGAAATGTGGAAAATGGTCCGTTTTCAAATGTTTTATTTTTGAACGTCAGTTCACATTTGTAGGTGGATCATCAGTGTTAGAGCTAAAATTAGCATGTTTAAAGTGATTTTCATGCTTCCAGGGGCTCGGGAAGTTAATTAAATACCATTTGGAGGCATTTAATGTTCGAGCAAAAACGGCTGATTTTCGACAAAAGAGATAACACCCCCCCATTACGTCATGCTTCAGAAATGTGGAAAATGGTCCCTTTTGCAAATGTTTTATTTTTGAACGTCAGTTCACATTTGTAGGTGGATCATCAGTGTTAGAGCTAAAATTAGCATGTTTAAAGTGATTTTCATGCTTCCAGGGGCCCAAAACACAAGATTAATGGAATGGTTAAAAGTGCATGAAAATGGCCAATTTACTCACTCTGAGTTCTCAAAAAGGGTTTCTTCACCCCGGGAAGTTAATTAAATACCATTTGGAGGCATTTAATGTTCGAGCAAAAACGGCTGATTTTCGACAAAAGAGATAACACCCCCCATTACGTCATGCTTCAGAAATGTGGAAAATGGTCCGTTTTCAAATGTTTTATTTTTGAACGTCAGTTCACATTTGTAGGTGGATCATCAGTGTTAGAGCTAAAATTAGCATGTTTAAAGTGATTTTCATGCTTCCAGGGGCCCAAAACACAAGATTTATGGAATGGTTAAAAGTGCATGAAAATGGCCAATTTACTCACTCTGAGTTCTCAAAAAGGGTTTCTTCACCCCGGGAAGTGAAATAAATACCATTTGGAGGCATTTAATGTTCGAGCAAAAACGGCTGATTTTCGACAAAAGAGATAACACCCCCCCATTACGTCATGCTTCAGAAATGTGGAAAATGGTCCGTTTTCAAATGTTTTATTTTTGAACGTCAGTTCACATTTGTAGGTGGATCATCAGTGTTAGAGCTAAAATTAGCATGTTTAAAGTGATTTTCATGCTTCCAGGGGCTCGGGAAGTTAATTAAATACCATTTGGAGGCATTTAATGTTCGAGCAAAAACGGCTGATTTTCGACAAAAGAGATAACACCCCCCCATTACGTCATGCTTCAGAAATGTGGAAAATGGTCCGTTTTCAAATGTTTTATTTTTGAACGTCAGTTCACATTTGTTGGTGGATCATCAGTGTTAGAGCTAAAATTAGCATGTTTAAAGTGATTTTCATGCTTCCAGGGGCTCGGGAAGTTAATTAAATACCATTTGGAGGCATTTAATGTTCGAGCAAAAACGGCTGATTTTCGACAAAAGAGATAACACCCCCCCATTACGTCATGCTTCAGAAATGTGGAAAATGGTCCGTTTTCAAATGTTTTATTTTTGAACGTCAGTTCGCATTTGTAGGTGGATCATCAGTGTTAGAGCTAAAATTAGCATGTTTAAAGTGATTTTCATGCTTCCAGGGGCCCAAAACACAAGATTTATGGAATGGTTAAAAGTGCATGAAAATGGCCAATTTACTCACTCTGAGTTCTCAAAAAGGGTTTCTTCACCCCGGGAAGTTAATTAAATACCATTTGGAGGCATTTAATGTTCGAGCAAAAACGGCTGATTTTCGACAAAAGAGATAACACCCCCCCATTACGTCATGCTTCAGAAATGTGGAAAATGGTCCGTTTTCAAATGTTTTATTTTTGAACATCAGTTCACATTTGTAGGTGGATCATCAGTGTTAGAGCTAAAATTAGCATGTTTAAAGTGATTTTCATGCTTCCAGGGGCTCGGGAAGTTAATTAAATACCATTTGGAGGCATTTAATGTTCGAGCAAAAACGGCTGATTTTCGACAAAAGAGATAACACCCCCCCATTACGTCATGCTTCAGAAATGTGGAAAATGGTCCGTTTTCAAATGTTTTATTTTTGAACGTCAGTTCACATTTGTAGGTGGATCATCAGTGTTAGAGCTAAAATTACCATGTTTAAAGTGATTTTCATGCTTCCAGGGGCTCGGGAAGTTAATTAAATACCATTTGGAGGCATTTAATGTTCGAGCAAAAACGGCTGATTTTCGACAAAAGAGATAACACCCCCCCATTACGTCATGCTTCAGAAATGTGGAAAATGGTCCGTTTTCAAATGTTTTATTTTTGAACGTCAGTTCACATTTGTAGGTGGATCATCAGTGTTAGAGCTAAAATTAGCATGTTTAAAGTGATTTTCATGCTTCCAGGGGCCCAAAACACAAGATTAATGGAATGGTTAAAAGTGCATGAAAATGGCCAATTTACTCACCTGAGTTCTCAAAAAGGGTTTCTTCACCCCGGGAAGTTAATTAAATACCATTTGGAGGCATTTAATGTTCGAGCAAAAACGGCTGATTTTCGACAAAAGAGATAACACCCCCCATTGCGTCATGCTTCAGAAATGTGGAAAATGGTCCGTTTTCAAATGTTTTATTTTTGAACGTCAGTTCACATTTGTAGGTGGATCATCAGTGTTAGAGCTAAAATTAGCATGTTTAAAGTGATTTTCATGCTTCCAGGGGCCCAAAACACAAGATTTATGGAATGGTTAAAAGTGCATGAAAATGGCCAACTTACTCACTCTGAGTTCTCAAAAAGGGTTTCTTCACCCCGGGAAGTGAAATAAATACCATTTGGAGGCATTTAATGTTCGAGCAAAAACGGCTGATTTTCGACAAAAGAGATAACACCCCCCCATTACGTCATGCTTCAGAAATGTGGAAAATGGTCCGTTTTCAAATGTTTTATTTTTGAACGTCAGTTCACATTTGTAGGTGGATCATCAGTGTTAGAGCTAAAATTAGCATGTTTAAAGTGATTTTCATGCTTCCAGGGGCTCGGGAAGTTAATTAAATACCATTTGGAGGCATTTAATGTTCGAGGAAAAACGGCTGATTTTCGACAAAAGAGGTAACACCCCCCCATTACGTCATGCTTCAGAAATGTGGAAAATGGTCCGTTTTCAAATGTTTTATTTTTGAACGTCAGTTCACATTTGTAGGTGGATCATCAGTGTTAGAGCTAAAATTAGCATGTTTAAAGTGATTTTCATGCTTCCAGGGGCTCGGGAAGTTAATTAAATACCATTTGGAGGCATTTAATGTTCGAGCAAAAACGGCTGATTTTCGACAAAAGAGATAACACCCCCCCATTACGTCATGCTTCAGAAATGTGGAAAATGGTCCGTTTTCAAATGTTTTATTTTTGAACGTCAGTTCACATTTGTAGGTGGATCATCAGTGTTAGAGCTAAAATTAGCATGTTTAAAGTGATTTTCATGCTTCCAGGGGCTCGGGAAGTGAAATAAATACCATTTGGAGGCATTTAATGTTCGAGCAAAAACGGCTGATTTTCGACAAAAGAGATAACACCCCCCCATTACGTCATGCTTCAGAAATGTGGAAAATGGTCCGTTTTCAAATGTTTTATTTTTGAACGTCAGTTCACATTTGTAGGTGGATCATCAGTGTTAGAGCTAAAATTAGCATGTTTAAAGTGATTTTCATGCTTCCAGGGGCCCAAAACACAAGATTTATGGAATGGTTAAAAGTGCATGAAAATGGCCAATTTACTCACTCTGAGTTCTCAAAAAGGGTTTCTTCACCCCGGGAAGTGAAATAAATACCATTTGGAGGCATTTAATGTTCGAGCAAAAACGGCTGATTTTCGACAAAAGAGATAACACCCCCCCCATTACGTCATGCTTCAGAAATGTGGAAAATGGTCCATTTTCAAATGTTTTATTTTTGAACGTCAGTTCACATTTGTAGGTGGATCATCAGTGTTAGAGCTAAAATTAGCATGTTTAAAGTGATTTTCATGCTTCCAGGGGCTCGGGAAGTTACTTAAATACCATTTGGAGGCATTTAATGTTCGAGCAAAAACGGCTGATTTTCGACAAAAGAGATAAAACCCCCACCATTACGTCATGCTTCAGAAATGTGGAAAATGGTCCGTTTTCAAATGTTTTATTTTTGAACGTCAGTTCACATTTGTAGGTGGATCATCAGTGTTAGAGCTAAAATTAGCATGTTTAAAGTGATTTTCATGCTTCCAGGGGCTCGGGAAGTTAATTAAATACCATTTGGAGGCATTTAATGTTCGAGCAAAAACGGCTGATTTTCGACAAAAGAGATAACACCCCCCCATTACGTCATGCTTCAGAAATGTGGAAAATGGTCCGTTTTCAAATGTTTTATTTTTGAACGTCAGTTCACATTTGTAGGTGGATCATCAGTGTTAGAGCTAAAATTAGCATGTTTAAAGTGATTTTCATGCTTCCAGGGGCTCGGGAAGTTAATTAAATACCATTTGGAGGCATTTAATGTTCGAGCAAAAACGACTGATTTTCGACAAAAGAGATAACACCCCCCCCATTACGTCATGCTTCAGAAATGTGGAAAATGGTCCGTTTTCAAATGTTTTATTTTTGAACGTCAGTTCACATTTGTAGGTGGATCATCAGTGTTAGAGCTAAAATTAGCATGTTTAAAGTGATTTTCATGCTTCCAGGGGCTCGGGAAGTTAATTAAATACAATTTGGAGGCATTTAATGTTCGAGCAAAAACGGCTGATTTTCGACAAAAGAGATAACACCCCCCCATTACGTCATGCTTCAGAAATGTGGAAAATGGTCCGTTTTCAAATGTTTTATTTTTGAACGTCAGTTCACATTTGTAGGTGGATCATCAGTGTTAGAGCTAAAATTAGCATGTTTAAAGTGATTTTCATGCTTCCAGGGGCTCGGGAAGTTAATTAAATACCATTTGGAGGCATTTAATGTTCGAGCAAAAACGGCTGATTTTCGACAAAAGAGATAACACCCCCCCATTACGTCATGCTTCAGAAATGTGGAAAATGGTCCGTTTTCAAATGTTTTATTTTTGAACGTCAGTTCACATTTGTAGGTGGATCATCAGTGTTAGAGCTAAAATTAGCATGTTTAAAGTGATTTTCATGCTTCCAGGGGCCCAAAACACAAGATTTATGGAATGGTTAAAAGTGCATGAAAATGGCCAATTTACTCACTCTGAGTTCTCAAAAAGGGTTTCTTCACCCCGGGAAGTTAATTAAATACCATTTGGAGGCATTTAATGTTCAAGCAAAAACGGCTGATTTTCGACAAAAGAGATAACACCCCCCCATTACGTCATGCTTCAGAAATGTGGAAAATGGTCCGTTTTCAAATGTTTTATTTTTGAACGTCAGTTCACATTTGTAGGTGGATCATCAGTGTTAGAGCTAAAATTAGCATGTTTAAAGTGATTTTCATGCTTCCAGGGGCTCGGGAAGTTAATTAAATACCATTTGGAGGCATTTAATGTTCGAGCAAAAACGGCTGATTTTCGACAAAAGAGATAACACCCCCCCCCCATTACGTCATGCTTCAGAAATGTGGAAAATGGTCCGTTTTCAAATGTTTTATTTTTGAACGTCAGTTCACATTTGTAGGTGGATCATCAGTGTTAGAGCTAAAATTAGCATGTTTAAAGTGATTTTCATGCTTCCAGGGGCTCGGGAAGTGAAATAAATACCATTTGGAGGCATTTAATGTTCGAGCAAAAACGGCTGATTTTCGACAAAAGAGATAACACCCCCCCATTACCTCATGCTTCAGAAATGTGGAAAATGGTCCGTTTTCAAATGTTTTATTTTAGAACGTCAGTTCACATTTGTAGGTGGATCATCAGTGTTAGAGCTAAAATTAGCATGTTTAAAGTGATTTTCATGCTTCCAGGGGCCCAAAACACAAGATTTATGGAATGGTTAAAAGTGCATGAAAATGGCCAATTTACTCACTCTGGGTTCTCAAAAAGGGTTTCTTCACCCCGGGAAGTTAATTAAATACCATTTGGAGGCATTTAATGTTCAAGCAAAAACAGCTGATTTTCGACAAAAGAGATAACACCCCCCCATTACGTCATGCTTCAGAAATGTGGAAAATGGTCCGTTTTCAAATGTTTTATTTTTGAACGTCAGTTCACATTTGTAGGTGGATCATCAGTGTTAGAGCTAAAATTAGCATGTTTAAAGTGATTTTCATGCTTCCAGGGGCTCGGGAAGTTAATTAAATACCATTTGGAGGCATTTAATGTTCGAGCAAAAACGGCTGATTTTCGACAAAAGAGATAACACCCCCCCATTACGTCATGCTTCAGAAATGTGGAAAATGGTCCATTTTCAAATGTTTTATTTTTGAACGTCAGTTCACATTTGTAGGTGGATCATCAGTGTTAGAGCTAAAATTAGCATGTTTAAAGTGATTTTCATGCTTCCAGGGGCTCGGGAAGTGAAATAAATACCATTTGGAGGCATTTAATGTTCGAGCAAAAACGGCTGATTTTCGACAAAAGAGATAACACCCCCCCATTACGTCATGCTTCAGAAATGTGGAAAATGGTCCGTTTTCAAATGTTTTATTTTTGAACGTCAGTTCACATTTGTAGGTGGATCATCAGTGTTAGAGCTAAAATTAGCATGTTTAAAGTGATTTTCATGCTTCCAGGGGCCCAAAACACAAGATTTATGGAATGGTTAAAAGTGCATGAAAATGGCCAATTTACTCACTCTGAGTTCTCAAAAAGGGTTTCTTCACCCCGGGAAGTTAATTAAATACCATTTGGAGGCATTTAATGTTCGAGGAAAAACGGCTGATTTTCGACAAAAGAGATAACACCCCCCCATTACGTCATGCTTCAGAAATGTGGAAAATGGTCCGTTTTCAAATGTTTTATTTTTGAACGTCAGTTCACATTTGTAGGTGGATCATCAGTGTTAGAGCTAAAATTAGCATGTTTAAAGTGATTTTCATGCTTGCAGGGGCTCGGGAAGTTAATTAAATACCATTTGGAGGCATTTAATGTTCGAGCAAAAACGGCTGATTTTCGACAAAAGAGATAACACCCCCCCATTACGTCATGCTTCAGAAATGTGGAAAATGGTCAGTTTTCAAATGTTTTATTTTTAAACGTCAGTTCACATTTGTAGGTGGATCATCAGTGTTAGAGCTAAAATTAGCATGTTTAAAGTGATTTTCATGCTTCCAGGGGCCCAAAACACAAGATTTATGGAATGGTTAAAAGTGCATGAAAATGGCCAATTTACTCACTCTGAGTTCTCAAAAAGGGTTTCTTCACCCCGGGAAGTGAAATAAATACCATTTGGAGGCATTTAATGTTCGAGCAAAAACGGCTGATTTTCGACAAAAGAGATAACACCCCCCCATTACGTCATGCTATAGAAATGTGGAAAATGGTCCGTTTTCAAATGTTTTATTTTTGAACGTCAGTTCACATTGGTAGGTGGATCATCAGTGTTAGAGCTAAAATTAGCATGTTTAAAGTGATTTTCATGCTTCCAGGGGCTCGGGAAGTTAATTAAATACCATTTGGAGGCATTTAATGTTCGAGCAAAAACGGCTGATTTTCGACAAAAGAGATAACACCCCCCCATTACGTCATGCTTCAGAAATGTGGAAAATGGTCCGTTTTCAAATGTTTTATTTTTGAACGTCAGTTCACATTTGTAGGTGGATCATCAGTGTTAGAGCTAAAATTAGCATGTTTAAAGTGATTTTCATGCTTCCAGGGGCCCAAAACACAAGATTTATGGAATGGTTAAAAGTGCATGAAAATGGCCAATTTACTCACTCTGAGTTCTCAAAAAGGGTTTCTTCACCCCGGGAAGTTAATTAAATACCATTTGGAGGCATTTAATGTTCGAGCAAAAACGGCTGATTTTCGACAAAAGAGATAACACCCCCCCATTACGTCATGCTTTAGAAATGGGGAAAATGGTCCGTTTTCAAATGTTTTATTTTTGAACGTCAGTTCACATTTGTAGGTGGATCATCAGTGTTAGAGCTAAAATTAGCATGTTTAAAGTGATTTTCATGCTTCCAGGGGCCCAAAACACAAGATTAATGGAATGATTAAAAGTGCATGAAAATGGCCAATTTACTCACTCTGAGTTCTCAAAAAGGGTTTCTTCACCCCGGGAAGTGAAATAAATACCATTTGGAGGCATTTAATGTTCGAGCAAAAACGGCTGATTTTCGACAAAAGAGATAACACCCCCCCCATTACGTCATGCTTCAGAAATGTGGAAAATGGTCCGTTTTCAAATGTTTTATTTTTGAACGTCAGTTCACATTTGTAGGTGGATCATCAGTGTTAGAGCTAAAATTAGCATGTTTAAAGTGATTTTCATGCTTCCAGGGGCTCGGGAAGTTAATTAAATACCATTTGGAGGCATTTAATGTTCGAGCAAAAACGGCTGATTTTCGACAAAAGAGATAACACCCCCCCATTACGTCATGCTTCAGAAATGTGGAAAATGGTCCGTTTTCAAATGTTTTATTTTTGAACGTCAGTTCACATTTGTAGGTGGATCATCAGTGTTAGAGCTAAAATTAGCATGTTTAAAGTGATTTTCATGCTTCCAGGGGCCCAAAACACAAGATTTATGGAATGGTTAAAAGTGCATGAAAATGGCCAATTTACTCACTCTGAGTTCTCAAAAAGGGTTTCTTCACCCCGGGAAGTGAAATAAATACCATTTGGAGGCATTTAATGTTCGAGCAAAAACGGCTGATTTTCGACAAAAGAGATAACACCCCCCCATTACGTCATGCTTCAGAAATGTGGAAAATGGTCCGTTTTCAAATGTTTTATTTTTGAACGTCAGTTCACATTTGTAGGTGGATCATCAGTGTTAGAGCTAAAATTAGCATGTTTAAAGTGATTTTCATGCTTCCAGGGGCTCGGGAAGTTAATTAAATACCATTTGGAGGCATTTAATGTTCGAGCAAAAACGGCTGATTTTCGACAAAAGAGATAACACCCCCCCATTACGTCATGCTTCAGAAATGTGGAAAATGGTCCGTTTTCACATGTTTTATTTTTGAACGTCAGTTCACATTTGTAGGTGGATCATCAGTGTTAGAGCTAAAATTAGCATGTTTAAAGTGATTTTCATGCTTCCAGGGGCCCAAAACACAAGATTTATGGAATGGTTAAAAGTGCATGAAAATGGCCAATTTACTCACTCTGAGTTCTCAAAAAGGGTTTCTTCACCCCGGGAAGTTAATTAAATACCATTTGGAGGCATTTAATGTTCAAGCAAAAACAGCTGATTTTCGACAAAAGAGATAACACCCCCCCATTACGTCATGCTTCAGAAATGTGGAAAATGGTCCGTTTTTAAATGTTTTATTTTTGAACGTCAGTTCACATTTGTAGGTGGATCATCAGTGTTAGAGCTAAAATTAGCATGTTTAAAGTGATTTTCATGCTTCCAGGGGCTCGGGAAGTTAATTAAATACCATTTGGAGGCATTTAATGTTCGAGCAAAAACGGCTGATTTTCGACAAAAGAGATAACACCCCCCCATTACGTCATGCTTCAGAAATGTGGAAAATGGTCCGTTTTCAAATGTTTTATTTTTGAACGTCAGTTCACATTTGTAGGTGGATCATCAGTGTTAGAGCTAAAATTAGCATGTTTAAAGTGATTTTCATGCTTCCAGGGGCTCGGTAAGTGAAATAAATACCATTTGGAGGCATTTAATGTTCGAGCAAAAACGGCTGATTTTCGACAAAAGAGATAACACCCCCCCATTACGTCATGCTTCAGAAATGTGGAAAATGTTCCGTTTTCAAATGTTTTATTTTTGAACGTCAGTTCACATTTGTAGGTGGATCATCAGTGTTAGAGCTAAAATTAGCATGTTTAAAGTGATTTTCATGCTTCCAGGGGCCCAAAACACAAGATTTATGGAATGGTTAAAAGTGCATGAAAATGGCCAATTTCCTCACTCTGAGTTCTCAAAAAGGGTTTCTTCACCCCGGGAAGTTAATTAAATACCATTTGGAGGCATTTAATGTTCGAGGAAAAACGGCTGATTTTCGACAAAAGAGATAACACCCCCCCATTACGTCATGCTTCAGAAATGTGGAAAATGGTCCGTTTTCAAATGTTTTATTTTTGAACGTCAGTTCACATTTGTAGGTGGATCATCAGTGTTAGAGCTAAAATTAGCATGTTTAAAGTGATTTTCATGCTTGCAGGGGCTCGGGAAGTTAATTAAATACCATTTGGAGGCATTTAATGTTCGAGCAAAAACGGCTGATTTTCGACAAAAGAGATAACACCCCCCCATTACGTCATGCTTCAGAAATGTGGAAAATGGTCCGTTTTCAAATGTTTTATTTTTAAACGTCAGTTCACATTTGTAGGTGGATCATCAGTGTTAGAGCTAAAATTAGCATGTTTAAAGTGATTTTCATGCTTCCAGGGGCCCAAAACACAAGATTTATGGAATGGTTAAAAGTGCATGAAAATGGCCAATTTACTCACTCTGAGTTCTCAAAAAGGGTTTCTTCACCCCGGGAAGTGAAATAAATACCATTTGGAGGCATTTAATGTTCAAGCAAAAACGGCTGATTTTCGACAAAAGAGATAACACCCCCCCATTACGTCATGCTATAGAAATGTGGAAAATGGTCCGTTTTCAAATGTTTTATTTTTGAACGTCAGTTCACATTGGTAGGTGGATCATCAGTGTTAGAGCTAAAATTAGCATGTTTAAAGTGATTTTCATGCTTCCAGGGGCTCGGGAAGTTAATTAAATACCATTTGGAGGCATTTAATGTTCGAGCAAAAACGGCTGATTTTCGACAAAAGAGATAACACCCCCCCATTACGTCATGCTTCAGAAATGTGGAAAATGGTCCGTTTTCAAATGTTTTATTTTTGAACGTCAGTTCACATTTGTAGGTGGATCATCAGTGTTAGAGCTAAAATTAGCATGTTTAAAGTGATTTTCATGCTTCCAGGGGCCCAAAACACAAGATTTATGGAATGGTTAAAAGTGCATGAAAATGGCCAATTTACTCACTCTGAGTTCTCAAAAAGGGTTTCTTCACCCCGGGAAGTTAATTAAATACCATTTGGAGGCATTTAATGTTCGAGCAAAAACGGCTGATTTTCGACAAAAGAGATAACACCCCCCCATTACGTCATGCTTCAGAAATGTGGAAAATGGTCCGTTTTCAAATGTTTTATTTTTGAACGTCAGTTCACATTTGTAGGTGGATCATCAGTGTTAGAGCTAAAATTAGCATGTTTAAAGTGATTTTCATGCTTCCAGGGGCTCGGGAAGTTAATTAAATACCATTTGGAGGCATTTAATGTTCGAGCAAAAACGGCTGATTTTCGACAAAAGAGATAACACCCCCCCATTACGTCATGCTTCAGAAATGTGGAAAATGGTCCGTTTTCAAATGTTTTATTTTTGAACGTCAGTTCACATTTGTAGGTGGATCATCAGTGTTAGAGCTAAAATTAGCATGTTTAAAGTGATTTTCATGCTTCCAGGGGCTCGGGAAGTTAATTAAATACCATTTGGAGGCATTTAATGTTCGAGCAAAAACGGCTGATTTTCGACAAAAGAGATAACACCCCCCCATTACGTCATGCTTCAGAAATGTGGAAAATGGTCCGTTTTCAAATGTTTTATTTTTGAACGTCAGTTCACATTTGTAGGTGGATCATCAGTGTTAGAGCTAAAATTAGCATGTTTAAAGTGATTTTCATGCTTCCAGGGGCCCAAAACACAAGATTTATGGAATGGTTAAAAGTGCATGAAAATGGCCAATTTACTCACTCTGAGTTCTCAAAAAGGGTTTCTTCACCCCGGGAAGTTAATTAAATACCATTTGGAGGCATTTAATGTTCGAGCAAAAACGGCTGATTTTCGACAAAAGAGATAACACCCCCCCATTACGTCATGCTTCAGAAATGTGGAAAATGGTCCGTTTTCAAATGTTTTATTTTTGAACGTCAGTTCACATTTGTAGGTGGATCATCAGTGTTAGAGCTAAAATTAGCATGTTTAAAGTGATTTTCATGCTTCCAGGGGCTCGGGAAGTTAATTAAATACCATTTGGAGGCATTTAATGTTCGAGCAAAAACGGCTGATTTTCGACAAAAGAGATAACACCCCCCCATTACGTCATGCTTCAGAAATGTGGAAAATGGTCCATTTTCAAATGTTTTATTTTTGAACGTCAGTTCACATTTGTAGGTGGATCATCAGTGTTAGAGCTAAAATTAGCATGTTTAAAGTGATTTTCATGCTTCCAGGGGCTCGGGAAGTGAAATAAATACCATTTGGAGGCATTTAATGTTCGAGCAAAAACGGCTGATTTTCGACAAAAGAGATAACACCCCCCCATTACGTCATGCTTCAGAAATGTGGAAAATGGTCCGTTTTCAAATGTTTTATTTTTGAACGTCAGTTCACATTTGTAGGTGGATCATCAGTGTTAGAGCTAAAATTAGCATGTTTAAAGTGATTTTCATGCTTCCAGGGGCTCGGGAAGTTAATTAAATACCATTTGGAGGCATTTAATGTTCGAGCAAAAACGGCTGATTTTCGACAAAAGAGATAACACCCCCCCATTACGTCATGCTTCAGAAATGTGGAAAATGGTCCGTTTTCACATGTTTTATTTTTGAACGTCAGTTCACATTTGTAGGTGGATCATCAGTGTTAGAGCTAAAATTAGCATGTTTAAAGTGATTTTCATGCTTCCAGGGGCCCAAAACACAAGATTTATGGAATGGTTAAAAGTGCATGAAAATGGCCAATTTACTCACTCTGAGTTCTCAAAAAGGGTTTCTTCACCCCGGGAAGTTAATTAAATACCATTTGGAGGCATTTAATGTTCAAGCAAAAACAGCTGATTTTCGACAAAAGAGATAACACCCCCCCATTACGTCATGCTTCAGAAATGTGGAAAATGGTCCGTTTTTAAATGTTTTATTTTTGAACGTCAGTTCACATTTGTAGGTGGATCATCAGTGTTAGAGCTAAAATTAGCATGTTTAAAGTGATTTTCATGCTTCCAGGGGCTCGGGAAGTTAATTAAATACCATTTGGAGGCATTTAATGTTCGAGCAAAAACGGCTGATTTTCGACAAAAGAGATAACACCCCCCCATTACGTCATGCTTCAGAAATGTGGAAAATGGTCCGTTTTCAAATGTTTTATTTTTGAACGTCAGTTCACATTTGTAGGTGGATCATCAGTGTTAGAGCTAAAATTAGCATGTTTAAAGTGATTTTCATGCTTCCAGGGGCTCGGTAAGTGAAATAAATACCATTTGGAGGCATTTAATGTTCGAGCAAAAACGGCTGATTTTCGACAAAAGAGATAACACCCCCCCATTACGTCATGCTTCAGAAATGTGGAAAATGGTCCGTTTTCAAATGTTTTATTTTTGAACGTCAGTTCACATTTGTAGGTGGATCATCAGTGTTAGAGCTAAAATTAGCATGTTTAAAGTGATTTTCATGCTTCCAGGGGCCCAAAACACAAGATTTATGGAATGGTTAAAAGTGCATGAAAATGGCCAATTTCCTCACTCTGAGTTCTCAAAAAGGGTTTCTTCACCCCGGGAAGTTAATTAAATACCATTTGGAGGCATTTAATGTTCGAGGAAAAACGGCTGATTTTCGACAAAAGAGATAACACCCCCCCATTACGTCATGCTTCAGAAATGTGGAAAATGGTCCGTTTTCAAATGTTTTATTTTTGAACGTCAGTTCACATTTGTAGGTGGATCATCAGTGTTAGAGCTAAAATTAGCATGTTTAAAGTGATTTTCATGCTTGCAGGGGCTCGGGAAGTTAATTAAATACCATTTGGAGGCATTTAATGTTCGAGCAAAAACGGCTGATTTTCGACAAAAGAGATAACACCCCCCCATTACGTCATGCTTCAGAAATGTGGAAAATGGTCCGTTTTCAAATGTTTTATTTTTAAACGTCAGTTCACATTTGTAGGTGGATCATCAGTGTTAGAGCTAAAATTAGCATGTTTAAAGTGATTTTCATGCTTCCAGGGGCCCAAAACACAAGATTTATGGAATGGTTAAAAGTGCATGAAAATGGCCAATTTACTCACTCTGAGTTCTCAAAAAGGGTTTCTTCACCCCGGGAAGTGAAATAAATACCATTTGGAGGCATTTAATGTTCAAGCAAAAACGGCTGATTTTCGACAAAAGAGATAACACCCCCCCATTACGTCATGCTATAGAAATGTGGAAAATGGTCCGTTTTCAAATGTTTTATTTTTGAACGTCAGTTCACATTGGTAGGTGGATCATCAGTGTTAGAGCTAAAATTAGCATGTTTAAAGTGATTTTCATGCTTCCAGGGGCTCGGGAAGTTAATTAAATACCATTTGGAGGCATTTAATGTTCGAGCAAAAACGGCTGATTTTCGACAAAAGAGATAACACCCCCCCATTACGTCATGCTTCAGAAATGTGGAAAATGGTCCGTTTTCAAATGTTTTATTTTTGAACGTCAGTTCACATTTGTCGGTAGATCATCAGTGTTAGAGCTAAAATTAGCATGTTTAAAGTGATTTTCATGCTTCCAGGGGCCCAAAACACAAGATTTATGGAATGGTTAAAAGTGCATGAAAATGGCCAATTTACTCACTCTGAGTTCTCAAAAAGGGTTTCTTCACCCCGGGAAGTTAATTAAATACCATTTGGAGGCATTTAATGTTCGAGCAAAAACGGCTGATTTTCGACAAAAGAGATAACACCCCCCCATTACGTCATGCTTCAGAAATGTGGAAAATGGTCCGTTTTCAAATGTTTTATTTTTGAACGTCAGTTCACATTTGTAGGTGGATCATCAGTGTTAGAGCTAAAATTAGCATGTTTAAAGTGATTTTCATGCTTCCAGGGGCTCGGGAAGTTAATTAAATACCATTTGGAGGCATTTAATGTTCGAGCAAAAACGGCTGATTTTCGACAAAAGAGATAACACCCCCCCATTACGTCATGCTTCAGAAATGTGGAAAATGGTCCGTTTTCAAATGTTTTATTTTTGAACGTCAGTTCACATTTGTAGGTGGATCATCAGTGTTAGAGCTAAAATTAGCATGTTTAAAGTGATTTTCATGCTTCCAGGGGCTCGGGAAGTTAATTAAATACCATTTGGAGGCATTTAATGTTCGAGCAAAAACGGCTGATTTTCGACAAAAGAGATAACACCCCCCCATTACGTCATGCTTCAGAAATGTGGAAAATGGTCCGTTTTCAAATGTTTTATTTTTGAACGTCAGTTCACATTTGTAGGTGGATCATCAGTGTTAGAGCTAAAATTAGCATGTTTAAAGTGATTTTCATGCTTCCAGGGGCTCTGGAAGTGAAATAAATACCATTTGGAGGAATTTAATGTTCGAGCAAAAACGGCTGATTTTCGACAAAAGAGTTAACACCCCCCCATTACGTCATGCTTCAGAAATGTGGAAAATGGTCCGTTTTCAAATGTTTTATTTTTGAACGTCAGTTCACATTTGTAGGTGGATCATCAGTGTTAGAGCTAAAATTAGCAAATTTAAAGTGATTTTCATGCTTCCAGGGGCCCAAAACACAAGATTTATGGAATGGTTAAAAGTGCATGAAAATGGCCAATTTACTCACTCTGAGTTCTCAAAAAGGGTTTCTTCACCCCGGGAAGTTAATTAAATACCATTTGGAGGCATTTAATGTTCGAGCAAAAACGGCTGATTTTCGACAAAAGAGATAACACCCCCCCATTACGTCATGCTTCAGAAATGTGGAAAATGGTCCGTTTTCAAATGTTTTATTTTTGAACGTCAGTTCACATTTGTAGGTGGATCATCAGTGTTAGAGCTAAAATTAGCAAATTTAAAGTGATTTTCATGCTTCCAGGGGCCCAAAACACAAGATTTATGGAATGGTTAAAAGTGCATGAAAATGGCCAATTTACTCACTCTGAGTTCTCAAAAAGGGTTTCTTCACCCCGGGAAGTTAATTAAATACCATTTGGAGGCATTTAATGTTCAAGCAAAAACAGCTGATTTTCGACAAAAGAGATAACACCCCCCCATTACGTCATGCTTCAGAAATGTGGAAAATGGTCCGTTTTTAAATGTTTTATTTTTGAACGTCAGTTCACATTTGTAGGTGGATCATCAGTGTTAGAGCTAAAATTAGCATGTTTAAAGTGATTTTCATGCTTCCAGGGGCTCGGGAAGTTAATTAAATACCATTTGGAGGCATTTAATGTTGGAGCAAAAACGGCTGATTTTCGACAAAAGAGATAACACCCCCCCATTACGTCATGCTTCAGAAATGTGGAAAATGGTCCGTTTTCAAATGTTTTATTTTTGAACGTCAGTTCACATTTGTAGGTGGATCATCAGTGTTAGAGCTAAAATTAGCATGTTTAAAGTGATTTTCATGCTTCCAGGGGCTCGGGAAGTTAATTAAATACCATTTGGAGGCATTTAATGTTCGAGCAAAAACGGCTGATTTTCGACAAAAGAGATAACACCCCCCCATTACGTCATGCTTCAGAAATGTGGAAAATGGTCCGTTTTCAAATGTTTTATTTTTGAACGTCAGTTCACATTTGTAGGTGGATCATCAGTGTTAGAGCTAAAATTAGCATGTTTAAAGTGATTTTCATGCTTCCAGGGGCTCGGGAAGTTAATTAAATACCATTTGGAGGCATTTAATGTTCGAGCAAAAACGGCTGATTTTCGACAAAAGAGATAACACCCCCCCCATTACGTCATGCTTCAGAAATGTGGAAAATGGTCCGTTTTCAAATGTTTTATTTTTGAACGTCAGTTCACATTTGTAGGTGGATCATCAGTGTTAGAGCTAAAATTAGCATGTTTAAAGTGATTTTCATGCTTCCAGGGGCTCTGGAAGTGAAATAAATACCATTTGGAGGAATTTAATGTTCGAGCAAAAACGGCTGATTTTCGACAAAAGAGTTAACACCCCCCCATTACGTCATGCTTCAGAAATGTGGAAAATGGTCCGTTTTCAAATGTTTTATTTTTGAACGTCAGTTCACATTTGTAGGTGGATCATCAGTGTTAGAGCTAAAATTAGCAAATTTAAAGTGATTTTCATGCTTCCAGGGGCCCAAAACACAAGATTTATGGAATGGTTAAAAGTGCATGAAAATGGCCAATTTACTCACTCTGAGTTCTCAAAAAGGGTTTCTTCACCCCGGGAAGTTAATTAAATACCATTTGGAGGCATTTAATGTTCGAGCAAAAACGGCTGATTTTCGACAAAAGAGATAACACCCCCCCATTACGTCATGCTTCAGAAATGTGGAAAATGGTCCGTTTTCAAATGTTTTATTTTTGAACGTCAGTTCACATTTGTAGGTGGATCATCAGTGTTAGAGCTAAAATTAGCAAATTTAAAGTGATTTTCATGCTTCCAGGGGCCCAAAACACAAGATTTATGGAATGGTTAAAAGTGCATGAAAATGGCCAATTTACTCACTCTGAGTTCTCAAAAAGGGTTTCTTCACCCCGGGAAGTTAATTAAATACCATTTGGAGGCATTTAATGTTCAAGCAAAAACAGCTGATTTTCGACAAAAGAGATAACACCCCCCCATTACGTCATGCTTCAGAAATGTGGAAAATGGTCCGTTTTTAAATGTTTTATTTTTGAACGTCAGTTCACATTTGTAGGTGGATCATCAGTGTTAGAGCTAAAATTAGCATGTTTAAAGTGATTTTCATGCTTCCAGGGGCTCGGGAAGTTAATTAAATACCATTTGGAGGCATTTAATGTTCGAGCAAAAACGGCTGATTTTCGACAAAAGAGATAACACCCCCCCATTACGTCATGCTTCAGAAATGTGGAAAATGGTCCGTTTTCAAATGTTTTATTTTTGAACGTCAGTTCACATTTGTAGGTGGATCATCAGTGTTAGAGCTAAAATTAGCATGTTTAAAGTGATTTTCATGCTTCCAGGGGCCCAAAACACAAGATTTATGGAATGGTTAAAAGTGCATGAAAATGGCCAATTTCCTCACTCTGAGTTCTCAAAAAGGGTTTCTTCACCCCGGGAAGTTAATTAAATACCATTTGGAGGCATTTAATGTTCGAGGAAAACGGCTGATTTTCGACAAAAGAGATAACACCCCCCCATTACGTCATGCTTCAGAAATGTGGAAAATGGTCCGTTTTCAAATTTTTTATTTTTGAACGTCAGTTCACATTTGTAGGTGGATCATCAGTGTTAGAGCTAAAATTAGCATGTTTAAAGTGATTTTCATGCTTGCAGGGGCTCGGGAAGTTAATTAAATACCATTTGGAGGCATTTAATGTTCGAGCAAAAACGGCTGATTTTCGACAAAAGAGATAACACCCCCCCATTACGTCATGCTTCAGAAATGTGGAAAATGGTCCGTTTTCAAATGTTTTATTTTTAAACGTCAGTTCACATTTGTAGGTGGATCATCAGTGTTAGAGCTAAAATTAGCATGTTTAAAGTGATTTTCATGCTTCCAGGGGCCCAAAACACAAGATTTATGGAATGGTTAAAAGTGCATGAAAATGGCCAATTTACTCACTCTGAGTTCTCAAAAAGGGTTTCTTCACCCCGGGAAGTGAAATAAATACCATTTGGAGGCATTTAATGTTCAAGCAAAAACGGCTGATTTTCGACAAAAGAGATAACACCCCCCCCATTACGTCATGCTATAGAAATGTGGAAAATGGTCCGTTTTCAAATGTTTTATTTTTGAACGTCAGTTCACATTGGTAGGTGGATCATCAGTGTTAGAGCTAAAATTAGCATGTTTAAAGTGATTTTCATGCTTCCAGGGGCTCGGGAAGTTAATTAAATACCATTTGGAGGCATTTAATGTTCGAGCAAAAACGGCTGATTTTCGACAAAAGAGATAACACCCCCCAATTACGTCATGCTTCAGAAATGTGGAAAATGGTCCGTTTTCAAATGTTTTATTTTTGAACGTCAGTTCACATTTGTAGGTAGATCATCAGTGTTAGAGCTAAAATTAGCATGTTTAAAGTGATTTTCATGCTTCCAGGGGCCCAAAACACAAGATTTATGGAATGGTTAAAAGTGCATGAAAATGGCCAATTTACTCACTCTGAGTTCTCAAAAAGGGTTTCTTCACCCCGGGAAGTTAATTAAATACCATTTGGAGGCATTTAATGTTCGAGCAAAAACGGCTGATTTTCGACAAAAGAGATAACACCCCCCCATTACGTCATGCTTCAGAAATGTGGAAAATGGTCCGTTTTCAAATGTTTTATTTTTGAACGTCAGTTCACATTTGTAGGTGGATCATCAGTGTTAGAGCTAAAATTAGCATGTTTAAAGTGATTTTCATGCTTCCAGGGGCTCGGGAAGTTAATTAAATACCATTTGGAGGCATTTAATGTTCGAGCAAAAACGGCTGATTTTCGACAAAAGAGATAACACCCCCCCATTACGTCATGCTTCAGAAATGTGGAAAATGGTCCGTTTTCAAATGTTTTATTTTTGAACGTCAGTTCACATTTGTAGGTGGATCATCAGTGTTAGAGCTAAAATTAGCATGTTTAAAGTGATTTTCATGCTTCCAGGGGCTCGGGAAGTTAATTAAATACCATTTGGAGGCATTTAATGTTCGAGCAAAAACGGCAGATTTTCGACAAAAGAGATAACACCCCCCCATTACGTCATGCTTCAGAAATGTGGAAAATGGTCCGTTTTCAAATGTTTTATTTTTGAACGTCAGTTCACATTTGTAGGTGGATCATCAGTGTTAGAGCTAAAATTAGCATGTTTAAAGTGATTTTCATGCTTCCAGGGGCCCAAAACACAAGATTTATGGAATGGTTAAAAGTGCATGAAAATGGCCAATTTACTCACTCTGAGTTCTCATAAAGGGTTTCTTCACCCCGGGAAGTTAATTAAATACCATTTGGAGGCATTTAATGTTCGAGCAAAAACGGCTGATTTTCGACAAAAGAGATAACACCCCCGCATTACGTCATGCTTCAGAAATGTGGAAAATGGTCCGTTTTCAAATGTTTTATTTTTGAACGTCAGTTTACATTTGTAGGTGGATCATCAGTGTTAGAGCTAAAATTAGCATGTTTAAAGTGATTTTCATGCTTCCAGGGGCTCGGGAAGTTAATTAAATACCATTTGGAGGCATTTAATGTTCGAGCAAAAACGGCTGATTTTCGACAAAAGAGATAACACCCCCCCATTACGTCATGCTTCAGAAATGTGGAAAATGGTCCGTTTTCAAATGTTTTATTTTTGAACGTCAGTTCACATTTGTAGGTGCATCATCAGTGTTAGAGCTAAAATTAGCATGTTTAAAGTGATTTTCATGCTTCCAGGGGCTCGGGAAGTGAAATAAATACCATTTGGAGGCATTTAATGTTCGAGCAAAAACGGCTGATTTTCGACAAAAGAGATAACACCCCCCCATTACGTCATGCTTCAGAAATGTGGAAAAAGGTCCGTTTTCAAATGTATTATTTTTGAACGTCAGTTCACATTTGTAGGTGGATCATCAGTGTTAGAGCTAAAATTAGCATGTTTAAAGTGATTTTCATGCTTCCAGGGGCCCAAAACACAAGATTTATGGAATGGTTAAAAGTGCATGAAAATGGCCAATTTACTCACTCTGAGTTCTCAAAAAGGGTTTCTTCACCCCGGGAAGTTAATTAAATACCATTTGGAGGCATTTAATGTTCGAGCAAAAACGGCTGATATTCGACAAAAGAGATAACACCCCCCATTACGTCATGCTTCAGAAATGTGGAAAATGGTCCGTTTTCAAATGTTTTATTTTTGAACGTCAGTTCACATTTGTAGGTGGATCATCAGTGTTAGAGCTAAAATTAGCATGTTTAAAGGGATTTTCATGCTTCCAGGGGCTCGGGAAGTTAAATAAATACCATTTGGAGGCATTTAATGTTCGAGCAAAAAAGGCTGATTTTCGACGAAAGAGATAACACCCCCCATTACGTCATGCTTCAGAAATGTGGAAAATGGTCCGTTTTCAAATGTTTTATTTTTGAACGTCAGTTCACATTTGTAGGTGGATCATCAGTGTTAGAGCTAAAATTAGCATGTTCAAAGTGATTTTCATGCTTCCAGGGGCCCAAAACACAAGATTTATGGAATGGTTAAAAGTGCATGAAATTGGCCAATTTACTCACTCTGAGTTCTCAAAAAGGGTTTCTTCACCCCGGGAAGTTAATTAAATACCATTTGGAGGCATTTAATGTTCGAGCAAAAACAGCTGATTTTCGACAAAAGAGATAACACCCCCCCATTACGTCATGCTTCAGAAATGTGGAAAATGGTCCGTTTTCAAATGTTTTATTTTTGAACGTCAGTTCACATTTGTAGGTGGATCATCAGTGTTAGAGCTAAAATTAGCATGTTTAAAGTGATTTTCATGCTTCCAGGGGCTCGGGAAGTTAATTAAATACCATTTGGAGGCATTTAATGTTCGAGCAAAAACGGCTGATTTTCGACAAAAGAGATAACACCCCCCCATTACGTCATGCTTCAGAAATGTGGAAAATGGTCCGTTTTCAAATGTTTTATTTTTGAACGTCAGTTCACATTTGTAGGTGGATCATCAGTGTTAGAGCTAAAATTAGCATGTTTAAAGTGATTTTCATGCTTCCAGGGGCTCGGGAAGTTAATTAAATACCATTTGGAGGCATTTAATGTTCGAGCAAAAACGGCTGATTTTCGACAAAAGAGATAACACCCCCCCATTACGTCATGCTTCAGAAATGTGGAAAATGGTCCGTTTTCAAATGTTTTATTTTTGAACGTCAGTTCACATTTGTAGGTGGATCATCAGTGTTAGAGCTAAAATTAGCATGTTTAAAGTGATATTTTCATGCTTCCAGGGGCTCTGGAAGTGAAATAAATACCATTTGGAGGCATTTAATGTTCGAGCAAAAACGGCTGATTTTCGACAAAAGAGATAACACCCCCCCATTACGTCATGCTTCAGAAATGTGGAAAATGGTCCGTTTTCAAATGTTTTATTTTTGAACGTCAGTTCACATTTGTAGGTGGATCATCAGTGTTAGAGCTAAAATTAGCATGTTTAAAGTGATTTTCATGCTTCCAGGGGCCCAAAACACAAGATTTATGGAATGGTTAAAAGTGCATGAAAATGGCCAATTTACTCACTCTGAGTTCTCAAAAAGGGTTTCTTCACCCCGGGAAGTTAATTAAATACCATTTGGAGGCATTTAATGTTCGAGCAAAAACGGCTGATTTTCGACAAAAGAGATAACACCCCCCCATTACGTCATGCTTCAGAAATGTGGAAAATGGTCCGTTTTCAAATGTTTTATTTTTGAACGTCAGTTCACATTTGTAGGTGGATCATCAGTGTTAGGGCTAAAATTAGCATGTTTAAAGTGATTTTCATGCTTCCAGGGGCTCGGGAAGTTAATTAAATACCATTTGGAGGCATTTAATGTTCGAGCAAAAACGGCTGATTTTCGACAAAAGAGATAACACCCCCCCATTACGTCATGCTTCAGAAATGTGGAAAATGGTCCGTTTTCAAATGTTTTATTTTTGAACGTCAGTTCACATTTGTAGGTGGATCATCAGTGTTAGAGCTAAAATTAGCATGTTTAAAGTGATTTTCATGCTTCCAGGGGCCCAAAACACAAGATTTATGGAATGGTTAAAAGTGCATGAAAATGGCCAATTTACTCACTCTGAGTTCTCAAAAAGGGTTTCTTCACCCCGGGAAGTTAATTAAATACCATTTGGAGGCATTTAATGTTCGAGCAAAAACGGCTGATTTTCGACAAAAGAGATAACACCCCCCCATTACGTCATGCTTTAGAAATGTGGAAAATGGTCCGTTTTCAAATGTTTTATTTTTGAACGTCAGTTCACATTTGTAGGTGGATCATCAGTGTTAGAGCTAAAATTAGCATGTTTAAAGTGATTTTCATGCTTCCAGGGGCCCAAAACACAAGATTAATGGAATGGTTAAAAGTGCATGAAAATGGCCAATTTACTCACTCTGAGTTCTCAAAAAGGGTTTCTTCACCCCGGGAAGTGAAATAAATACCATTTGGAGGCATTTAATGTTCGAGCAAAAACGGCTGATTTTCGACAAAAGAGATAACACCCCCCCCATTACGTCATGCTTCAGAAATGTGGAAAATGGTCCGTTTTCAAATGTTTTATTTTTGAACGTCAGTTCACATTTGTAGGTGGATCATCAGTGTTAGAGCTAAAATTAGCATGTTTAAAGTGATTTTCATGCTTCCAGGGGCTCGGGAAGTTAATTAAATACCATTTGGAGTCATTTAATGTTCGAGCAAAAACGGCTGATTTTCGACAAAAGAGATAACACCCCCCCATTACGTCATGCTTCAGAAATGTGGAAAATGGTCCGTTTTCAAATGTTTTATTTTTGAACGTCAGTTCACATTTGTAGGTGGACCATCAGTGTTAGAGCTAAAATTAGCATGTTTAAAGTGATTTTCATGCTTCCAGGGGCCCAAAACACAAGATTTATGGAATGGTTAAAAGTGCATGAAAATGGCCAATTTACTCACTCTGAGTTCTCAAAAAGGGTTTCTTCACCCCGGGAAGTGAAATAAATACCATTTGGAGGCATTTAATGTTCGAGCAAAAACGGCTGATTTTCGACAAAAGAGATAACACCCCCCCATTACGTCATGCTTCAGAAATGTGGAAAATGGTCCGTTTTCAAATGTTTTATTTTTGAACGTCAGTTCACATTTGTAGGTGGATCATCAGTGTTAGAGCTAAAATTAGCATGTTTAAAGTGATTTTCATGCTTCCAGGGGCTCGGGAAGTTAATTAAATACCATTTGGAGGCATTTAATGTTCGAGCAAAAACGGCTGATTTTCGACAAAAGAGATAACACCCCCCCATTACGTCATGCTTCAGAAATGTGGAAAATGGTCCGTTTTCACATGTTTTATTTTTGAACGTCAGTTCACATTTGTAGGTGGATCATCAGTGTTAGAGCTAAAATTAGCATGTTTAAAGTGATTTTCATGCTTCCAGGGGCCCAAAACACAAGATTTATGGAATGGTTAAAAGTGCATGAAAATGGCCAATTTACTCACTCTGAGTTCTCAAAAAGGGTTTCTTCACCCCGGGAAGTTAATTAAATACCATTTGGAGGCATTTAATGTTCAAGCAAAAACAGCTGATTTTCGACAAAAGAGATAACACCCCCCCATTACGTCATGCTTCAGAAATGTGGAAAATGGTCCGTTTTTAAATGTTTTATTTTTGAACGTCAGTTCACATTTGTAGGTGGATCATCAGTGTTAGAGCTAAAATTAGCATGTTTAAAGTGATTTTCATGCTTCCAGGGGCTCGGGAAGTTAATTAAATACCATTTGGAGGCATTTAATGTTCGAGCAAAAACGGCTGATTTTCGACAAAAGAGATAACACCCCCCCATTACGTCATGCTTCAGAAATGTGGAAAATGGTCCGTTTTCAAATGTTTTATTTTTGAACGTCAGTTCACATTTGTAGGTGGATCATCAGTGTTAGAGCTAAAATTAGCATGTTTAAAGTGATTTTCATGCTTCCAGGGGCTCGGTAAGTGAAATAAATACCATTTGGAGGCATTTAATGTTCGAGCAAAAACGGCTGATTTTCGACAAAAGAGATAACACCCCCCCATTACGTCATGCTTCAGAAATGTGGAAAATGGTCCGTTTTCAAATGTTTTATTTTTGAACGTCAATTCACATTTGTAGGTGGATCATCAGTGTTAGAGCTAAAATTAGCATGTTTAAAGTGATTTTCATGCTTCCAGGGGCCCAAAACACAAGATTTATGGAATGGTTAAAAGTGCATGAAAATGGCCAATTTCCTCACTCTGAGTTCTCAAAAAGGGTTTCTTCACCCCGGGAAGTTAATTAAATACCATTTGGAGGCATTTAATGTCGAGGAAAAACGGCTGATTTTCGACAAAAGAGATAACACCCCCCCATTACGTCATGCTTCAGAAATGTGGAAAATGGTCCGTTTTCAAATGTTTTATTTTTGAACGTCAGTTCACATTTGTAGGTGGATCATCAGTGTTAGAGCTAAAATTAGCATGTTTAAAGTGATTTTCATGCTTGCAGGGGCTCGGGAAGTTAATTAAATACCATTTGGAGGCATTTAATGTTCGAGCAAAAACGGCTGATTTTCGACAAAAGAGATAACACCCCCCCATTACGTCATGCTTCAGAAATGTGGAAAATGGTCCGTTTTCAAATGTTTTATTTTTAAACGTCAGTTCACATTTGTAGGTGGATCATCAGTGTTAGAGCTAAAATTAGCATGTTTAAAGTGATTTTCATGCTTCCAGGGGCCCAAAACACAAGATTTATGGAATGGTTAAAAGTGCATGAAAATGGCCAATTTACTCACTCTGAGTTCTCAAAAAGGGTTTCTTCACCCCGGGAAGTGAAATAAATACCATTTGGAGGCATTTAATGTTCAAGCAAAAACGGCTGATTTTCGACAAAAGAGATAACACCCCCCCATTACGTCATGCTATAGAAATGTGGAAAATGGTCCGTTTTCAAATGTTTTATTTTTGAACGTCAGTTCACATTGGTAGGTGGATCATCAGTGTTAGAGCTAAAATTAGCATGTTTAAAGTGATTTTCATGCTTCCAGGGGCTCGGGAAGTTAATTAAATACCATTTGGAGGCATTTAATGTTCGAGCAAAAACGGCTGATTTTCGACAAAAGAGATAACACCCCCCCATTACGTCATGCTTCAGAAATGTGGAAAATGGTCCGTTTTCAAATGTTTTATTTTTGAACGTCAGTTCACATTTGTCGGTAGATCATCAGTGTTAGAGCTAAAATTAGCATGTTTAAAGTGATTTTCATGCTTCCAGGGGCCCAAAACACAAGATTTATGGAATGGTTAAAAGTGCATGAAAATGGCCAATTTACTCACTCTGAGTTCTCAAAAAGGGTTTCTTCACCCCGGGAAGTTAATTAAATACCATTTGGAGGCATTTAATGTTCGAGCAAAAACGGCTGATTTTCGACAAAAGAGATAACACCCCCCCATTACGTCATGCTTCAGAAATGTGGAAAATGGTCCGTTTTCAAATGTTTTATTTTTGAACGTCAGTTCACATTTGTAGGTGGATCATCAGTGTTAGAGCTAAAATTAGCATGTTTAAAGTGATTTTCATGCTTCCAGGGGCTCGGGAAGTTAATTAAATACCATTTGGAGGCATTTAATGTTCGAGCAAAAACGGCTGATTTTCGACAAAAGAGATAACACCCCCCCATTACGTCATGCTTCAGAAATGTGGAAAATGGTCCGTTTTCAAATGTTTTATTTTTGAACGTCAGTTCACATTTGTAGGTGGATCATCAGTGTTAGAGCTAAAATTAGCATGTTTAAAGTGATTTTCATGCTTCCAGGGGCTCGGGAAGTTAATTAAATACCATTTGGAGGCATTTAATGTTCGAGCAAAAACGGCTGATTTTCGACAAAAGAGATAACACCCCCCCATTACGTCATGCTTCAGAAATGTGGAAAATGGTCCGTTTTCAAATGTTTTATTTTTGAACGTCAGTTCACATTTGTAGGTGGATCATCAGTGTTAGAGCTAAAATTAGCATGTTTAAAGTGATTTTCATGCTTCCAGGGGCTCTGGAAGTGAAATAAATACCATTTGGAGGAATTTAATGTTCGAGCAAAAACGGCTGATTTTCGACAAAAGAGTTAACACCCCCCCATTACGTCATGCTTCAGAAATGTGGAAAATGGTCCGTTTTCAAATGTTTTATTTTTGAACGTCAGTTCACATTTGTAGGTGGATCATCAGTGTTAGAGCTAAAATTAGCAAATTTAAAGTGATTTTCATGCTTCCAGGGGCCCAAAACACAAGATTTATGGAATGGTTAAAAGTGCATGAAAATGGCCAATTTACTCACTCTGAGTTCTCAAAAAGGGTTTCTTCACCCCGGGAAGTTAATTAAATACCATTTGGAGGCATTTAATGTTCGAGCAAAAACGGCTGATTTTCGACAAAAGAGATAACACCCCCCCATTACGTCATGCTTCAGAAATGTGGAAAATGGTCCGTTTTCAAATGTTTTATTTTTGAACGTCAGTTCACATTTGTAGGTGGATCATCAGTGTTAGAGCTAAAATTAGCAAATTTAAAGTGATTTTCATGCTTCCAGGGGCCCAAAACACAAGATTTATGGAATGGTTAAAAGTGCATGAAAATGGCCAATTTACTCACTCTGAGTTCTCAAAAAGGGTTTCTTCACCCCGGGAAGTTAATTAAATACCATTTGGAGGCATTTAATGTTCAAGCAAAAACAGCTGATTTTCGACAAAAGAGATAACACCCCCCCATTACGTCATGCTTCAGAAATGTGGAAAATGGTCCGTTTTTAAATGTTTTATTTTTGAACGTCAGTTCACATTTGTAGGTGGATCATCAGTGTTAGAGCTAAAATTAGCATGTTTAAAGTGATTTTCATGCTTCCAGGGGCTCGGGAAGTTAATTAAATACCATTTGGAGGCATTTAATGTTGGAGCAAAAACGGCTGATTTTCGACAAAAGAGATAACACCCCCCCATTACGTCATGCTTCAGAAATGTGGAAAATGGTCCGTTTTCAAATGTTTTATTTTTGAACGTCAGTTCACATTTGTAGGTGGATCATCAGTGTTAGAGCTAAAATTAGCATGTTTAAAGTGATTTTCATGCTTCCAGGGGCTCGGGAAGTTAATTAAATACCATTTGGAGGCATTTAATGTTCGAGCAAAAACGGCTGATTTTCGACAAAAGAGATAACACCCCCCCATTACGTCATGCTTCAGAAATGTGGAAAATGGTCCGTTTTCAAATGTTTTATTTTTGAACGTCAGTTCACATTTGTAGGTGGATCATCAGTGTTAGAGCTAAAATTAGCATGTTTAAAGTGATTTTCATGCTTCCAGGGGCTCGGGAAGTTAATTAAATACCATTTGGAGGCATTTAATGTTCGAGCAAAAACGGCTGATTTTCGACAAAAGAGATAACACCCCCCCCATTACGTCATGCTTCAGAAATGTGGAAAATGGTCCGTTTTCAAATGTTTTATTTTTGAACGTCAGTTCACATTTGTAGGTGGATCATCAGTGTTAGAGCTAAAATTAGCATGTTTAAAGTGATTTTCATGCTTCCAGGGGCTCTGGAAGTGAAATAAATACCATTTGGAGGAATTTAATGTTCGAGCAAAAACGGCTGATTTTCGACAAAAGAGTTAACACCCCCCCATTACGTCATGCTTCAGAAATGTGGAAAATGGTCCGTTTTCAAATGTTTTATTTTTGAACGTCAGTTCACATTTGTAGGTGGATCATCAGTGTTAGAGCTAAAATTAGCAAATTTAAAGTGATTTTCATGCTTCCAGGGGCCCAAAACACAAGATTTATGGAATGGTTAAAAGTGCATGAAAATGGCCAATTTACTCACTCTGAGTTCTCAAAAAGGGTTTCTTCACCCCGGGAAGTTAATTAAATACCATTTGGAGGCATTTAATGTTCGAGCAAAAACGGCTGATTTTCGACAAAAGAGATAACACCCCCCCATTACGTCATGCTTCAGAAATGTGGAAAATGGTCCGTTTTCAAATGTTTTATTTTTGAACGTCAGTTCACATTTGTAGGTGGATCATCAGTGTTAGAGCTAAAATTAGCAAATTTAAAGTGATTTTCATGCTTCCAGGGGCCCAAAACACAAGATTTATGGAATGGTTAAAAGTGCATGAAAATGGCCAATTTACTCACTCTGAGTTCTCAAAAAGGGTTTCTTCACCCCGGGAAGTTAATTAAATACCATTTGGAGGCATTTAATGTTCAAGCAAAAACAGCTGATTTTCGACAAAAGAGATAACACCCCCCCATTACGTCATGCTTCAGAAATGTGGAAAATGGTCCGTTTTTAAATGTTTTATTTTTGAACGTCAGTTCACATTTGTAGGTGGATCATCAGTGTTAGAGCTAAAATTAGCATGTTTAAAGTGATTTTAATGCTTCCAGGGGCTCGGGAAGTTAATTAAATACCATTTGGAGGCATTTAATGTTCGAGCAAAAACGGCTGATTTTCGACAAAAGAGATAACACCCCCCCATTACGTCATGCTTCAGAAATGTGGAAAATGGTCCGTTTTCAAATGTTTTATTTTTGAACGTCAGTTCACATTTGTAGGTGGATCATCAGTGTTAGAGCTAAAATTAGCATGTTTAAAGTGATTTTCATGCTTCCAGGGGTTCGGTAAGTGAAATAAATACCATTTGGAGGCATTTAATGTTCGAGCAAAAACGGCTGATTTTCGACAAAAGAGATAACACCCCCCCATTACGTCATGCTTCAGAAATGTGGAAAATGGTCCGTTTTCAAATGTTTTATTTTTGAACGTCAGTTCACATTTGTAGGTGGATCATCAGTGTTAGAGCTAAAATTAGCATGTTTAAAGTGATTTTCATGCTTCCAGGGGCCCAAAACACAAGATTTATGGAATGGTTAAAAGTGCATGAAAATGGCCAATTTCCTCACTCTGAGTTCTCAAAAAGGGTTTCTTCACCCCGGGAAGTTAATTAAATACCATTTGGAGGCATTTAATGTTCGAGGAAAAACGGCTGATTTTCGACAAAAGAGATAACACCCCCCCATTACGTCATGCTTCAGAAATGTGGAAAATGGTCCGTTTTCAAATTTTTTATTTTTGAACGTCAGTTCACATTTGTAGGTGGATCATCAGTGTTAGAGCTAAAATTAGCATGTTTAAAGTGATTTTCATGCTTGCAGGGGCTCGGGAAGTTAATTAAATACCATTTGGAGGCATTTAATGTTCGAGCAAAAACGGCTGATTTTCGACAAAAGAGATAACACCCCCCCATTACGTCATGCTTCAGAAATGTGGAAAATGGTCCGTTTTCAAATGTTTTATTTTTAAACGTCAGTTCACATTTGTAGGTGGATCATCAGTGTTAGAGCTAAAATTAGCATGTTTAAAGTGATTTTCATGCTTCCAGGGGCCCAAAACACAAGATTTATGGAATGGTTAAAAGTGCATGAAAATGGCCAATTTACTCACTCTGAGTTCTCAAAAAGGGTTTCTTCACCCCGGGAAGTGAAATAAATACCATTTGGAGGCATTTAATGTTCAAGCAAAAACGGCTGATTTTCGACAAAAGAGATAACACCCCCCCCATTACGTCATGCTATAGAAATGTGGAAAATGGTCCGTTTTCAAATGTTTTATTTTTGAACGTCAGTTCACATTGGTAGGTGGATCATCAGTGTTAGAGCTAAAATTAGCATGTTTAAAGTGATTTTCATGCTTCCAGGGGCTCGGGAAGTTAATTAAATACCATTTGGAGGCATTTAATGTTCGAGCAAAAACGGCTGATTTTCGACAAAAGAGATAACACCCCCCAATTACGTCATGCTTCAGAAATGTGGAAAATGGTCCGTTTTCAAATGTTTTATTTTTGAACGTCAGTTCACATTTGTAGGTAGATCATCAGTGTTAGAGCTAAAATTAGCATGTTTAAAGTGATTTTCATGCTTCCAGGGGCCCAAAACACAAGATTTATGGAATGGTTAAAAGTGCATGAAAATGGCCAATTTACTCACTCTGAGTTCTCAAAAAGGGTTTCTTCACCCCGGGAAGTTAATTAAATACCATTTGGAGGCATTTAATGTTCGAGCAAAAACGGCTGATTTTCGACAAAAGAGATAACACCCCCCCATTACGTCATGCTTCAGAAATGTGGAAAATGGTCCGTTTTCAAATGTTTTATTTTTGAACGTCAGTTCACATTTGTAGGTGGATCATCAGTGTTAGAGCTAAAATTAGCATGTTTAAAGTGATTTTCATGCTTCCAGGGGCTCGGGAAGTTAATTAAATACCATTTGGAGGCATTTAATGTTCGAGCAAAAACGGCTGATTTTCGACAAAAGAGATAACACCCCCCCATTACATCATGCTTCAGAAATGTGGAAAATGGTCCGTTTTCAAATGTTTTATTTTTGAACGTCAGTTCACATTTGTAGGTGGATCATCAGTGTTAGAGCTAAAATTAGCATGTTTAAAGTGATTTTCATGCTTCCAGGGGCTCGGGAAGTTAATTAAATACCATTTGGAGGCATTTAATGTTCGAGCAAAAACGGCAGATTTTCGACAAAAGAGATAACACCCCCCCATTACGTCATGCTTCAGAAATGTGGAAAATGGTCCGTTTTCAAATGTTTTATTTTTGAACGTCAGTTCACATTTGTAGGTGGATCATCAGTGTTAGAGCTAAAATTAGCATGTTTAAAGTGATTTTCATGCTTCCAGGGGCCCAAAACACAAGATTTATGGAATGGTTAAAAGTGCATGAAAATGGCCAATTTACTCACTCTGAGTTCTCAAAAAGGGTTTCTTCACCCCGGGAAGTTAATTAAATACCATTTGGAGGCATTTAATGTTCGAGCAAAAACGGCTGATATTCGACAAAAGAGATAACACCCCCCATTACGTCATGCTTCAGAAATGTGGAAAATGGTCCGTTTTCAAATGTTTTATTTTTGAACGTCAGTTCACATTTGTAGGTGGATCATCAGTGTTAGAGCTAAAATTAGCATGTTTAAAGGGATTTTCATGCTTCCAGGGGCTCGGGAAGTTAAATAAATACCATTTGGAGGCATTTAATGTTCGAGCAAAAAAGGCTGATTTTCGACGAAAGAGATAACACCCCCCATTACGTCATGCTTCAGAAATGTGGAAAATGGTCCGTTTTCAAATGTTTTATTTTTGAACGTCAGTTCACATTTGTAGGTGGATCATCAGTGTTAGAGCTAAAATTAGCATGTTCAAAGTGATTTTCATGCTTCCAGGGGCCCAAAACACAAGATTTATGGAATGGTTAAAAGTGCATGAAATTGGCCAATTTACTCACTCTGAGTTCTCAAAAAGGGTTTCTTCACCCCGGGAAGTTAATTAAATACCATTTGGAGGCATTTAATGTTTGAGCAAAAACGGCTGATTTTCGACAAAAGAGATAACACCCCCCCATTACGTCATGCTTCAGAAATGTGGAAAATGGTCCGTTTTCAAATGTTTTATTTTTGAACGTCAGTTCACATTTGTAGGTGGATCATCAGTGTTAGAGCTAAAATTAGCATGTTTAAAGTGATTTTCATGCTTCCAGGGGCTCGGGAAGTTAATTAAATACCATTTGGAGGCATTTAATGTTCGAGCAAAAACGGCTGATTTTCGACAAAAGAGATAACACCCCCCCATTACGTCATGCTTCAGAAATGTGGAAAATGGTCCGTTTTCAAATGTTTTATTTTTGAATGTCAGTTCACATTTGTAGGTGGATCATCAGTGTTAGAGCTAAAATTAGCATGTTTAAAGTGATTTTCATGCTTCCAGGGGCTCGGGAAGTTAATTAAATACCATTTGGAGGCATTTAATGTTCGAGCAAAAACGGCTGATTTTCGACAAAAGAGATAACACCCCCCCATTACGTCATGCTTCAGAAATGTGGAAAATGGTCCGTTTTCAAATGTTTTATTTTTGAACGTCAGTTCACATTTGTAGGTGGATCATCAGTGTTAGAGCTAAAATTAGCATGTTTAAAGTGATTTTCATGCTTCCAGGGGCTCGGGAAGTTAATTAAATACCATTTGGAGGCATTTAATGTTCGAGCAAAAACGGCTGATTTTCGACAAAAGAGATAACACCCCCCCATTACGTCATGCTATAGAAATGTGGAAAATGGTCCGTTTTCAAATGTTTTATTTTTGAACGTCAGTTCACACTGGTAGGTGGATCATCAGTGTTAGAGCTAAAATTAGCATGTTTAAAGTGATTTTCATGCTTCCAGGGGCTCGGGAAGTTAATTAAATACCATTTGGAGGCATTTAATGTTCGAGCAAAAACGGCTGATTTTCGACAAAAGAGATAACACCCCCCCATTACGTCATGCTTCAGAAATGTGGAAAATGGTCCGTTTTCAAATGTTTTATTTTTGAACGTCAGTTCACATTTGTAGGTGGATCATCAGTGTTAGAGCTAAAATTAGCATGTTTAAAGTGATTTTCATGCTTCCAGGGGCCCAAAACACAAGATTTATGGAATGGTTAAAAGTGCATGAAAATGGCCAATTTACTCACTCTGAGTTCTCAAAAAGGGTTTCTTCACCCCGGGAAGTTAATTAAATACCATTTGGAGGCATTTAATGTTCGAGCAAAAACAGCTGATTTTCGACAAAAGAGATAACACCCCCCCATTACGTCATGCTTCAGAAATGTGGAAAATGGTCCGTTTTCAAATGTTTTATTTTTGAACGTCAGTTCACATTTGTAGGTGGATCATCAGTGTTAGAGCTAAAATTAGCATGTTTAAAGTGATTTTCATGCTTCCAGGGGCTCGGGAAGTTAATTAAATACCATTTGGAGGCATTTAATGTTCGAGCAAAAACGGCTGATTTTCGACAAAAGAGATAACACCCCCCCATTACGTCATGCTTCAGAAATGTGGAAAATGGTCCGTTTTCAAATGTTTTATTTTTGAACGTCAGTTCACATTTGTAGGTGGATCATCAGTGTTAGAGCTAAAATTAGCATGTTTAAAGTGATTTTCATGCTTCCAGGGGCTCGGGAAGTTAATTAAATACCATTTGGAGGCATTTAATGTTCGAGCAAAAACGGCTGATTTTCGACAAAAGAGATAACACCCCCCCATTACGTCATGCTTCAGAAATGTGGAAAATGGTCCGTTTTCAAATGTTTTATTTTTGAACGTCAGTTCACATTTGTAGGTGGATCATCAGTGTTAGAGCTAAAATTAGCATGTTTAAAGTGATATTTTCATGCTTCCAGGGGCTCTGGAAGTGAAATAAATACCATTTGGAGGCATTTAATGTTCGAGCAAAAACGGCTGATTTTCGACAAAAGAGATAACACCCCCCCCATTACGTCATGCTTCAGAAATGTGGAAAATGGTCCGTTTTCAAATGTTTTATTTTTGAACGTCAGTTCACATTTGTAGGTGGATCATCAGTGTTAGAGCTAAAATTAGCATGTTTAAAGTGATTTTCATGCTTCCAGGGGCCCAAAACACAAGATTTATGGAATGGTTAAAAGTGCATGAAAATGGCCAATTTACTCACTCTGAGTTCTCAAAAAGGGTTTCTTCACCCCGGGAAGTTAATTAAATACCATTTGGAGGCATTTAATGTTCGAGCAAAAACGGCTGATTTTCGACAAAAGAGATAACACCCCCCCATTACGTCATGCTTCAGAAATGTGGAAAATGGTCCGTTTTCAAATGTTTTATTTTTGAACGTCAGTTCACATTTGTAGGTGGATCATCAGTGTTAGGGCTAAAATTAGCATGTTTAAAGTGATTTTCATGCTTCCAGGGGCTCGGGAAGTTAATTAAATACCATTTGGAGGCATTTAATGTTCGAGCAAAAACGGCTGATTTTCGACAAAAGAGATAACACCCCCCCATTACGTCATGCTTCAGAAATGTGGAAAATGGTCCGTTTTCAAATGTTTTATTTTTGAACGTCAGTTCACATTTGTAGGTGGATCATCAGTGTTAGAGCTAAAATTAGCATGTTTAAAGTGATTTTCATGCTTCCAGGGGCCCAAAACACAAGATTTATGGAATGGTTAAAAGTGCATGAAAATGGCCAATTTACTCACTCTGAGTTCTCAAAAAGGGTTTCTTCACCCCGGGAAGTTAATTAAATACCATTTGGAGGCATTTAATGTTCGAGCAAAAACGGCTGATTTTCGACAAAAGAGATAACACCCCCCCATTACGTCATGCTTTAGAAATGTGGAAAATGGTCCGTTTTCAAATGTTTTATTTTTGAACGTCAGTTCACATTTGTAGGTGGATCATCAGTGTTAGAGCTAAAATTAGCATGTTTAAAGTGATTTTCATGCTTCCAGGGGCCCAAAACACAAGATTAATGGAATGGTTAAAAGTGCATGAAAATGGCCAATTTACTCACTCTGAGTTCTCAAAAAGGGTTTCTTCACCCCGGGAAGTGAAATAAATACCATTTGGAGGCATTTAATGTTCGAGCAAAAACGGCTGATTTTCGACAAAAGAGATAACACCCCCCCATTACGTCATGCTTCAGAAATGTGGAAAATGGTCCGTTTTCAAATGTTTTATTTTTGAACGTCAGTTCACATTTGTAGGTGGATCATCAGTGTTAGAGCTAAAATTAGCATGTTTAAAGTGATTTTCATGCTTCCAGGGGCTCGGGAAGTTAATTAAATACCATTTGGAGTCATTTAATGTTCGAGCAAAAACGGCTGATTTTCGACAAAAGAGATAACACCCCCCCATTACGTCATGCTTCAGAAATGTGGAAAATGGTCCGTTTTCAAATGTTTTATTTTTGAACGTCAGTTCACATTTGTAGGTGGACCATCAGTGTTAGAGCTAAAATTAGCATGTTTAAAGTGATTTTCATGCTTCCAGGGGCCCAAAACACAAGATTTATGGAATGGTTAAAAGTGCATGAAAATGGCCAATTTACTCACTCTGAGTTCTCAAAAAGGGTTTCTTCACCCCGGGAAGTGAAATAAATACCATTTGGAGGCATTTAATGTTCGAGCAAAAACGGCTGATTTTCGACAAAAGAGATAACACCCCCCCATTACGTCATGCTTCAGAAATGTGGAAAATGGTCCGTTTTCAAATGTTTTATTTTTGAACGTCAGTTCACATTTGTAGGTGGATCATCAGTGTTAGAGCTAAAATTAGCATGTTTAAAGTGATTTTCATGCTTCCAGGGGCTCGGGAAGTTAATTAAATACCATTTGGAGGCATTTAATGTTCGAGCAAAAACGGCTGATTTTCGACAAAAGAGATAACACCCCCCCATTACGTCATGCTTCAGAAATGTGGAAAATGGTCCGTTTTCACATGTTTTATTTTTGAACGTCAGTTCACATTTGTAGGTGGATCATCAGTGTTAGAGCTAAAATTAGCATGTTTAAAGTGATTTTCATGCTTCCAGGGGCCCAAAACACAAGATTTATGGAATGGTTAAAAGTGCATGAAAATGGCCAATTTACTCACTCTGAGTTCTCAAAAAGGGTTTCTTCACCCCGGGAAGTTAATTAAATACCATTTGGAGGCATTTAATGTTCAAGCAAAAACAGCTGATTTTCGACAAAAGAGATAACACCCCCCCATTACGTCATGCTTCAGAAATGTGGAAAATGGTCCGTTTTTAAATGTTTTATTTTTGAACGTCAGTTCACATTTGTAGGTGGATCATCAGTGTTAGAGCTAAAATTAGCATGTTTAAAGTGATTTTCATGCTTCCAGGGGCTCGGGAAGTTAATTAAATACCATTTGGAGGCATTTAATGTTCGAGCAAAAACGGCTGATTTTCGACAAAAGAGATAACACCCCCCCATTACGTCATGCTTCAGAAATGTGGAAAATGGTCCGTTTTCAAATGTTTTATTTTTGAACGTCAGTTCACATTTGTAGGTGGATCATCAGTGTTAGAGCTAAAATTAGCATGTTTAAAGTGATTTTCATGCTTCCAGGGGCTCGGTAAGTGAAATAAATACCATTTGGAGGCATTTAATGTTCGAGCAAAAACGGCTGATTTTCGACAAAAGAGATAACACCCCCCCATTACGTCATGCTTCAGAAATGTGGAAAATGGTCCGTTTTCAAATGTTTTATTTTTGAACGTCAGTTCACATTTGTAGGTGGATCATCAGTGTTAGAGCTAAAATTAGCATGTTTAAAGTGATTTTCATGCTTCCAGGGGCCCAAAACACAAGATTTATGGAATGGTTAAAAGTGCATGAAAATGGCCAATTTCCTCACTCTGAGTTCTCAAAAAGGGTTTCTTCACCCCGGGAAGTTAATTAAATACCATTTGGAGGCATTTAATGTTCGAGGAAAAACGGCTGATTTTCGACAAAAGAGATAACACCCCCCCATTACGTCATGCTTCAGAAATGTGGAAAATGGTCCGTTTTCAAATGTTTTATTTTTGAACGTCAGTTCACATTTGTAGGTGGATCATCAGTGTTAGAGCTAAAATTAGCATGTTTAAAGTGATTTTCATGCTTGCAGGGGCTCGGGAAGTTAATTAAATACCATTTGGAGGCATTTAATGTTCGAGCAAAAACGGCTGATTTTCGACAAAAGAGATAACACCCCCCCATTACGTCATGCTTCAGAAATGTGGAAAATGGTCCGTTTTCAAATGTTTTATTTTTAAACGTCAGTTCACATTTGTAGGTGGATCATCAGTGTTAGAGCTAAAATTAGCATGTTTAAAGTGATTTTCATGCTTCCAGGGGCCCAAAACACAAGATTTATGGAATGGTTAAAAGTGCATGAAAATGGCCAATTTACTCACTCTGAGTTCTCAAAAAGGGTTTCTTCACCCCGGGAAGTGAAATAAATACCATTTGGAGGCATTTAATGTTCAAGCAAAAACGGCTGATTTTCGACAAAAGAGATAACACCCCCCCATTACGTCATGCTATAGAAATGTGGAAAATGGTCCGTTTTCAAATGTTTTATTTTTGAACGTCAGTTCACATTGGTAGGTGGATCATCAGTGTTAGAGCTAAAATTAGCATGTTTAAAGTGATTTTCATGCTTCCAGGGGCTCGGGAAGTTAATTAAATACCATTTGGAGGCATTTAATGTTCGAGCAAAAACGGCTGATTTTCGACAAAAGAGATAACACCCCCCCATTACGTCATGCTTCAGAAATGTGGAAAATGGTCCGTTTTCAAATGTTTTATTTTTGAACGTCAGTTCACATTTGTCGGTAGATCATCAGTGTTAGAGCTAAAATTAGCATGTTTAAAGTGATTTTCATGCTTCCAGGGGCCCAAAACACAAGATTTATGGAATGGTTAAAAGTGCATGAAAATGGCCAATTTCCTCACTCTGAGTTCTCAAAAAGGGTTTCTTCACCCCGGGAAGTTAATTAAATACCATTTGGAGGCATTTAATGTTCGAGGAAAAACGGCTGATTTTCGACAAAAGAGATAACACCCCCCCATTACGTCATGCTTCAGAAATGTGGAAAATGGTCCGTTTTCAAATGTTTTATTTTTGAACGTCAGTTCACATTTGTAGGTGGATCATCAGTGTTAGAGCTAAAATTAGCATGTTTAAAGTGATTTTCATGCTTGCAGGGGCTCGGGAAGTTAATTAAATACCATTTGGAGGCATTTAATGTTCGAGCAAAAACGGCTGATTTTCGACAAAAGAGATAACACCCCCCCATTACGTCATGCTTCAGAAATGTGGAAAATGGTCCGTTTTCAAATGTTTTATTTTTAAACGTCAGTTCACATTTGTAGGTGGATCATCAGTGTTAGAGCTAAAATTAGCATGTTTAAAGTGATTTTCATGCTTCCAGGGGCCCAAAACACAAGATTTATGGAATGGTTAAAAGTGCATGAAAATGGCCAATTTACTCACTCTGAGTTCTCAAAAAGGGTTTCTTCACCCCGGGAAGTGAAATAAATACCATTTGGAGGCATTTAATGTTCAAGCAAAAACGGCTGATTTTCGACAAAAGAGATAACACCCCCCCATTACGTCATGCTATAGAAATGTGGAAAATGGTCCGTTTTCAAATGTTTTATTTTTGAACGTCAGTTCACATTGGTAGGTGGATCATCAGTGTTAGAGCTAAAATTAGCATGTTTAAAGTGATTTTCATGCTTCCAGGGGCTCGGGAAGTTAATTAAATACCATTTGGAGGCATTTAATGTTCGAGCAAAAACGGCTGATTTTCGACAAAAGAGATAACACCCCCCCATTACGTCATGCTTCAGAAATGTGGAAAATGGTCCGTTTTCAAATGTTTTATTTTTGAACGTCAGTTCACATTTGTCGGTAGATCATCAGTGTTAGAGCTAAAATTAGCATGTTTAAAGTGATTTTCATGCTTCCAGGGGCCCAAAACACAAGATTTATGGAATGGTTAAAAGTGCATGAAAATGGCCAATTTCCTCACTCTGAGTTCTCAAAAAGGGTTTCTTCACCCCGGGAAGTTAATTAAATACCATTTGGAGGCATTTAATGTTCGAGGAAAAACGGCTGATTTTCGACAAAAGAGATAACACCCCCCCATTACGTCATGCTTCAGAAATGTGGAAAATGGTCCGTTTTCAAATGTTTTATTTTTGAACGTCAGTTCACATTTGTAGGTGGATCATCAGTGTTAGAGCTAAAATTAGCATGTTTAAAGTGATTTTCATGCTTTCAGGGGCTCGGGAAGTTAATTAAATACCATTTGGAGGCATTTAATGTTCGAGCAAAAACGGCTGATTTTCGACAAAAGAGATAACACCCCCCCATTACGTCATGCTTCAGAAATGTGGAAAATGGTCCGTTTTCAAATGTTTTATTTTTGAACGTCAGTTCACATTTGTAGGTGGATCATCAGTGTTAGAGCTAAAATTAGCATGTTTAAAGTGATTTTCATGCTTCCAGGGGCCCAAAACACAAGATTTATGGAATGGTTAAAAGTGCATGAAAATGGCCAATTTACTCACTCTGAGTTCTCAAAAAGGGTTTCTTCACCCCGGGATGTGAAATAAATACCATTTGGAGGCATTTAATGTTCGAGCAAAAACGGCTGATTTTCGACAAAAGAGATAACACCCCCCCATTACGTCATGCTTCAGAAATGTGGAAAATGGTCCGTTTTCAAATGTTTTATTTTTGAACGTCAGTTCACATTTGTAGGTGGATCATCAGTGTTAGAGCTAAAATTAGCATGTTTAAAGTGATTTTCATGCTTCCAGGGGCTCGGGAAGTTAATTAAATACCATTTGGAGGCATTTAATATTCGAGCAAAAACGGCTGATTTTCGACAAAAGAGATAACACCCCCCCATTACGTCATGCTTCAGAAATGTGGAAAATGGTCCGTTTTCACATGTTTTATTTTTGAACGTCAGTTCACATTTGTAGGTGGATCATCAGTGTTAGAGCTGAAATTAGCATGTTTAAAGTGATTTTCATGCTTCCAGGGGCCCAAAACACAAGATTTATGGAATGGTTAAAAGTGCATGAAAATGGCCAATTTACTCACTCTGAGTTCTCAAAAAGGGTTTCTTCACTCCGGGATGTGAAATAAATACCATTTGGAGGCATTTAATGTTCGAGCAAAAACGGCTGATTTTCGACAAAAGAGATAACACCCCCCCATTACGTCATGCTTCAGAAATGTGGAAAATGGTCCGTTTTCAAATGTTTTATTTTTGAACGTCAGTTCACATTTGTAGGTGGATCATCAGTGTTAGAGCTAAAATTAGCATGTTTAAAGTGATTTTCATGCTTCCAGGGGCTCGGGAAGTGAAATAAATACCATTTGGAGGCATTTAATGTTCGAGCAAAAACGGCTGATTTTCGACAAAAGAGATAACACCCCCCATTACGTCATGCTTCAGAAATGTGGAAAATGGTCCGTTTTCAAATGTTTTATTTTTGAACGTCAGTTCACATTTGTAGGTGGATCATCAGTGTTAGAGCTAAAATTAGCATGTTTAAAGTGATTTTCATGCTTCCAGGGGCTCGGGAAGTTAATTAAATACCATTTGGAGGCATTTAATGTTCGAGCAAAAACGGCTGATTTTCGACAAAAGAGATAACACCCCCCCATTACGTCATGCTTCAGAAATGTGGAAAATGGTCCGTTTTCAAATGTTTTATTTTTGAACGTCAGTTCACATTTGTAGGTGGATCATCAGTGTTAGAGCTAAAATTAGCATGTTTAAAGTGATTTTCATGCTTCCAGGGGCTCGGGAAGTTAATTAAATACCATTTGGAGGCATTTAATGTTCGAGCAAAAATGGCTGATTTTCGACAAAAGAGATAACACCTCCCCATTACGTCATGCTTCAGAAATGTGGAAAATGGTCCGTTTTCAAATGTTTTATTTTTGAACGTCAGTTCACATTTGTAGGTGGATCATCAGTGTTAGAGCTAAAATTAGCATGTTTAAAGTGATTTTCATGCTTCCAGGGGCTCGGGAAGTTAATTAAATACCATTTGGAGGCATTTAATGTTCGAGCAAAAACGGCTGATTTTCGACAAAAGAGATAACACCCCCCCATTACGTCATGCTTCAGAAATGTGGAAAATGGTCCGTTTTCAAATGTTTTATTTTTGAACGTCAGTTCACATTTGTAGGTGGATCATCAGTGTTAGAGCTAAAATTAGCATGTTTAAAGTGATTTTCATGCTTCCAGGGGCCCAAAACACAAGATTTATGGAATGGTTAAAAGTGCATGAAAATGGCCAATTTACTCACTCTGAGTTCTCAAAAAGGGTTTCTTCACCCCGGGAAGTTAATTAAATACCATTTGGAGGCATTTAATGTTCGAGCAAAAACGGCTGATTTTCGACAAAAGAGATAACACCCCCCCATTACGTCATGCTTCAGAAATGTGGAAAATGGTCCGTTTTCAAATGTTTTATTTTTGAACGTCAGTTCACATTTGTAGGTGGATCATCAGTGTTAGAGCTAAAATTAGCATGTTTAAAGTGATTTTCATGCTTCCAGGGGCTCGGGAAGTTAATTAAATACCATTTGGAGGCATTTAATGTTTGAGCAAAAACGGCTGATTTTCGACAAAAGAGATAACACCCCCCCATTACGTCATGCTTCAGAAATGTGGGAAATGGTCCGTTTTCAAATGTTTTATTTTTGAACGTCAGTTCACATTTGTAGGTGGATCATCAGTGTTAGAGCTAAAATTAGCATGTTTAAAGTGATTTTCATGCTTCCAGGGGCCCAAAACACAAGATTTATGGAATGGTTAAAAGTGCATGAAAATGGCCAATTTACTCACTCTGAGTTCTCAAAAAGGGTTTCTTCACCCCGGGAAGTTAATTAAATACCATTTGGAGGCATTTAATGTTCGAGCAAAAACGGCTGATTTTCGACAAAAGAGATAACACCCCCCCATTACGTCATGCTTCAGAAATGTGGAAAATGGTCCGTTTTCAAATGTTTTATTTTTGAACGTCAGTTCACATTTGTAGGTGGATCATCAGTGTTAGAGCTAAAATTAGCATGTTTAAAGTGATTTTCATGCTTCCAGGGGCTCGGGAAGTTAATTAAATACCATTTGGAGGCATTTAATGTTCGAGCAAAAACGGCTGATTTTCGACAAAAGAGATAACACCCCCCCATTACGTCATGCTTCAGAAATGTGGAAAATGGTCCGTTTTCAAATGTTTTCTTTTTGAACGTCAGTTCACATTTGTAGGTGGATCATCAGTGTTAGAGCTAAAATTAGCATGTTTAAAGTGATTTTCATGCTTCCAGGGGCCCAAAACACAAGATTAATGGAATGGTTAAAAGTGCATGAAAATGGCCAATTTACTCACTCTGAGTTCTCAAAAAGGGTTTCTTCACCCCGGGAAGTGAAATAAATACCATTTGGAGGCATTTAATGTTCGAGCAAAAACGGCTGATTTTCGACAAAAGAGATAACACCCCCCCATTACGTCATGCTTCAGAAATGTGGAAAATGGTCCGTTTTCAAATGTTTTATTTTTGAACGTCAGTTCACATTTGTAGGTGGATCATCAGTGTTAGAGCTAAAATTAGCATGTTTAAAGTGATTTTCATGCTTCCAGGGGCTCGGGAAGTTAATTAAATACCATTTGGAGGCATTTAATGTTCGAGCAAAAACGGCTGATTTTCGACAAAAGAGATAACACCCCCCCATTACGTCATGCTTCAGAAATGTGGAAAATGGTCCGTTTTCAAATGTTTTATTTTTGAACGTCAGTTCACATTTGTAGGTGGATCATCAGTGTTAGAGCTAAAATTAGCATGTTTAAAGTGATTTTCATGCTTCCAGGGGCCCAAAACACAAGATTTATGGAATGGTTAAAAGTGCATGAAAATGGCCAATTTACTCACTCTGAGTTCTCAAAAAGGGTTTCTTCACCCCGGGAAGTGAAATAAATACCATTTGGAGGCATTTAATGTTCGAGCAAAAACGGCTGATTTTCGACAAAAGAGATAACACCCCCCCATTACGTCATGCTTCAGAAATGTGGAAAATGGTCCGTTTTCAAATGTTTTATTTTTGAACGTCAGTTCACATTTGTAGGTGGATCATCAGTGTTAGAGCTAAAATTAGCATGTTTAAAGTGATTTTCATGCTTCCAGGGGCTCGGGAAGTTAATTAAATACTATTTGGAGGCATTTAATGTTCGAGCAAAAACGGCTGATTTTCGACAAAAGAGATAACACCCCCCCATTACGTCATGCTTCAGAATTGTGGAAAATGGTCCGTTTTCAAATGTTTTATTTTTGAACGTCAGTTCACATTTGTAGGTGGATCATCAGTGTTAGAGCTAAAATTAGCATGTTTAAAGTGATTTTCATGCTTCCAGGGGCCCAAAACACAAGATTTATGGAATGGTTAAAAGTGCATGAAAATGGCCAATTTACTCACTCTGAGTTCTCAAAAAGGGTTTCTTCACCCCGGGATGTGAAATAAATACCATTTGGAGGCATTTAATGTTCGAGCAAAAACGGCTGATTTTCGACAAAAGAGATAACACCCCCCCATTACGTCATGCTTCAGAAATGTGGAAAATGGTCCGTTTTCAAATGTTTTATTTTTGAACGTCAGTTCACATTTGTAGGTGGATCATCAGTGTTAGAGCTAAAATTAGCATGTTTAAAGTGATTTTCATGCTTCCAGGGGCTCGGGAAGTTAATTAAATACCATTTGGAGGCATTTAATATTCGAGCAAAAACGGCTGATTTTCGACAAAAGAGATAACACCCCCCCATTACGTCATGCTTCAGAAATGTGGAAAATGGTCCGTTTTCACATGTTTTATTTTTGAACGTCAGTTCACATTTGTAGGTGGATCATCAGTGTTAGAGCTAAAATTAGCATGTTTAAAGTGATTTTCATGCTTCCAGGGGCCCAAAACACAAGATTTATGGAATGGTTAAAAGTGCATGAAAATGGCCAATTTACTCACTCTGAGTTCTCAAAAAGGGTTTCTTCACCCCGGGATGTGAAATAAATACCATTTGGAGGCATTTAATGTTCGAGCAAAAACGGCTGATTTTCGACAAAAGAGATAACACCCCCCCATTACGTCATGCTTCAGAAATGTGGAAAATGGTCCGTTTTCAAATGTTTTATTTTTGAACGTCAGTTCACATTTGTAGGTGGATCATCAGTGTTAGAGCTAAAATTAGCATGTTTAAAGTGATTTTCATGCTTCCAGGGGCTCGGGAAGTGAAATAAATACCATTTGGAGGCATTTAATGTTCGAGCAAAAACGGCTGATTTTCGACAAAAGAGATAACACCCCCCATTACGTCATGCTTCAGAAATGTGGAAAATGGTCCGTTTTCAAATGTTTTATTTTTGAACGTCAGTTCACATTTGTAGGTGGATCATCAGTGTTAGAGCTAAAATTAGCATGTTTAAAGTGATTTTCATGCTTCCAGGGGCTCGGGAAGTTAATTAAATACCATTTGGAGGCATTTAATGTTCGAGCAAAAACGGCTGATTTTCGACAAAAGAGATAACACCCCCCCATTACGTCATGCTTCAGAAATGTGGAAAATGGTCCGTTTTCAAATGTTTTATTTTTGAACGTCAGTTCACATTTGTAGGTGGATCATCAGTGTTAGAGCTAAAATTAGCATGTTTAAAGTGATTTTCATGCTTCCAGGGGCTCGGGATGTTAATTAAATACCATTTGGAGGCATTTAATGTTCGAGCAAAAATGGCTGATTTTCGACAAAAGAGATAACACCTCCCCATTACGTCATGCTTCAGAAATGTGGAAAATGGTCCGTTTTCAAATGTTTTATTTTTGAACGTCAGTTCACATTTGTAGGTGGATCATCAGTGTTAGAGCTAAAATTAGCATGTTTAAAGTGATTTTCATGCTTCCAGGGGCTCGGGAAGTTAATTAAATACCATTTGGAGGCATTTAATGTTCGAGCAAAAACGGCTGATTTTCGACAAAAGAGATAACACCCCCCCATTACGTCATGCTTCAGAAATGTGGAAAATGGTCCGTTTTCAAATGTTTTATTTTTGAACGTCAGTTCACATTTGTAGGTGGATCATCAGTGTTAGAGCTAAAATTAGCATGTTTAAAGTGATTTTCATGCTTCCAGGGGCCCAAAACACAAGATTTATGGAATGGTTAAAAGTGCATGAAAATGGCCAATTTACTCACTCTGAGTTCTCAAAAAGGGTTTCTTCACCCCGGGAAGTTAATTAAATACCATTTGGAGGCATTTAATGTTCGAGCAAAAACGGCTGATATTCGACAAAAGAGATAACACCCCCCCCATTACGTCATGCTTCAGAAATGTGGAAAATGGTCCGTTTTCAAATGTTTTATTTTTGAACGTCAGTTCACATTTGTAGGTGGATCATCAGTGTTAGAGCTAAAATTAGCATGTTTAAAGTGATTTTCATGCATCCAGGGGCTCGGGAAGTTAAATAAATACCATTTGGAGGCATTTAATGTTCGAGCAAAAAAGGCTGATTTTCGACGAAAGAGATAACACCCCCCCATTACGTCATGCTTCAGAAATGTGGAAAATGGTCCGTTTTCAAATGTTTTATTTTTGAACGTCAGTTCACATTTGTAGGTGGATCATCAGTGTTAGAGCTAAAATTAGCATGTTTAAAGTGATTTTCATGCTTCCAGGGGCCCAAAACACAAGATTTATGGAATGGTTAAAAGTGCATGAAAATGGCCAATTTACTCACTCTGAGTTCTCAAAAAGGGTTTCTTCACCCCGGGAAGTGAAATAAATACCATTTGGAGGCATTTAATGTTCGAGCAAAAACGGCTGATTTTCGACAAAAGAGATAACACCCCACCATTACGTCATGCTTCAGAAATGTGGAAAATGGTCCGTTTTCAAATGTTTTATTTTTGAACGTCAGTTCACATTTGTAGGTGGATCATCAGTGTTAGAGCTAAAATTAGCATGTTTAAAGTGATTTTCATGCTTCCAGGGGCTCGGGAAGTTAATTAAATACCATTTGGAGGCATTTAATGTTCGAGCAAAAACGGCTGATTTTCGACAAAAGAGATAACACCCCCCCATTACGTCATGCTTCAGAAATGTGGAAAATGGTCCGTTTTCAAATGTTTTATTTTTGAACGTCAGTTCACATTTGTAGGTGGATCATCAGTGTTAGAGCTAAAATTAGCATGTTTAAAGTGATTTTCATGCTTCCAGGGGCCCAAAACACAAGATTTATGGAATGGTTAAAAGTGCATGAAAATGGCCAATTTACTCACTCTGAGTTCTCAAAAAGGGTTTCTTCACCCCGGGAAGTGAAATAAATACCATTTGGAGGCATTTAATGTTCGAGCAAAAACGGCTGATTTTCGACAAAAGAGATAACACCCCCCCATAACGTCATGCTTCAGAAATGTGGAAAATGGTCCGTTTTCAAATGTTTTATTTTTGAACGTCAGTTCACATTTGTAGGTGGATCATCAGTGTTAGAGCTAAAATTAGCATGTTTAAAGTGATTTTCATGCTTCCAGGGGCTCGGGAAGTTAATTAAATACCATTTGGAGGCATTTAATGTTCGAGCAAAAACGGCTGATTTTCGACAAAAGAGATAACACCCCCCCATTACGTCATGCTTCAGAAATGTGGAAAATGGTCCATTTTCAAATGTTTTATTTTTGAACGTCAGTTCACATTTGTAGGTGGATCATCAGTGTTAGAGCTAAAATTAGCATGTTTAAAGTGATTTTCATGCTTCCAGGGGCTCGGGAAGTTAATTAAATACCATTTGGAGGCATTTAATGTTCGAGCAAAAACGGCTGATTTTCGACAAAAGAGATAACACCCCCCCATTACGTCATGCTTCAGAAATGTGGAAAATGGTCCGTTTTCAAATGTTTTATTTTTGAACGTCAGTTCACATTTGTAGGTGGATCATCAGTGTTAGAGCTAAAATTAGCATGTTTAAAGTGATTTTCATGCTTCCAGGGGCTCGGGAAGTGAAATAAATACCATTTGGAGGCATTTAATGTTCGAACAAAAACGGCTGATTTTCGACAAAAGAGATAACACCCCCCCATTACGTCATGCTTCAGAAATGTGGAAAATGGTCCGTTTTCAAATGTTTTATTTTTGAACGTCAGTTCACATTTGTAGGTGGATCATCAGTGTTAGAGCTAAAATTAGCATGTTTAAAGTGATTTTCATGCTTCCTGGGGCCCAAAACACAAGATTAATGGAATGGTTAAAAGTGCATGAAAATGGCCAATTTACTCACTCTGAGTTCTCAAAAAGGGTTTCTTCACCCCGGGAAGTTAATTAAATACCATTTGGAGGCATTTAATGTTCGAGCAAAAACGGCTGATTTTCGACAAAAGAGATAACACCCCCCCATTACGTCATGCTTCAGAAATGTGGAAAATGGTCCGTTTTCAAATGTTTTATTTTTGAACGTCAGTTCACATTTGTAGGTGGATCATCAGTGTTAGAGCTAAAATTAGCATGTTTAAAGTGATTTTCATGCTTCCAGGGGCCCAAAACACAAGATTTATGGAATGGTTAAAAGTGCATGAAAATGGCCAATTTACTCACTCTGAGTTCTCAAAAAGGGTTTCTTCACCCCGGGAAGTTAATTAAATACCATTTGGAGGCATTTAATGTTCGAGCAAAAACGGCTGATTTTCGACAAAAGAGATAACACCCCCCCATTACGTCATGCTTCAGAAATGTGGAAAATGGTCCGTTTTCAAATGTTTTATTTTTGAACGTCAGTTCACATTTGTAGGTGGATCATCAGTGTTAGAGCTAAAATTAGCATGTTTAAAGTGATTTTCATGCTTCCAGGGGCTCGGGAAGTTAATTAAATACCATTTGGAGGCATTTAATGTTCGAGCAAAAACGGCTGATTTTCGACAAAAGAGATAACACCCCCCCATTACGTCATGCTTCAGAAATGTGGAAAATGGTCCGTTTTCAAATGTTTTATTTTTGAACGTCAGTTCACATTTGTAGGTGGATCATCAGTGTTAGAGCTAAAATTAGCATGTTTAAAGTGATTTTCATGCTTCCAGGGGCTCGGGAAGTTAATTAAATACCATTTGGAGGCATTTAATGTTCGAGCAAAAACGGCTGATTTTCGACAAAAGAGATAACACCCCCCCATTACGTCATGCTTCAGAAATGTGGAAAATGGTCCGTTTTCAAATGTTTTATTTTTGAACGTCAGTTCACATTTGTAGGTGGATCATCAGTGTTAGAGCTAAAATTAGCATGTTTAAAGTGATTTTCATGCTTCCAGGGGCTCGGGAAGTTAATTAAATACCATTTGGAGGCATTTAATGTTCGAGCAAAAACGGCTGATTTTCGACAAAAGAGATAACACCCCCCCATTACGTCATGCTTCAGAAATGTGGAAAATGGTCCGTTTTCAAATGTTTTATTTTTGAACGTCAGTTCACATTTGTAGGTGGATCATCAGTGTTAGAGCTAAAATTAGCATGTTTAAAGTGATTTTCATGCTTCCAGGGGCCCAAAACACAAGATTAATGGAATGGCTAAAAGTGCATGAAAATGGCCAATTTACTCACTCTGAGTTCTCAAAAGGGTTTCTTCACCCCGGGAAGTGAAATAAATACCATTTGGAGGCATTTAATGTTCGAGCAAAAACGGCTGATTTTCGACAAAAGAGATAACACCCCCCCATTACGTCATGCTTCAGAAATGTGGAAAATGGTCCGTTTTCAAATGTTTTATTTTTGAACGTCAGTTCACATTTGTAGGTGGATCATCAGTGTTAGAGCTAAAATTAGCATGTTTAAAGTGATTTTCATGCTTCCAGGGGCTCGGGAAGTTAATTAAATACCATTTGGAGGCATTTAATGTTCGAGCAAAAACGGCTGATTTTCGACAAAAGAGATAACACCCCCCCATTACGTCATGCTTCAGAAATGTGGGAAATGGTCCGTTTTCAAATGTTTTATTTTTGAACGTCAGTTCACATTTGTAGGTGGATCATCAGTGTTAGAGCTAAAATTAGCATGTTTAAAGTGATTTTCATGCTTCCAGGGGCCCAAAACACAAGATTTATGGAATGGTTAAAAGTGCATGAAAATGGCCAATTTACTCACTCTGAGTTCTCAAAAAGGGTTTCTTCACCCCGGGAAGTTAATTAAATACCATTTGGAGGCATTTAATGTTCGAGCAAAAACGGCTGATATTCGACAAAAGAGATAACACCCCCCCATTACGTCATGCTTCAGAAATGTGGAAAATGGTCCGTTTTCAAATGTTTTATTTTTGAACGTCAGTTCACATTTGTAGGTGGATCATCAGTGTTAGAGCTAAAATTAGCATGTTTAAAGTGATTTTCATGCATCCAGGGGCTCGGGAAGTTAAATAAATACCATTTGGAGGCATTTAATGTTCGAGCAAAAAAGGCTGATTTTCGACGAAAGAGATAACACCCCCCCATTACGTCATGCTTCAGAAATGTGGAAAATGGTCCGTTTTCAAATGTTTTATTTTTGAACGTCAGTTCACATTTGTAGGTGGATCATCAGTGTTAGAGCTAAAATTAGCATGTTTAAAGTGATTTTCATGCTTCCAGGGGCCCAAAACACAAGATTTATGGAATGGTTAAAAGTGCATGAAAATGGCCAATTTACTCACTCTGAGTTCTCAAAAAGGGTTTCTTCACCCCGGGAAGTGAAATAAATACCATTTGGAGGCATTTAATGTTCGAGCAAAAACGGCTGATTTTCGACAAAAGAGATAACACCCCACCATTACGTCATGCTTCAGAAATGTGGAAAATGGTCCGTTTTCAAATGTTTTATTTTTGAACGTCAGTTCACATTTGTAGGTGGATCATCAGTGTTAGAGCTAAAATTAGCATGTTTAAAGTGATTTTCATGCTTCCAGGGGCTCGGGAAGTTAATTAAATACCATTTGGAGGCATTTAATGTTCGAGCAAAAACGGCTGATTTTCGACAAAAGAGATAACACCCCCCCATTACGTCATGCTTCAGAAATGTGGAAAATGGTCCGTTTTCAAATGTTTTATTTTTGAACGTCAGTTCACATTTGTAGGTGGATCATCAGTGTTAGAGCTAAAATTAGCATGTTTAAAGTGATTTTCATGCTTCCAGGGGCCCAAAACACAAGATTTATGGAATGGTTAAAAGTGCATGAAAATGGCCAATTTACTCACTCTGAGTTCTCAAAAAGGGTTTCTTCACCCCGGGAAGTGAAATAAATACCATTTGGAGGCATTTAATGTTCGAGCAAAAACGGCTGATTTTCGACAAAAGAGATAACACCCCCCCATAACGTCATGCTTCAGAAATGTGGAAAATGGTCCGTTTTCAAATGTTTTATTTTTGAACGTCAGTTCACATTTGTAGGTGGATCATCAGTGTTAGAGCTAAAATTAGCATGTTTAAAGTGATTTTCATGCTTCCAGGGGCTCGGGAAGTTAATTAAATACCATTTGGAGGCATTTAATGTTCGAGCAAAAACGGCTGATTTTCGACAAAAGAGATAACACCCCCCCATTACGTCATGCTTCAGAAATGTGGAAAATGGTCCATTTTCAAATGTTTTATTTTTGAACGTCAGTTCACATTTGTAGGTGGATCATCAGTGTTAGAGCTAAAATTAGCATGTTTAAAGTGATTTTCATGCTTCCAGGGGCTCGGGAAGTTAATTAAATACCATTTGGAGGCATTTAATGTTCGAGCAAAAACGGCTGATTTTCGACAAAAGAGATAACACCCCCCCATTACGTCATGCTTCAGAAATGTGGAAAATGGTCCGTTTTCAAATGTTTTATTTTTGAACGTCAGTTCACATTTGTAGGTGGATCATCAGTGTTAGAGCTAAAATTAGCATGTTTAAAGTGATTTTCATGCTTCCAGGGGCTCGGGAAGTGAAATAAATACCATTTGGAGGCATTTAATGTTCGAACAAAAACGGCTGATTTTCGACAAAAGAGATAACACCCCCCCATTACGTCATGCTTCAGAAATGTGGAAAATGGTCCGTTTTCAAATGTTTTATTTTTGAACGTCAGTTCACATTTGTAGGTGGATCATCAGTGTTAGAGCTAAAATTAGCATGTTTAAAGTGATTTTCATGCTTCCTGGGGCCCAAAACACAAGATTAATGGAATGGTTAAAAGTGCATGAAAATGGCCAATTTACTCACTCTGAGTTCTCAAAAAGGGTTTCTTCACCCCGGGAAGTTAATTAAATACCATTTGGAGGCATTTAATGTTCGAGCAAAAACGGCTGATTTTCGACAAAAGAGATAACACCCCCCCATTACGTCATGCTTCAGAAATGTGGAAAATGGTCCGTTTTCAAATGTTTTATTTTTGAACGTCAGTTCACATTTGTAGGTGGATCATCAGTGTTAGAGCTAAAATTAGCATGTTTAAAGTGATTTTCATGCTTCCAGGGGCCCAAAACACAAGATTTATGGAATGGTTAAAAGTGCATGAAAATGGCCAATTTACTCACTCTGAGTTCTCAAAAAGGGTTTCTTCACCCCGGGAAGTTAATTAAATACCATTTGGAGGCATTTAATGTTCGAGCAAAAACGGCTGATTTTCGACAAAAGAGATAACACCCCCCCATTACGTCATGCTTCAGAAATGTGGAAAATGGTCCGTTTTCAAATGTTTTATTTTTGAACGTCAGTTCACATTTGTAGGTGGATCATCAGTGTTAGAGCTAAAATTAGCATGTTTAAAGTGATTTTCATGCTTCCAGGGGCTCGGGAAGTTAATTAAATACCATTTGGAGGCATTTAATGTTCGAGCAAAAACGGCTGATTTTCGACAAAAGAGATAACACCCCCCCATTACGTCATGCTTCAGAAATGTGGAAAATGGTCCGTTTTCAAATGTTTTATTTTTGAACGTCAGTTCACATTTGTAGGTGGATCATCAGTGTTAGAGCTAAAATTAGCATGTTTAAAGTGATTTTCATGCTTCCAGGGGCTCGGGAAGTTAATTAAATACCATTTGGAGGCATTTAATGTTCGAGCAAAAACGGCTGATTTTCGACAAAAGAGATAACACCCCCCCATTACGTCATGCTTCAGAAATGTGGAAAATGGTCCGTTTTCAAATGTTTTATTTTTGAACGTCAGTTCACATTTGTAGGTGGATCATCAGTGTTAGAGCTAAAATTAGCATGTTTAAAGTGATTTTCATGCTTCCAGGGGCTCGGGAAGTTAATTAAATACCATTTGGAGGCATTTAATGTTCGAGCAAAAACGGCTGATTTTCGACAAAAGAGATAACACCCCCCCATTACGTCATGCTTCAGAAATGTGGAAAATGGTCCGTTTTCAAATGTTTTATTTTTGAACGTCAGTTCACATTTGTAGGTGGATCATCAGTGTTAGAGCTAAAATTAGCATGTTTAAAGTGATTTTCATGCTTCCAGGGGCCCAAAACACAAGATTAATGGAATGGCTAAAAGTGCATGAAAATGGCCAATTTACTCACTCTGAGTTCTCAAAAAGGGTTTCTTCACCCCGGGAAGTGAAATAAATACCATTTGGAGGCATTTAATGTTCGAGCAAAAACGGCTGATTTTCGACAAAAGAGATAACACCCCCCCATTACGTCATGCTTCAGAAATGTGGAAAATGGTCCGTTTTCAAATGTTTTATTTTTGAACGTCAGTTCACATTTGTAGGTGGATCATCAGTGTTAGAGCTAAAATTAGCATGTTTAAAGTGATTTTCATGCTTCCAGGGGCTCGGGAAGTTAATTAAATACCATTTGGAGGCATTTAATGTTCGAGCAAAAACGGCTGATTTTCGACAAAAGAGATAACACCCCCCCATTACGTCATGCTTCAGAAATGTGGGAAATGGTCCGTTTTCAAATGTTTTATTTTTGAACGTCAGTTCACATTTGTAGGTGGATCATCAGTGTTAGAGCTAAAATTAGCATGTTTAAAGTGATTTTCATGCTTCCAGGGGCCCAAAACACAAGATTTATGGAATGGTTAAAAGTGCATGAAAATGGCCAATTTACTCACTCTGAGTTCTCAAAAAGGGTTTCTTCACCCCGGGAAGTTAATTAAATACCATTTGGAGGCATTTAATGTTCGAGCAAAAACGGCTGATTTTCGACAAAAGAGATAACACCCCCCCATTACGTCATGCTTCAGAAATGTGGAAAATGGTCCGTTTTCAAATGTTTTATTTTTGAACGTCAGTTCACATTTGTAGGTGGATCATCAGTGTTAGAGCTAAAATTAGCATGTTTAAAGTGATTTTCATGCTTCCAGGGGCTCGGGAAGTTAATTAAATACCATTTGGAGGCATTTAATGTTCGAGCAAAAACGGCTGATTTTCGACAAAAGAGATAACACCCCCCCATTACGTCATGCTTCAGAAATGTGGAAAATGGTCCGTTTTCAAATGTTTTCTTTTTGAACGTCAGTTCACATTTGTAGGTGGATCATCAGTGTTAGAGCTAAAATTAGCATGTTTAAAGTGATTTTCATGCTTCCAGGGGCCCAAAACACAAGATTAATGGAATGGTTAAAAGTGCATGAAAATGGCCAATTTACTCACTCTGAGTTCTCAAAAAGGGTTTCTTCACCCCGGGAAGTGAAATAAATACCATTTGGAGGCATTTAATGTTCGAGCAAAAACGGCTGATTTTCGACAAAAGAGATAACACCCCCCCATTACGTCATGCTTCAGAAATGTGGAAAATGGTCCGTTTTCAAATGTTTTATTTTTGAACGTCAGTTCACATTTGTAGGTGGATCATCAGTGTTAGAGCTAAAATTAGCATGTTTAAAGTGATTTTCATGCTTCCAGGGGCTCGGGAAGTTAATTAAATACCATTTGGAGGCATTTAATGTTCGAGCAAAAACGGCTGATTTTCGACAAAAGAGATAACACCCCCCCATTACGTCATGCTTCAGAAATGTGGAAAATGGTCCGTTTTCAAATGTTTTATTTTTGAACGTCAGTTCACATTTGTAGGTGGATCATCAGTGTTAGAGCTAAAATTAGCATGTTTAAAGTGATTTTCATGCTTCCAGGGGCCCAAAACACAAGATTTATGGAATGGTTAAAAGTGCATGAAAATGGCCAATTTACTCACTCTGAGTTCTCAAAAAGGGTTTCTTCACCCCGGGAAGTGAAATAAATACCATTTGGAGGCATTTAATGTTCGAGCAAAAACGGCTGATTTTCGACAAAAGAGATAACACCCCCCCCATTACGTCATGCTTCAGAAATGTGGAAAATGGTCCGTTTTCAAATGTTTTATTTTTGAACGTCAGTTCACATTTGTAGGTGGATCATCAGTGTTAGAGCTAAAATTAGCATGTTTAAAGTGATTTTCATGCTTCCAGGGGCTCGGGAAGTTAATTAAATACCATTTGGAGGCATTTAATGTTCGAGCAAAAACGGCTGATTTTCGACAAAAGAGATAACACCCCCCCATTACGTCATGCTTCAGAAATGTGGAAAATGGTCCGTTTTCAAATGTTTTATTTTTGAACGTCAGTTCACATTTGTAGGTGGATCATCAGTGTTAGAGCTAAAATTAGCATGTTTAAAGTGATTTTCATGCTTCCAGGGGCCCAAAACACAAGATTAATGGAATGGTTAAAAGTGCATGAAAATGGCCAATTTACTCACTCTGAGTTCTCAAAAAGGGTTTCTTCACCCCGGGAAGTGAAATAAATACCATTTGGAGGCATTTAATGTTCGAGCAAAAACGGCTGATTTTCGACAAAAGAGATAACACCCCCCCATTACGTCATGCTTCAGAAATGTGGAAAATGGTCCGTTTTCAAATGTTTTATTTTTGAACGTCAGTTCACATTTGTAGGTGGATCATCAGTGTTAGAGCTAAAATTAGCATGTTTAAAGTGATTTTCATGCTTCCAGGGGCTCGGGAAGTTCATTAAATACCATTTGGAGGCATTTAATGTTCGAGCAAAAACGGCTGATTTTCGACAAAAGAGATAACACCCCCCCATTACGTCATGCTTCAGAAATGTGGAAAATGGTCCATTTTCAAATGTTTTATTTTTGAACGTCAGTTCACATTTGTAGGTGGATCATCAGTGTTAGAGCTAAAATTAGCATGTTTAAAGTGATTTTCATGCTTCCAGGGGCCCAAAACACAAGATTTATGGAATGGTTAAAAGTGCATGAAATGGCCAATTTACTCACTCTGAGTTCTCAAAAAGGGTTTCTTCACCCCGGGAAGTTAATTAAATACCATTTGGAGGCATTTAATGTTCGAGCAAAAACGGCTGATTTTCGACAAAAGAGATAAGACCCCCCCATTACGTCATGCTTCAGAAATGTGGAAAATGGTCCGTTTTCAAATGTTTTATTTTTGAACGTCAGTTCACATTTGTAGGTGGATCATCAGTGTTAGAGCTAAAATTAGCATGTTTAAAGTGATTTTCATGCTTCCAGGGGCTCGGGAAGTTAATTAAATACCATTTGGAGGCATTTAATGTTCGAGCAAAAACGGCTGATTTTCGACAAAAGAGATAACACCCCCCCATTACGTCATGCTTCAGAAATGTGGAAAATGGTCCGTTTTCAAATGTTTTATTTTTGAACGTCAGTTCACATTTGTAGGTGGATCATCAGTGTTAGAGCTAAAATTAGCATGTTTAAAGTGATTTTAATGCTTCCAGGGGCCCAAAACACAAGATTAATGGAATGGTTAAAAGTGCATGAAAATGGCCAATTTACTCACTCTGAGTTCTCAAAAAGGGTTTCTTCACCCCGGGAAGTGAAATAAATACCATTTGGAGGCATTTAATGTTCGAGCAAAAACGGCTGATTTTCGACAAAAGAGATAACACCCCCCCATTACGTCATGCTTCAGGAATGTGGAAAATGGTCCGTTTTCAAATGTTTTATTTTTGAACGTCAGTTCAAATTTGTAGGTGGATCATCAGTGTTAGAGCTAAAATTAGCATGTTTAAAGTGATTTTCATGCTTCCAGGGGCTCGGGAAGTTAATTAAATACCATTTGGAGGCATTTAATGTTCGAGCAAAAACGGCTGATTTTCGACAAAAGAGGTAACACCCCCCCATTACGTCATGCTTCAGAAATGTGGAAAATGGTCCGTTTTCAAATGTTTTCTTTTTGAACGTCAGTTCACATTTGTAGGTGGATCATCAGTGTTAGAGCTAAAATTAGCATGTTTAAAGTGATTTTCATGCTTCCAGGGGCCCAAAACACAAGATTAATGGAATGGTTAAAAGTGCATGAAAATGGCCAATTTACTCACTCTGAGTTCTCAAAAAGGGTTTCTTCACCCCGGGAAGTGAAATAAATACCATTTGGAGGCATTTAATGTTCGAGCAAAAACGGCTGATTTTCGACAAAAGAGATAACACCCCCCCATTACGTCATGCTTCAGAAATGTGGAAAATGGTCCGTTTTCAAATGTTTTATTTTTGAACGTCAGTTCACATTTGTAGGTGGATCATCAGTGTTAGAGCTAAAATTAGCATGTTTAAAGTGATTTTCATGCTTCCAGGGGCTCGGGAAGTTAATTAAATACCATTTGGAGGCATTTAATGTTCGAGCAAAAACGGCTGATTTTCGACAAAAGAGATAACACCCCCCCATTACGTCATGCTTCAGAAATGTGGAAAATGGTCCGTTTTCAAATGTTTTATTTTTGAACGTCAGTTCACATTTGTAGGTGGATCATCAGTGTTAGAGCTAAAATTAGCATGTTTAAAGTGATTTTCATGCTTCCAGGGGCCCAAAACACAAGATTTATGGAATGGTTAAAAGTGCATGAAAATGGCCAATTTACTCACTCTGAGTTCTCAAAAAGGGTTTCTTCACCCCGGGATGTGAAATAAATACCATTTGGAGGCATTTAATGTTCGAGCAAAAACGGCTGATTTTCGACAAAAGAGATAACACCCCCCCATTACGTCATGCTTCAGAAATGTGGAAAATGGTCCGTTTTCAAATGTTTTATTTTTGAACGTCAGTTCACATTTGTAGGTGGATCATCAGTGTTAGAGCTAAAATTAGCATGTTTAAAGTGATTTTCATGCTTCCAGGGGCTCGGGAAGTTAATTAAATACCATTTGGAGGCATTTAATATTCGAGCAAAAACGGCTGATTTTCGACAAAAGAGATAACACCCCCCCATTACGTCATGCTTCAGAAATGTGGAAAATGGTCCGTTTTCACATGTTTTATTTTTGAACGTCAGTTCACATTTGTAGGTGGATCATCAGTGTTAGAGCTAAAATTAGCATGTTTAAAGTGATTTTCATGCTTCCAGGGGCCCAAAACACAAGATTTATGGAATGGTTAAAAGTGCATGAAAATGGCCAATTTACTCACTCTGAGTTCTCAAAAAGGGTTTCTTCACCCCGGGATGTGAAATAAATACCATTTGGAGGCATTTAATGTTCGAGCAAAAACGGCTGATTTTCGACAAAAGAGATAACACCCCCCCATTACGTCATGCTTCAGAAATGTGGAAAATGGTCCGTTTTCAAATGTTTTATTTTTGAACGTCAGTTCACATTTGTAGGTGGATCATCAGTGTTAGAGCTAAAATTAGCATGTTTAAAGTGATTTTCATGCTTCCAGGGGCTCGGGAAGTGAAATAAATACCATTTGGAGGCATTTAATGTTCGAGCAAAAACGGCTGATTTTCGACAAAAGAGATAACACCCCCCATTACGTCATGCTTCAGAAATGTGGAAAATGGTCCGTTTTCAAATGTTTTATTTTTGAACGTCAGTTCACATTTGTAGGTGGATCATCAGTGTTAGAGCTAAAATTAGCATGTTTAAAGTGATTTTCATGCTTCCAGGGGCTCGGGAAGTTAATTAAATACCATTTGGAGGCATTTAATGTTCGAGCAAAAACGGCTGATTTTCGACAAAAGAGATAACACCCCCCCATTACGTCATGCTTCAGAAATGTGGAAAATGGTCCGTTTTCAAATGTTTTATTTTTGAACGTCAGTTCACATTTGTAGGTGGATCATCAGTGTTAGAGCTAAAATTAGCATGTTTAAAGTGATTTTCATGCTTCCAGGGGCTCGGGAAGTTAATTAAATACCATTTGGAGGCATTTAATGTTCGAGCAAAAATGGCTGATTTTCGACAAAAGAGATAACACCTCCCCATTACGTCATGCTTCAGAAATGTGGAAAATGGTCCGTTTTCAAATGTTTTATTTTTGAACGTCAGTTCACATTTGTAGGTGGATCATCAGTGTTAGAGCTAAAATTAGCATGTTTAAAGTGATTTTCATGCTTCCAGGGGCCCAAAACACAAGATTTATGGAATGGTTAAAAGTGCATGAAAATGGCCAATTTACTCACTCTGAGTTCTCAAAAAGGGTTTCTTCACCCCGGGAAGTTAATTAAATACCATTTGGAGGCATTTAATGTTCGAGCAAAAACGGCTGATATTCGACAAAAGAGATAACACCCCCCCCATTACGTCATGCTTCAGAAATGTGGAAAATGGTCCGTTTTCAAATGTTTTATTTTTGAACGTCAGTTCACATTTGTAGGTGGATCATCAGTGTTAGAGCTAAAATTAGCATGTTTAAAGTGATTTTCATGCATCCAGGGGCTCGGGAAGTTAAATAAATACCATTTGGAGGCATTTAATGTTCGAGCAAAAAAGGCTGATTTTCGACGAAAGAGATAACACCCCCCCATTACGTCATGCTTCAGAAATGTGGAAAATGGTCCGTTTTCAAATGTTTTATTTTTGAACGTCAGTTCACATTTGTAGGTGGATCATCAGTGTTAGAGCTAAAATTAGCATGTTTAAAGTGATTTTCATGCTTCCAGGGGCCCAAAACACAAGATTTATGGAATGGTTAAAAGTGCATGAAAATGGCCAATTTACTCACTCTGAGTTCTCAAAAAGGGTTTCTTCACCCCGGGAAGTGAAATAAATACCATTTGGAGGCATTTAATGTTCGAGCAAAAACGGCTGATTTTCGACAAAAGAGATAACACCCCACCATTACGTCATGCTTCAGAAATGTGGAAAATGGTCCGTTTTCAAATGTTTTATTTTTGAACGTCAGTTCACATTTGTAGGTGGATCATCAGTGTTAGAGCTAAAATTAGCATGTTTAAAGTGATTTTCATGCTTCCAGGTGCTCGGGAAGTTAATTAAATACCATTTGGAGGCATTTAATGTTCGAGCAAAAACGGCTGATTTTCGACAAAAGAGATAACACCCCCCCATTACGTCATGCTTCAGAAATGTGGAAAATGGTCCGTTTTCAAATGTTTTATTTTTGAACGTCAGTTCACATTTGTAGGTGGATCATCAGTGTTAGAGCTAAAATTAGCATGTTTAAAGTGATTTTCATGCTTCCAGGGGCCCAAAACACAAGATTTATGGAATGGTTAAAAGTGCATGAAAATGGCCAATTTACTCACTCTGAGTTCTCAAAAAGGGTTTCTTCACCCCGGGAAGTGAAATAAATACCATTTGGAGGCATTTAATGTTCGAGCAAAAACGGCTGATTTTCGACAAAAGAGATAACACCCCCCCATAACGTCATGCTTCAGAAATGTGGAAAATGGTCCGTTTTCAAATGTTTTATTTTTGAACGTCAGTTCACATTTGTAGGTGGATCATCAGTGTTAGAGCTAAAATTAGCATGTTTAAAGTGATTTTCATGCTTCCAGGGGCTCGGGAAGTTAATTAAATACCATTTGGAGGCATTTAATGTTCGAGCAAAAACGGCTGATTTTCGACAAAAGAGATAACACCCCCCCATTACGTCATGCTTCAGAAATGTGGAAAATGGTCCATTTTCAAATGTTTTATTTTTGAACGTCAGTTCACATTTGTAGGTGGATCATCAGTGTTAGAGCTAAAATTAGCATGTTTAAAGTGATTTTCATGCTTCCAGGGGCTCGGGAAGTTAATTAAATACCATTTGGAGGCATTTAATGTTCGAGCAAAAACGGCTGATTTTCGACAAAAGAGATAACACCCCCCCATTACGTCATGCTTCAGAAATGTGGAAAATGGTCCGTTTTCAAATGTTTTATTTTTGAACGTCAGTTCACATTTGTAGGTGGATCATCAGTGTTAGAGCTAAAATTAGCATGTTTAAAGTGATTTTCATGCTTCCAGGGGCCCAAAACACAAGATTAATGGAATGGTTAAAAGTGCATGAAAATGGCCAATTTACTCACTCTGAGTTCTCAAAAAGGGTTTCTTCACCCCGGGAAGTTAATTAAATACCATTTGGAGGCATTTAATGTTCGAGCAAAAACGGCTGATTTTCGACAAAAGAGATAACACCCCCCCATTACGTCATGCTTCAGAAATGTGGAAAATGGTCCGTTTTCAAATGTTTTATTTTTGAACGTCAGTTCACATTTGTAGGTGGATCATCAGTGTTAGAGCTAAAATTAGCATGTTTAAAGTGATTTTCATGCTTCCAGGGGCCCAAAACACAAGATTTATGGAATGGTTAAAAGTGCATGAAAATGGCCAATTTACTCACTCTGAGTTCTCAAAAAGGGTTTCTTCACCCCGGGAAGTTAATTAAATACCATTTGGAGGCATTTAATGTTCGAGCAAAAACGGCTGATTTTCGACAAAAGAGATAACACCCCCCCATTACGTCATGCTTCAGAAATGTGGAAAATGGTCCGTTTTCAAATGTTTTATTTTTGAACGTCAGTTCACATTTGTAGGTGGATCATCAGTGTTAGAGCTAAAATTAGCATGTTTAAAGTGATTTTCATGCTTCCAGGGGCTCGGGAAGTTAATTAAATACCATTTGGAGGCATTTAATGTTCGAGCAAAAACGGCTGATTTTCGACAAAAGAGATAACACCCCCCCATTACGTCTTGCTTCAGAAATGTGGAAAGTGGTCCGTTTTCAAATGTTTTATTTTTGAACGTCAGTTCACATTTGTAGGTGGATCATCAGTGTTAGAGCTAAAATTAGCATGTTTAAAGTGATTTTCATGCTTCCAGGGGCTCGGGAAGTTAATTAAATACCATTTGGAGGCATTTAATGTTCGAGCAAAAACGGCTGATTTTCGACAAAAGAGATAACACCCCCCCATTACGTCATGCTTCAGAAATGTGGAAAATGGTCCGTTTTCAAATGTTTTATTTTTGAACGTCAGTTCACATTTGTAGGTGGATCATCAGTGTTAGAGCTAAAATTAGCATGTTTAAAGTGATTTTCATGCTTCCAGGGGCTCGGGAAGTTAATTAAATACCATTTGGAGGCATTTAATGTTCGAGCAAAAACGGCTGATTTTCGACAAAAGAGATAACACCCCCCCATTACGTCATGCTTCAGAAATGTGGAAAATGGTCCGTTTTCAAATGTTTTATTTTTGAACGTCAGTTCACATTGTTAGGTGGATCATCAGTGTTAGAGCTAAAATTAGCATGTTTAAAGTGATTTTCATGCTTCCAGGGGCCCAAAACACAAGATTAATGGAATGGCTAAAAGTGCATGAAAATGGCCAATTTACTCACTCTGAGTTCTCAAAAAGGGTTTCTTCACCCCGGGAAGTGAAATAAATACCATTTGGAGGCATTTAATGTTCGAGCAAAAACGGCTGATTTTCGACAAAAGAGATAACACCCCCCCATTACGTCATGCTTCAGAAATGTGGAAAATGGTCCGTTTTCAAATGTTTTATTTTTGAACGTCAGTTCACATTTGTAGGTGGATCATCAGTGTTAGAGCTAAAATTAGCATGTTTAAAGTGATTTTCATGCTTCCAGGGGCTCGGGAAGTTAATTAAATACCATTTGGAGGCATTTAATGTTCGAGCAAAAACGGCTGATTTTCGACAAAAGAGATAACACCCCCCCCATTACGTCATGCTTCAGAAATGTGGGAAATGGTCCGTTTTCAAATGTTTTATTTTTGAACGTCAGTTCACATTTGTAGGTGGATCATCAGTGTTAGAGCTAAAATTAGCATGTTTAAAGTGATTTTCATGCTTCCAGGGGCCCAAAACACAAGATTTATGGAATGGTTAAAAGTGCATGAAAATGGCCAATTTACTCACTCTGAGTTCTCAAAAAGGGTTTCTTCACCCCGGGAAGTTAATTAAATACCATTTGGAGGCATTTAATGTTCGAGCAAAAACGGCTGATTTTCGACAAAAGAGATAACACCCCCCCATTACGTCATGCTTCAGAAATGTGGAAAATGGTCCGTTTTCAAATGTTTTCTTTTTGAACGTCAGTTCACATTTGTAGGTGGATCATCAGTGTTAGAGCTAAAATTAGCATGTTTAAAGTGATTTTCATGCTTCCAGGGGCCCAAAACACAAGATTAATGGAATGGTTAAAAGTGCATGAAAATGGCCAATTTACTCACTCTGAGTTCTCAAAAAGGGTTTCTTCACCCCGGGAAGTGAAATAAATACCATTTGGAGGCATTTAATGTTCGAGCAAAAACGGCTGATTTTCGACAAAAGAGATAACACCCCCCCATTACGTCATGCTTCAGAAATGTGGAAAATGGTCCGTTTTCAAATGTTTTATTTTTGAACGTCAGTTCACATTTGTAGGTGGATCATCAGTGTTAGAGCTAAAATTAGCATGTTTAAAGTGATTTTCATGCTTCCAGGGGCTCGGGAAGTTAATTAAATACCATTTGGAGGCATTTAATGTTCGAGCAAAAACGGCTGATTTTCGACAAAAGAGATAACACCCCCCCATTACGTCATGCTTCAGAAATGTGGAAAATGGTCCGTTTTCAAATGTTTTATTTTTGAACGTCAGTTCACATTTGTAGGTGGATCATCAGTGTTAGAGCTAAAATTAGCATGTTTAAAGTGATTTTCATGCTTCCAGGGGCCCAAAACACAAGATTTATGGAATGGTTAAAAGTGCATGAAAATGGCCAATTTACTCACTCTGAGTTCTCAAAAAGGGTTTCTTCACCCCGGGAAGTGAAATAAATACCATTTGGAGGCATTTAATGTTCGAGCAAAAACGGCTGATTTTCGACAAAAGAGATAACACCCCCCCCATTACGTCATGCTTCAGAAATGTGGAAAATGGTCCGTTTTCAAATGTTTTATTTTTGAACGTCAGTTCACATTTGTAGGTGGATCATCAGTGTTAGAGCTAAAATTAGCATGTTTAAAGTGATTTTCATGCTTCCAGGGGCTCGGGAAGTTAATTAAATACCATTTGGAGGCATTTAATGTTCGAGCAAAAACGGCTGATTTTCGACAAAAGAGATAACACCCCCCCATTACGTCATGCTTCAGAAATGTGGAAAATGGTCCGTTTTCAAATGTTTTATTTTTGAACGTCAGTTCACATTTGTAGGTGGATCATCAGTGTTAGAGCTAAAATTAGCATGTTTAAAGTGATTTTCATGCTTCCAGGGGCCCAAAACACAAGATTAATGGAATGGTTAAAAGTGCATGAAAATGGCCAATTTACTCACTCTGAGTTCTCAAAAAGGGTTTCTTCACCCCGGGAAGTGAAATAAATACCATTTGGAGGCATTTAATGTTCGAGCAAAAACGGCTGATTTTCGACAAAAGAGATAACACCCCCCCATTACGTCATGCTTCAGAAATGTGGAAAATGGTCCGTTTTCAAATGTTTTATTTTTGAACGTCAGTTCACATTTGTAGGTGGATCATCAGTGTTAGAGCTAAAATTAGCATGTTTAAAGTGATTTTCATGCTTCCAGGGGCTCGGGAAGTTCATTAAATACCATTTGGAGGCATTTAATGTTCGAGCAAAAACGGCTGATTTTCGACAAAAGAGATAACACCCCCCCATTACGTCATGCTTCAGAAATGTGGAAAATGGTCCATTTTCAAATGTTTTATTTTTGAACGTCAGTTCACATTTGTAGGTGGATCATCAGTGTTAGAGCTAAAATTAGCATGTTTAAAGTGATTTTCATGCTTCCAGGGGCCCAAAACACAAGATTTATGGAATGGTTAAAAGTGCATGAAAATGGCCAATTTACTCACTCTGAGTTCTCAAAAAGGGTTTCTTCACCCCGGGAAGTTAATTAAATACCATTTGGAGGCATTTAATGTTCGAGCAAAAACGGCTGATTTTCGACAAAAGAGATAACACCCCCCCATTACGTCATGCTTCAGAAATGTGGAAAATGGTCCGTTTTCAAATGTTTTATTTTTGAACGTCAGTTCACATTTGTAGGTGGATCATCAGTGTTAGAGCTAAAATTAGCATGTTTAAAGTGATTTTCATGCTTCCAGGGGCTCGGGAAGTTAATTAAATACCATTTGGAGGCATTTAATGTTCGAGCAAAAACGGCTGATTTTCGACAAAAGAGATAACACCCCCCCATTACGTCATGCTTCAGAAATGTGGAAAATGGTCCGTTTTCAAATGTTTTATTTTTGAACGTCAGTTCACATTTGTAGGTGGATCATCAGTGTTAGAGCTAAAATTAGCATGTTTAAAGTGATTTTAATGCTTCCAGGGGCCCAAAACACAAGATTAATGGAATGGTTAAAAGTGCATGAAAATGGCCAATTTACTCACTCTGAGTTCTCAAAAAGGGTTTCTTCACCCCGGGAAGTGAAATAAATACCATTTGGAGGCATTTAATGTTCGAGCAAAAACGGCTGATTTTCGACAAAAGAGATAACACCCCCCCATTACGTCATGCTTCAGGAATGTGGAAAATGGTCCGTTTTCAAATGTTTTATTTTTGAACGTCAGTTCAAATTTGTAGGTGGATCATCAGTGTTAGAGCTAAAATTAGCATGTTTAAAGTGATTTTCATGCTTCCAGGGGCTCGGGAAGTTAATTAAATACCATTTGGAGGCATTTAATGTTCGAGCAAAAACGGCTGATTTTCGACAAAAGAGGTAACACCCCCCCATTACGTCATGCTTCAGAAATGTGGAAAATGGTCCGTTTTCAAATGTTTTATTTTTGAACGTCAGTTCACATTTGTAGGTGGATCATCAGTGTTAGAGCTAAAATTAGCATGTTTAAAGTGATTTTCATGCTTCCAGGGGCCCAAAACACAAGATTTATGGAATGGTTAAAAGTGCATGAAAATGGCCAATTTACTCACTCTGAGTTCTCAAAAAGGGTTTCTTCACCCCGGGAAGTGAAATAAATACCATTTGGAGGCATTTAATGTTCGAGCAAAAACGGCTGATTTTCGACAAAAGAGATAACACCCCCCCATTACGTCATGCTTCAGAAATGTGGAAAATGGTCCGTTTTCAAATGTTTTATTTTTGAACGTCAGTTCACATTTGTAGGTGGATCATCAGTGTTAGAGCTAAAATTAGCATGTTTAAAGTGATTTTCATGCTTCCAGGGGCTCGGGAAGTGAAATAAATACCATTTGGAGGCATTTAATGTTCGAGCAAAAACGGCTGATTTTCGACAAAAGAGATAACACCCCCCCATTACGTCATGCTTCAGAAATGTGGAAAATGGTCCGTTTTCAAATGTTTTATTTTTGAACGTCAGTTCACATTTGTAGGTGGATCATCAGTGTTAGAGCTAAAATTAGCATGTTTAAAGTGATTTTCATGCTTCCAGGGGCTCGGGAAGTTAATTAAATACCATTTGGAGGCATTTAATGTTCGAGCAAAAACGGCTGATTTTCGACAAAAGAGATAACACCCCCCCATTACGTCATGCTTCAGAAATGTGGAAAATGGTCCGTTTTCAAATGTTTTATTTTTGAACGTCAGTTCACATTTGTAGGTGGATCATCAGTGTTAGAGCTAAAATTAGCATGTTTAAAGTGATTTTCATGCTTCCAGGGGCTCGGGAAGTTCATTAAATACCATTTGGAGGCATTTAATGTTCGAGCAAAAACGGCTGATTTTCGACAAAAGAGATAACACCCCCCCATTACGTCATGCTTCAGAAATGTGGAAAATGGTCCGTTTTCAAATGTTTTATTTTTGAACGTCAGTTCACATTTGTAGGTGGATCATCAGTGTTAGAGCTAAAATTAGCATGTTTAAAGTGATTTTCATGCTTCTAGGGGCTCGGGAAGTGAAATAAATACCATTTGGAGGCATTTAATGTTCGAGCAAAAACGTCTGATTTTCGACAAAAGAGATAACACCCCCCCATTACGTCATGCTTCAGAAATGTGGAAAATGGTCCGTTTTCAAATGTTTTATTTTTGAACGTCAGTTCACATTTGTAGGTGGATCATCAGTGTTAGAGCTAAAATTAGCATGTTTAAAGTGATTTTCATGCTTCCAGGGGCTCGGGAAGTTAATTAAATACCATTTGGAGGCATTTAATGTTCGAGCAAAAACGGCTGATTTTCGACAAAAGAGATAACACCCCCCCATTACGTCATGCTTCAGAAATGTGGAAAATGGTCCGTTTTCAAATGTTTTATTTTTGAACGTCAGTTCACATTTGTAGGTGGATCATCAGTGTTAGAGCTAAAATTAGCATGTTTAAAGTGATTTTCATGCTTCCAGGGGCTCGGGAAGTTAATTAAATACCATTTGGAGGCATTTAATGTTCGAGCAAAAACGGCTGATTTTCGACAAAAGAGATAACACCCCCCCCATTACGTCATGCTTCAGAAATGTGGGAAATGGTCCGTTTTCAAATGTTTTATTTTTGAACGTCAGTTCACATTTGTAGGTGGATCATCAGTGTTAGAGCTAAAATTAGCATGTTTAAAGTGATTTTCATGCTTCCAGGGGCCCAAAACACAAGATTTATGGAATGGTTAAAAGTGCATGAAAATGGCCAATTTACTCACTCTGAGTTCTCAAAAAGGGTTTCTTCACCCCGGGAAGTTAATTAAATACCATTTGGAGGCATTTAATGTTCGAGCAAAAACGGCTGATTTTCGACAAAAGAGATAACACCCCCCCATTACGTCATGCTTCAGAAATGTGGAAAATGGTCCGTTTTCAAATGTTTTATTTTTGAACGTCAGTTCACATTTGTAGGTGGATCATCAGTGTTAGAGCTAAAATTAGCATGTTTAAAGTGATTTTCATGCTTCCAGGGGCTCGGGAAGTTAATTAAATACCATTTGGAGGCATTTAATGTTCGAGCAAAAACGGCTGATTTTCGACAAAAGAGATAACACCCCCCCATTACGTCATGCTTCAGAAATGTGGAAAATGGTCCGTTTTCAAATGTTTTCTTTTTGAACGTCAGTTCACATTTGTAGGTGGATCATCAGTGTTAGAGCTAAAATTAGCATGTTTAAAGTGATTTTCATGCTTCCAGGGGCCCAAAACACAAGATTAATGGAATGGTTAAAAGTGCATGAAAATGGCCAATTTACTCACTCTGAGTTCTCAAAAAGGGTTTCTTCACCCCGGGAAGTCAAATAAATACCATTTGGAGGCATTTAATGTTCGAGCAAAAACGGCTGATTTTCGACAAAAGAGATAACACCCCCCCATTACGTCATGCTTCAGAAATGTGGAAAATGGTCCGTTTTCAAATGTTTTATTTTTGAACGTCAGTTCACATTTGTAGGTGGATCATCAGTGTTAGAGCTAAAATTAGCATGTTTAAAGTGATTTTCATGCTTCCAGGGGCTCGGGAAGTTAATTAAATACCATTTGGAGGCATTTAATGTTCGAGCAAAAACGGCTGATTTTCGACAAAAGAGATAACACCCCCCCATTACGTCATGCTTCAGAAATGTGGAAAATGGTCCGTTTTCAAATGTTTTATTTTTGAACGTCAGTTCACATTTGTAGGTGGATCATCAGTGTTAGAGCTAAAATTAGCATGTTTAAAGTGATTTTCATGCTTCCAGGGGCCCAAAACACAAGATTTATGGAATGGTTAAAAGTGCATGAAAATGGCCAATTTACTCACTCTGAGTTCTCAAAAAGGGTTTCTTCACCCCGGGAAGTGAAATAAATACCATTTGGAGGCATTTAATGTTCGAGCAAAAACGGCTGATTTTCGACAAAAGAGATAACACCCCCCCCATTACGTCATGCTTCAGAAATGTGGAAAATGGTCCGTTTTCAAATGTTTTATTTTTGAACGTCAGTTCACATTTGTAGGTGGATCATCAGTGTTAGAGCTAAAATTAGCATGTTTAAAGTGATTTTCATGCTTCCAGGGGCTCGGGAAGTTAATTAAATACCATTTGGAGGCATTTAATGTTCGAGCAAAAACGGCTGATTTTCGACAAAAGAGATAACACCCCCCCATTACGTCATGCTTCAGAAATGTGGAAAATGGTCCGTTTTCAAATGTTTCATTTTTGAACGTCAGTTCACATTTGTAGGTGGATCATCAGTGTTAGAGCTAAAATTAGCATGTTTAAAGTGATTTTCATGCTTCCAGGGGCCCAAAACACAAGATTAATGGAATGGTTAAAAGTGCATGAAAATGGCCAATTTACTCACTCTGAGTTCTCAAAAAGGGTTTCTTCACCCCGGGAAGTGAAATAAATACCATTTGGAGGCATTTAATGTTCGAGCAAAAACGGCTGATTTTCGACAAAAGAGATAACACCCCCCCATTACGTCATGCTTCAGAAATGTGGAAAATGGTCCGTTTTCAAATGTTTTATTTTTGAACGTCAGTTCACATTTGTAGGTGGATCATCAGTGTTAGAGCTAAAATTAGCATGTTTAAAGTGATTTTCATGCTTCCAGGGGCTCGGGAAGTTCATTAAATACCATTTGGAGGCATTTAATGTTCGAGCAAAAACGGCTGATTTTCGACAAAAGAGATAACACCCCCCCATTACGTCATGCTTCAGAAATGTGGAAAATGGTCCATTTTCAAATGTTTTATTTTTGAACGTCAGTTCACATTTGTAGGTGGATCATCAGTGTTAGAGCTAAAATTAGCATGTTTAAAGTGATTTTCATGCTTCCAGGGGCCCAAAACACAAGATTTATGGAATGGTTAAAAGTGCATGAAAATGGCCAATTTACTCACTCTGAGTTCTCAAAAAGGGTTTCTTCACCCCGGGAAGTTAATTAAATACCATTTGGAGGCATTTAATGTTCGAGCAAAAACGGCTGATTTTCGACAAAAGAGATAACACCCCCCCATTACGTCATGCTTCAGAAATGTGGAAAATGGTCCGTTTTCAAATGTTTTATTTTTGAACGTCAGTTCACATTTGTAGGTGGATCATCAGTGTTAGAGCTAAAATTAGCATGTTTAAAGTGATTTTCATGCTTCCAGGGGCTCGGGAAGTTAATTAAATACCATTTGGAGGCATTTAATGTTCGAGCAAAAACGGCTGATTTTCGACAAAAGAGATAACACCCCCCCATTACGTCATGCTTCAGAAATGTGGAAAATGGTCCGTTTTCAAATGTTTTATTTTTGAACGTCAGTTCACATTTGTAGGTGGATCATCAGTGTTAGAGCTAAAATTAGCATGTTTAAAGTGATTTTAATGCTTCCAGGGGCCCAAAACACAAGATTAATGGAATGGTTAAAAGTGCATGAAAATGGCCAATTTACTCACTCTGAGTTCTCAAAAAGGGTTTCTTCACCCCGGGAAGTGAAATAAATACCATTTGGAGGCATTTAATGTTCGAGCAAAAACGGCTGATTTTCGACAAAAGAGATAACACCCCCCCATTACGTCATGCTTCAGGAATGTGGAAAATGGTCCGTTTTCAAATGTTTTATTTTTGAACGTCAGTTCAAATTTGTAGGTGGATCATCAGTGTTAGAGCTAAAATTAGCATGTTTAAAGTGATTTTCATGCTTCCAGGGGCTCGGGAAGTTAATTAAATACCATTTGGAGGCATTTAATGTTCGAGCAAAAACGGCTGATTTTCGACAAAAGAGGTAACACCCCCCCATTACGTCATGCTTCAGAAATGTGGAAAATGGTCCGTTTTCAAATGTTTTATTTTTGAACGTCAGTTCACATTTGTAGGTGGATCATCAGTGTTAGAGCTAAAATTAGCATGTTTAAAGTGATTTTCATGCTTCCAGGGGCCCAAAACACAAGATTTATGGAATGGTTAAAAGTGCATGAAAATGGCCAATTTACTCACTCTGAGTTCTCAAAAAGGGTTTCTTCACCCCGGGAAGTGAAATAAATACCATTTGGAGGCATTTAATGTTCGAGCAAAAACGGCTGATTTTCGACAAAAGAGATAACACCCCCCCATTACGTCATGCTTCAGAAATGTGGAAAATGGTCCGTTTTCAAATGTTTTATTTTTGAACGTCAGTTCACATTTGTAGGTGGATCATCAGTGTTAGAGCTAAAATTAGCATGTTTAAAGTGATTTTCATGCTTCCAGGGGCTCGGGAAGTGAAATAAATACCATTTGGAGGCATTTAATGTTCGAGCAAAAACGGCTGATTTTCGACAAAAGAGATAACACCCCCCCATTACGTCATGCTTCAGAAATGTGGAAAATGGTCCGTTTTCAAATGTTTTATTTTTGAACGTCAGTTCACATTTGTAGGTGGATCATCAGTGTTAGAGCTAAAATTAGCATGTTTAAAGTGATTTTCATGCTTCCAGGGGCTCGGGAAGTTAATTAAATACCATTTGGAGGCATTTAATGTTCGAGCAAAAACGGCTGATTTTCGACAAAAGAGATAACACCCCCCCATTACGTCATGCTTCAGAAATGTGGAAAATGGTCCGTTTTCAAATGTTTTATTTTTGAACGTCAGTTCACATTTGTAGGTGGATCATCAGTGTTAGAGCTAAAATTAGCATGTTTAAAGTGATTTTCATGCTTCCAGGGGCCCAAAACACAAGATTTATGGAATGGTTAAAAGTGCATGAAAATGGCCAATTTACTCACTCTGAGTTCTCAAAAAGGGTTTCTTCACCCCGGGAAGTTAATTAAATACCATTTGGAGGCATTTAATGTTCGAGCAAAAACGGCTGATTTTCGACAAAAGAGATAACACCCCCCCATTACGTCATGCTTCAGAAATGTGGAAAATGGTCCGTTTTCAAATGTTTTATTTTTGAACGTCAGTTCACATTTGTAGGTGGATCATCAGTGTTAGAGCTAAAATTAGCATGTTTAAAGTGATTTTCATGCTTCCAGGGGCTCGGGAAGTTAATTAAATACCATTTGGAGGCATTTAATGTTCGAGCAAAAACGGCTGATTTTCGACAAAAGAGATAACACCCCCCCATTACGTCATGCTTCAGAAATGTGGAAAATGGTCCGTTTTCAAATGTTTTATTTTTGAACGTCAGTTCACATTTGTAGGTGGATCATCAGTGTTAGAGCTAAAATTAGCATGTTTAAAGTGATTTTCATGCTTCCAGGGGCTCGGGAAGTGAAATAAATACCATTTGGAGGCATTTAATGTTCGAGCAAAAACGTCTGATTTTCGACAAAAGAGATAACACCCCCCCATTACGTCATGCTTCAGAAATGTGGAAAATGGTCCGTTTTCAAATGTTTTATTTTTGAACGTCAGTTCACATTTGTAGGTGGATCATCAGTGTTAGAGCTAAAATTAGCATGTTTAAAGTGATTTTCATGCTTCCAGGGGCTCGGGAAGTTAATTAAATACCATTTGGAGGCATTTAATGTTCGAGCAAAAACGGCTGATTTTCGACAAAAGAGATAACACCCCCCCATTACGTCATGCTTCAGAAATGTGGAAAATGGTCCGTTTTCAAATGTTTTATTTTTGAACGTCAGTTCACATTTGTAGGTGGATCATCAGTGTTAGAGCTAAAATTAGCATGTTTAAAGTGATTTTCATGCTTCCAGGGGCCCAAAACACAAGATTTATGGAATGGTTAAAAGTGCATGAAAATGGCCAATTTACTCACTCTGAGTTCTCAAAAAGGGTTTCTTCACCCCGGGAAGTTAATTAAATACCATTTGGAGGCATTTAATGTTCAAGCAAAAACGGCTGATTTTCGACAAAAGAGATAACACCCCCCCATTACGTCATGCTTCAGAAATGTGGAAAATGGTCCGTTTTCAAATGTTTTATTTTTGAACGTCAGTTCACATTTGTAGGTGGATCATCAGTGTTAGAGCTAAAATTAGCATGTTTAAAGTGATTTTCATGCTTCCAGGGGCTCGGGAAGTTAATTAAATACCATTTGGAGGCATTTAATGTTCGAGCAAAAACAGCTGATTTTCGACAAACGAGATAACACCCCCCCATTACGTCATGCTTCAGAAATGTGGAAAATGGTCCGTTTTCAAATGTTTTATTTTTGAACGTCAGTTCACATTTGTAGGTGGATCATCAGTGTTAGAGCTAAAATTAGCATGTTTAAAGTGATTTTCATGCTTCCAGGGGCTCGGGAAGTGAAATAAATACCATTTGGAGGCATTTAATGTTCGAGCAAAAACGTCTGATTTTCGACAAAAGAGATAACACCCCCCCATTACGTCATGCTTCAGAAATGTGGAAAATGGTCAGTTTTCAAATGTTTTATTTTTGAACGTCAGTTCACATTTGTAGGTGGATCATCAGTGTTAGAGCTAAAATTAGCATGTTTAAAGTGATTTTCATGCTTCCAGGGGCTCGGGAAGTTAATTAAATACCATTTGGAGGCATTTAATGTTCGAGCAAAAACGGCTGATTTTCAACAAAAGAGATAACACCCCCCCATTACGTCATGCTTCAGAAATGTGGAAAATGGTCCGTTTTCAAATGTTTTATTTTTGAACGTCAGTTCACATTTGTAGGTGGATCATCAGTGTTAGAGCTAAAATTAGCATGTTTAAAGTGATTTTCATGCTTCCAGGGGCCCAAAACACAAGATTTATGGAATGGTTAAAAGTGCATGAAAATGGCCAATTTACTCACTCTGAGTTCTCAAAAAGGGTTTCTTCACCCCGGGAAGTTAATTAAATACCATTTGGAGGCATTTAATGTTCAAGCAAAAACGGCTGATTTTCGACAAAAGAGATAACACCCCCCCATTACGTCATGCTTCAGAAATGTGGAAAATGGTCCGTTTTCAAATGTTTTATTTTTGAACGTCAGTTCACATTTTTAGGTGGATCATCAGTGTTAGAGCTAAAATTAGCATGTTTAAAGTGATTTTCATGCTTCCAGGGGCTCGGGAAGTTAATTAAATACCATTTGGAGGCATTTAATGTTCGAGCAAAAACGGCTGATTTTCGACAAAAGAGATAACACCCCCCCATTACGTCATGCTTCAGAAATGTGAAAAATGGTCTGTTTTCAAATGTTTTATTTTTGAACGTCAGTTCACATTTGTAGGTGGATCATCAGTGTTAGAGCTAAAATTAGCATGTTTAAAGTGATTTTCATGCTTCCAGGGGCCCAAAACACAAGATTTATGGAATGGTTAAAAGTGCATGAAAATGGCCAATTTACTCACTCTGAGTTCTCAAAAAGGGTTTCTTCACCCCGGGAAGTTAATTAAATACCATTTGGAGGCATTTAATGTTCGAGCAAAAACGGCTGATTTTCGACAAAAGAGATAACACCCCCCCATTACGTCATGCTTCAGAAATGTGGAAAATGGTCCGTTTTCAAATGTTTTATTTTTGAACGTCAGTTCACATTTGTAGGTGGATCATCAGTGTTAGAGCTAAAATTAGCATGTTTAAAGTGATTTTCATGCTTCCAGGGGCTCGGGAAGTTAATTAAATACCATTTGGAGGCATTTAATGTTCGAGCAAAAATGGCTGATTTTCGACAAAAGAGATAACACCCCCCCATTACGTCATGCTTCAGAAATGTGGAAAATGGTCCGTTTTCAAATGTTTTATTTTTGAACGTCAGTTCACATTTGTAGGTGGATCATCAGTGTTAGAGCTAAAATTAGCATGTTTAAAGTGATTTTCATGCTTCCAGGGGCCCAAAACACAAGATTTATGGAATGGTTAAAAGTGCATGAAAATGGCCAATTTACTCACTCTGAGTTCTCAAAAAGGGTTTCTTCACCCCGGGAAGTTAATTAAATACCATTTGGAGGCATTTAATGTTCGAGCAAAAACGGCTGATTTTCGACAAAAGAGATAACACCCCCCCATTACGTCATGCTTCAGAAATGTGGAAAATGGTCCGTTTTCAAATGTTTTATTTTTGAACGTCAGTTCACATTTGTAGGTGGATCATCAGTGTTAGAGCTAAAATTAGCATGTTTAAAGTGATTTTCATGCTTCCAGGGGCTCGGGAAGTTAATTAAATACCATTTGGAGGCATTTAATGTTCGAGCAAAAACGGCTGATTTTCGACAAAAGAGATAACACCCCCCCATTACGTCATGCTTCAGAAATGTGGAAAATGGTCCGTTTTCAAATGTTTTATTTTTGAACGTCAGTTCACATTTGTAGGTGGATCATCAGTGTTAGAGCTAAAATTAGCATGTTTAAAGTGATTTTCATGCTTCCAGGGGCCCAAAACACAAGATTTATGGAATGGTTAAAAGTGCATGAAAATGGCCAATTTACTCACTCTGAGTTCTCAAAAAGGGTTTCTTCACCCCGGGAAGTTAATTAAATACCATTTGGAGGCATTTAATGTTCGAGCAAAAACAGCTGATTTTCGACAAAAGAGATAACACCCCCCCATTACGTTATGCTTCAGAAATGTGGAAAATGGTCCGTTTTCAAATGTTTTATTTTTGAACGTCAGTTCACATTTGTAGGTGGATCATCAGTGTTAGAGCTAAAATTAGCATGTTTAAAGTGATTTTCATGCTTCCAGGGGCTCGGGAAGTGAAATAAATACCATTTGGAGGCATTTAATGTTCGAGCAAAAACGGCTGATTTTCGACAAAAGAGATAACACCCCCCCATTACGTCATGCTTCAGAAATGTGGAAAATGGTCCGTTTTCAAATGTTTTATTTTTGAACGTCAGTTCACATTTGTAGGTGGATCATCAGTGTTAGAGCTAAAATTAGCATGTTTAAAGTGATTTTCATGCTTCCAGGGGCTCGGGAAGTTAATTAAATACCATTTGGAGGCATTTAATGTTCGAGCAAAAACGGCTGATTTTCGACAAAAGAGATAACACCCCCCCATTACGTCATGCTTCAGAAATGTGGAAAATGGTCCGTTTTCAAATGTTTTATTTTTGAACGTCAGTTCACATTTGTAGGTGGATCATCAGTGTTAGAGCTAAAATTAGCATGTTTAAAGTGATTTTCATGCTTCCAGGGGCCCAAAACACAAGATTTATGGAATGATTAAAAGTGCATGAAAATGGCCAATTTACTCACTCTGAGTTCTCAAAAAGGGTTTCTTCACCCCGGGAAGTTAATTAAATACCATTTGGAGGCATTTAATGTTCGAGCAAAAACGGCTGATTTTCGACAAAAGAGATAACACCCCCCATTACGTCATGCTTCAGAAATGTGGAAAATGGTCCGTTTTCAAATGTTTTATTTTTGAACGTCAGTTCACATTTGTAGGTGGATCATCAGTGTTAGAGCTAAAATTAGCATGTTTAAAGTGATTTTCATGCTTCCAGGGGCCCAAAACACAAGATTTATGGAATGGTTAAAAGTGCATGAAAATGGCCAATTTACTCACTCTGAGTTCTCAAAAAGGGTTTCTTCACCCCGGGAAGTTAATTAAATACCATTTGGAGGCATTTAATGTTCAAGCAAAAACAGCTGATTTTCGACAAAAGAGATAACACCCCCCCATTACGTCATGCTTCAGAAATGTGGAAAATGGTCCGTTTTTAAATGTTTTATTTTTGAACGTCAGTTCACATTTGTAGGTGGATCATCAGTGTTAGAGCTAAAATTAGCATGTTTAAAGTGATTTTCATGCTTCCAGGGGCTCGGGAAGTGAAATAAATACGATTTGGAGGCATTTAATGTTCGAGCAAAAACGGCTGATTTTCGACAAAAGAGATAACACCCCCCCATTACGTCATGCTTCAGAAATGTGGAAAATGGTCCGTTTTCAAATGTTTTATTTTTGAACGTCAGTTCACATTTGTAGGTGGATCATCAGTGTTAGAGCTAAAATTAGCATGTTTAAAGTGATTTTCATGCTTCCAGGGGCTCGGGAAGTTAATTAAATACCATTTGGAGGCATTTAATGTTCGAGCAAAAACGGCTGATTTTCGACAAAAGAGATAACACCCCCCCATTACGTCATGCTTCAGAAATGTGGAAAATGGTCCGTTTTCAAATGTTTTATTTTTGAACGTCAGTTCACATTTGTAGGTGGATCATCAGTGTTAGAGCTAAAATTAGCATGTTTAAAGTGATTTTCATGCTTCCAGGGGCCCAAAACACAAGATTTATGGAATGATTAAAAGTGCATGAAAATGGCCAATTTACTCACTCTGAGTTCTCAAAAAGGGTTTCTTCACCCCGGGAAGTTAATTAAATACCATTTGGAGGCATTTAATGTTTGAGCAAAAACGGCTGATTTTCGACAAAAGAGATAACACCCCCCCATTACGTCATGCTTCAGAAATGTGGAAAATGGTCCGTTTTCAAATGTTTTATTTTTGAACGTCAGTTCACATTTGTAGGTGGATCATCAGTGTTAGAGCTAAAATTAGCATGTTTAAAGTGATTTTCATGCTTCCAGGGGCTCGGGAAGTGAAATAAATACCATTTGGAGACATTTAATGTTCGAGCAAAAACGGCTGATTTTCGACAAAAGAGATAACACCCCCCCATTACGTCATGCTTCAGAAATGTGGAAAATGGTCCGTTTTCAAATGTTTTATTTTTGAACGTCAGTTCACATTTGTAGGTGGATCATCAGTGTTAGAGCTAAAATTAGCATGTTTAAAGTGATTTTCATGCTTCCAGGGGCCCAAAACACAAGATTTATGGAATGGTTAAAAGTGCATGAAAATGGCCAATTTACTCACTCTGAGTTCTCAAAAAGGGTTTCTTCACCCCGGGAAGTGAAATAAATACCATTTGGAGGCATTTAATGTTCGAGCAAAAACGGCTGATTTTCGACAAAAGAGATAACACCCCCCCATTACGTCATGCTTCAGAAATGTGGAAAATGATCCGTTTTCAAATGTTTTATTTTTGAACGTCAGTTCACATTTGTAGGTGGATCATCAGTGTTAGAGCTAAAATTAGCATGTTTAAAGTGATTTTCATGCTTCCAGGGGCTCGGGAAGTTAATTAAATACCATTTGGAGGCATTTAATGTTCGAGCAAAAATGGCTGATTTTCGACAAAAGAGATAACACCCCCCCATTACGTCATGCTTCAGAAATGTGGAAAATGGTCCGTTTTCAAATGTTTTATTTTTGAACGTCAGTTCACATTTGTAGGTGGATCATCAGTGTTAGAGCTAAAATTAGCATGTTTAAAGTGATTTTCATGCTTCCAGGGGCTCGGGAAGTTAATTAAATACCATTTGGAGGCATTTAATGTTCGAGCAAAAATGGCTGATTTTCGACAAAAGAGATAACACCTCCCCATTACGTCATGCTTCAGAAATGTGGAAAATGGTCCGTTTTCAAATGTTTTATTTTTGAACGTCAGTTCACATTTGTAGGTGGATCATCAGTGTTAGAGCTAAAATTAGCATGTTTAAAGTGATTTTCATGCTTCCAGGGGCCCAAAACACAAGATTAATGGAATGGTTAAAAGTGCATGAAAATGGCCAATTTACTCACTCTGAGTTCTCAAAAAGGGTTTCTTCACCCCGGGAAGTGAAATAAATACCATTTGGAGGCATTTAATGTTCGAGCAAAAACGGCTGATTTTCGACAAAAGAGATAACACCCCCCATTACGTCATGCTTCAGAAATGTGGAAAATGGTCCGTTTTCAAATGTTTTATTTTTGAACGTCAGTTCACATTTGTAGGTGGATCATCAGTGTTAGAGCTAAAATTAGCATGTTTAAAGTGATTTTCATGCTTCCAGGGGCTCGGGAAGTTAATTAAATACCATTTGGAGGCATTTAATGTTCGAGCAAAAACGGCTGATTTTCGACAAAAGAGATAACACCCCCCCCATTACGTCATGCTTCAGAAATGTGGAAAATGGTCCGTTTTCAAATGTTTTATTTTTGAACGTCAGTTCACATTTGTAGGTGGATCATCAGTGTTAGAGCTAAAATTACCATGTTTAAAGTGATTTTCATGCTTCCAGGGGCCCAAAACACAAGATTTATGGAATGGTTAAAAGTGCATGAAAATGGCCAATTTACTCACTCTGAGTTCTCAAAAAGGGTTTCTTCACCCCGGGATGTGAAATAAATACCATTTGGAGGCATTCAATGTTCGAGCAAAAACAGCTGATTTTCGACAAAAGAGATAACACCCCCCCATTACGTCATGCTTCAGAAATGTGGAAAATGGTCCGTTTTCAAATGTTTTATTTTTGAACGTCAGTTCACATTTGTAGGTGGATCATCAGTGTTAGAGCTAAAATTAGCATGTTTAAAGTGATTTTCATGCTTCCAGGGGCTCGGGAAGTTAATTAAATACCATTTGGAGGCATTTAATGTTCGAGCAAAAACGGCTGATTTTCGACAAAAGAGATAACACCCCCCATTCACGTCATGCTTCAGAAATGTGGAAAATGGTCCGTTTTCACATGTTTTATTTTTGAACGTCAGTTCACATTTGTAGGTGGATCATCAGTGTTAGAGCTAAAATTAGCATGTTTAAAGTGATTTTCATGCTTCCAGGGGCCCAAAACACAAGATTTATGGAATGGTTAAAAGTGCATGAAAATGGCCAATTTACTCACTCTGAGTTCTCAAAAAGGGTTTCTTCACCCCGGGATGTGAAATAAATACCATTTGGAGGCATTTAATGTTCGAGCAAAAACGGCTGATTTTCGACAAAAGAGATAACACCCTCCATTACGTCATGCTTCAGAAATGTGGAAAATGGTCCGTTTTCAAATGTTTTATTTTTGAACGTCAGTTCACATTTGTAGGTGGATCATCAGTGTTAGAGCTAAAATTAGCATGTTTAAAGTGATTTTCATGCTTCCAGGGGCCCAAAACACAAGATTTATGGAATGGTTAAAAGTGCATGAAAATGGCCAATTTACTCACTCTGAGTTCTCAAAAAGGGCTTCTTCACCCCGGGAAGTTAATTAAATACCATTTGGAGGCATTTAATGTTCAAGCAAAAACAGCTGATTTTCGACAAAAGAGATAACACCCCCCCATTACGTCATGCTTCAGAAATGTGGAAAATGGTCCGTTTTTAAATGTTTTATTTTTGAACGTCAGTTCACATTTGTAGGTGGATCATCAGTGTTAGAGCTAAAATTAGCATGTTTAAAGTGATTTTCATGCTTCCAGGGGCTCGGGAAGTTAATTAAATACCATTTGGAGGCATTTAATGTTCGAGCAAAAACGGCTGATTTTCCACAAAAGAGATAACACCCCCCCATTACGTCATGCTTCAGAAATGTGGAAAATGGTCCGTTTTCAAATGTTTTATTTTTGAACGTCAGTTCACATTTGTAGGTGGATCATCAGTGTTAGAGCTAAAATTAGCATGTTTAAAGTGATTTTCATGCTTCCAGGGGCTCGGGAAGTGAAATAAATACCATTTGGAGGCATTTAATGTTCGAGCAAAAACGGCTGATTTTCGACAAAAGAGATAACACCCCCCCATTACGTCATGCTTCAGAAATGTGGAAAATGGTCCGTTTTCAAATGTTTTATTTTTGAACGTCAGTTCACATTTGTAGGTGGATCATCAGTGTTAGAGCTAAAATTAGCATGTTTAAAGTGATTTTCATGCTTCCAGGGGCCCAAAACACAAGATTTATGGAATGGTTAAAAGTGCATGAAAATGGCCAATTTACTCACTCTGAGTTCTCAAAAAGGGTTTCTTCACCCCGGGAAGTTAATTAAATACCATTTGGAGGCATTTAATGTTCGAGCAAAAACGGCTGATATTCGACAAAAGAGATAACACCCCCCCATTACGTCATGCTTCAGAAATGTGGAAAATGGTCCGTTTTCAAATGTTTTATTTTTGAACGTCAGTTCACATTTGTAGGTGGATCATCAGTGTTAGAGCTAAAATTAGCATGTTTAAAGTGATTTTCATGCTTCCAGGGGCCCAAAACACAAGATTTATGGAATGGTTAAAAGTGCATGAAAATGGCCAATTTACTCACTCTGAGTTCTCAAAAAGGGTTTCTTCACCCCGGGAAGTGAAATAAATACCATTTGGAGGCATTTAATGTTCGAGCAAAAACGGCTGATTTTCGACAAAAGAGATAACACCCCCCCATTACGTCATGCTTCAGAAATGTGGAAAATGGTCCGTTTTCAAATGTTTTATTTTTGAACGTCAGTTCACATTTGTAGGTGGATCATCAGTGTTAGAGCTAAAATTAGCATGTTTAAAGTGATTTTCATGCTTCCAGGGGCTCGGGAAGTGAAATAAATACCATTTGGAGACATTTAATGTTCGAGCAAAAACGGCTGATTTTCGACAAAAGAGATAACACCCCCCCATTACGTCATGCTTCAGAAATGTGGAAAATGGTCCGTTTTCAAATGTTTTATTTTTGAACGTCAGTTCACATTTGTAGGTGGATCATCAGTGTTAGAGCTAAAATTAGCATGTTTAAAGTGATTTTCATGCTTCCAGGGGCCCAAAACACAAGATTTATGGAATGGTTAAAAGTGCATGAAAATGGCCAATTTACTCACTCTGAGTTCTCAAAAAGGGTTTCTTCACCCCGGGAAGTGAAATAAATACCATTTGGAGGCATTTAATGTTCGAGCAAAAACGGCTGATTTTCGACAAAAGAGATAACACCCCCCCATTACGTCATGCTTCAGAAATGTGGAAAATGATCCGTTTTCAAATGTTTTATTTTTGAACGTCAGTTCACATTTGTAGGTGGATCATCAGTGTTAGAGCTAAAATTAGCATGTTTAAAGTGATTTTCATGCTTCCAGGGGCTCGGGAAGTTAATTAAATACCATTTGGAGGCATTTAATGTTCGAGCAAAAATGGCTGATTTTCGACAAAAGAGATAACACCCCCCCATTACGTCATGCTTCAGAAATGTGGAAAATGGTCCGTTTTCAAATGTTTTATTTTTGAACGTCAGTTCACATTTGTAGATGGATCATCAGTGTTAGAGCTAAAATTAGCATGTTTAAAGTGATTTTCATGCTTCCAGGGGCTCGGGAAGTTAATTAAATACCATTTGGAGGCATTTAATGTTCGAGCAAAAATGGCTGATTTTCGACAAAAGAGATAACACCTCCCCATTACGTCATGCTTCAGAAATGTGGAAAATGGTCCGTTTTCAAATGTTTTATTTTTGAACGTCAGTTCACATTTGTAGGTTGATCATCAGTGTTAGAGCTAAAATTAGCATGTTTAAAGTTATTTTCATGCTTCCAGGGGCCCAAAACACAAGATTAATGGAATGGTTAAAAGTGCATGAAAATGGCCAATTTACTCACTCTGAGTTCTCAAAAAGGGTTTCTTCACCCCGGGAAGTGAAATAAATACCATTTGGAGGCATTTAATGTTCGAGCAAAAACGGCTGATTTTCGACAAAAGAGATAACACCCCCCATTACGTCATGCTTCAGAAATGTGGAAAATGGTCCGTTTTCAAATGTTTTATTTTTGAACGTCAGTTCACATTTGTAGGTGGATCATCAGTGTTAGAGCTAAAATTAGCATGTTTAAAGTGATTTTCATGCTTCCAGGGGCTCGGGAAGTTAATTAAATACCATTTGGAGGCATTTAATGTTCGAGCAAAAACGGCTGATTTTCGACAAAAGAGATAACACCCCCCATTCACGTCATGCTTCAGAAATGTGGAAAATGGTCCGTTTTCACATGTTTTATTTTTGAACGTCAGTTCACATTTGTAGGTGGATCATCAGTGTTAGAGCTAAAATTAGCATGTTTAAAGTGATTTTCATGCTTCCAGGGGCCCAAAACACAAGATTTATGGAATGGTTAAAAGTGCATGAAAATGGCCAATTTACTAACTGAGTTCTCAAAAAGGGTTTCTTCACCCCGGGATGTGAAATAAATACCATTTGGAGGCATTTAATGTTCGAGCAAAAACGGCTGATTTTCGACAAAAGAGATAACACCCTCCATTACGTCATGCTTCAGAAATGTGGAAAATGGTCCGTTTTCAAATGTTTTATTTTTGAACGTCAGTTCACATTTGTAGGTGGATCATCAGTGTTAGAGCTAAAATTAGCATGTTTAAAGTGATTTTCATGCTTCCAGGGGCCCAAAACACAAGATTTATGGAATGGTTAAAAGTGCATGAAAATGGCCAATTTACTCACTCTGAGTTCTCAAAAAGGGTTTCTTCACCCCGGGAAGTTAATTAAATACCATTTGGAGGCATTTAATGTTCAAGCAAAAACAGCTGATTTTCGACAAAAGAGATAACACCCCCCCATTACGTCATGCTTCAGAAATGTGGAAAATGGTCCGTTTTTAAATGTTTTATTTTTGAACGTCAGTTCACATTTGTAGGTGGATCATCAGTGTTAGAGCTAAAATTAGCATGTTTAAAGTGATTTTCATGCTTCCAGGGGCTCGGGAAGTGAAATAAATACGATTTGGAGGCATTTAATGTTCGAGCAAAAACGGCTGATTTTCGACAAAAGAGATAACACCCCCCCATTACGTCATGCTTCAGAAATGTGGAAAATGGTCCGTTTTCAAATGTTTTATTTTTGAACGTCAGTTCACATTTGTAGGTGGATCATCAGTGTTAGAGCTAAAATTAGCATGTTTAAAGTGATTTTCATGCTTCCAGGGGCTCGGGAAGTTAATTAAATACCATTTGGAGGCATTTAATGTTCGAGCAAAAACGGCTGATTTTCGACAAAAGAGATAACACCCCCCCATTACGTCATGCTTCAGAAATGTGGAAAATGGTCCGTTTTCAAATGTTTTATTTTTGAACGTCAGTTCACATTTGTAGGTGGATCATCAGTGTTAGAGCTAAAATTAGCATGTTTAAAGTGATTTTCATGCTTCCAGGGGCCCAAAACACAAGATTTATGGAATGATTAAAAGTGCATGAAAATGGCCAATTTACTCACTCTGAGTTCTCAAAAAGGGTTTCTTCACCCCGGGAAGTTAATTAAATACCATTTGGAGGCATTTAATGTTTGAGCAAAAACGGCTGATTTTCGACAAAAGAGATAACACCCCCCCATTACGTCATGCTTCAGAAATGTGGAAAATGGTCCGTTTTCAAATGTTTTATTTTTGAACGTCAGTTCACATTTGTAGGTGGATCATCAGTGTTAGAGCTAAAATTAGCATGTTTAAAGTGATTTTCATGCTTCCAGGGGCTCGGGAAGTGAAATAAATACCATTTGGAGACATTTAATGTTCGAGCAAAAACGGCTGATTTTCGACAAAAGAGATAACACCCCCCCATTACGTCATGCTTCAGAAATGTGGAAAATGGTCCGTTTTCAAATGTTTTATTTTTGAACGTCAGTTCACATTTGTAGGTGGATCATCAGTGTTAGAGCTAAAATTAGCATGTTTAAAGTGATTTTCATGCTTCCAGGGGCCCAAAACACAAGATTTATGGAATGGTTAAAAGTGCATGAAAATGGCCAATTTACTCACTCTGAGTTCTCAAAAAGGGTTTCTTCACCCCGGGAAGTGAAATAAATACCATTTGGAGGCATTTAATGTTCGAGCAAAAACGGCTGATTTTCGACAAAAGAGATAACACCCCCCCATTACGTCATGCTTCAGAAATGTGGAAAATGATCCGTTTTCAAATGTTTTATTTTTGAACGTCAGTTCACATTTGTAGGTGGATCATCAGTGTTAGAGCTAAAATTAGCATGTTTAAAGTGATTTTCATGCTTCCAGGGGCTCGGGAAGTTAATTAAATACCATTTGGAGGCATTTAATGTTCGAGCAAAAATGGCTGATTTTCGACAAAAGAGATAACACCCCCCCATTACGTCATGCTTCAGAAATGTGGAAAATGGTCCGTTTTCAAATGTTTTATTTTTGAACGTCAGTTCACATTTGTAGGTGGATCATCAGTGTTAGAGCTAAAATTAGCATGTTTAAAGTGATTTTCATGCTTCCAGGGGCTCGGGAAGTTAATTAAATACCATTTGGAGGCATTTAATGTTCGAGCAAAAATGGCTGATTTTCGACAAAAGAGATAACACCTCCCCATTACGTCATGCTTCAGAAATGTGGAAAATGGTCCGTTTTCAAATGTTTTATTTTTGAACGTCAGTTCACATTTGTAGGTGGATCATCAGTGTTAGAGCTAAAATTAGCATGTTTAAAGTGATTTTCATGCTTCCAGGGGCCCAAAACACAAGATTAATGGAATGGTTAAAAGTGCATGAAAATGGCCAATTTACTCACTCTGAGTTCTCAAAAAGGGTTTCTTCACCCCGGGAAGTGAAATAAATACCATTTGGAGGCATTTAATGTTCGAGCAAAAACGGCTGATTTTCGACAAAAGAGATAACACCCCCCATTACGTCATGCTTCAGAAATGTGGAAAATGGTCCGTTTTCAAATGTTTTATTTTTGAACGTCAGTTCACATTTGTAGGTGGATCATCAGTGTTAGAGCTAAAATTAGCATGTTTAAAGTGATTTTCATGCTTCCAGGGGCTCGGGAAGTTAATTAAATACCATTTGGAGGCATTTAATGTTCGAGCAAAAACGGCTGATTTTCGACAAAAGAGATAACACCCCCCCATTACGTCATGCTTCAGAAATGTGGAAAATGGTCCGTTTTCAAATGTTTTATTTTTGAACGTCAGTTCACATTTGTAGGTGGATCATCAGTGTTAGAGCTAAAATTACCATGTTTAAAGTGATTTTCATGCTTCCAGGGGCCCAAAACACAAGATTTATGGAATGGTTAAAAGTGCATGAAAATGGCCAATTTACTCACTCTGAGTTCTCAAAAAGGGTTTCTTCACCCCGGGATGTGAAATAAATACCATTTGGAGGCATTCAATGTTCGAGCAAAAACAGCTGATTTTCGACAAAAGAGATAACACCCCCCCATTACGTCATGCTTCAGAAATGTGGAAAATGGTCCGTTTTCAAATGTTTTATTTTTGAACGTCAGTTCACATTTGTAGGTGGATCATCAGTGTTAGAGCTAAAATTAGCATGTTTAAAGTGATTTTCATGCTTCCAGGGGCTCGGGAAGTTAATTAAATACCATTTGGAGGCATTTAATGTTCGAGCAAAAACGGCTGATTTTCGACAAAAGAGATAACACCCCCCATTCACGTCATGCTTCAGAAATGTGGAAAATGGTCCGTTTTCACATGTTTTATTTTTGAACGTCAGTTCACATTTGTAGGTGGATCATCAGTGTTAGAGCTAAAATTAGCATGTTTAAAGTGATTTTCATGCTTCCAGGGGCCCAAAACACAAGATTTATGGAATGGTTAAAAGTGCATGAAAATGGCCAATTTACTCACTCTGAGTTCTCAAAAAGGGTTTCTTCACCCCGGGATGTGAAATAAATACCATTTGGAGGCATTTAATGTTCGAGCAAAAACGGCTGATTTTCGACAAAAGAGATAACACCCTCCATTACGTCATGCTTCAGAAATGTGGAAAATGGTCCGTTTTCAAATGTTTTATTTTTGAACGTCAGTTCACATTTGTAGGTGGATCATCAGTGTTAGAGCTAAAATTAGCATGTTTAAAGTGATTTTCATGCTTCCAGGGGCCCAAAACACAAGATTTATGGAATGGTTAAAAGTGCATGAAAATGGCCAATTTACTCACTCTGAGTTCTCAAAAAGGGCTTCTTCACCCCGGGAAGTTAATTAAATACCATTTGGAGGCATTTAATGTTCAAGCAAAAACAGCTGATTTTCGACAAAAGAGATAACACCCCCCCATTACGTCATGCTTCAGAAATGTGGAAAATGGTCCGTTTTTAAATGTTTTATTTTTGAACGTCAGTTCACATTTGTAGGTGGATCATCAGTGTTAGAGCTAAAATTAGCATGTTTAAAGTGATTTTCATGCTTCCAGGGGCTCGGGAAGTTAATTAAATACCATTTGGAGGCATTTAATGTTCGAGCAAAAACGGCTGATTTTCGACAAAAGAGATAACACCCCCCCATTACGTCATGCTTCAGAAATGTGGAAAATGGTCCGTTTTCAAATGTTTTATTTTTGAACGTCAGTTCACATTTGTAGGTGGATCATCAGTGTTAGAGCTAAAATTAGCATGTTTAAAGTGATTTTCATGCTTCCAGGGGCTCGGGAAGTGAAATAAATACCATTTGGAGGCATTTAATGTTCGAGCAAAAACGGCTGATTTTCGACAAAAGAGATAACACCCCCCCATTACGTCATGCTTCAGAAATGTGGAAAATGGTCCGTTTTCAAATGTTTTATTTTTGAACGTCAGTTCACATTTGTAGGTGGATCATCAGTGTTAGAGCTAAAATTAGCATGTTTAAAGTGATTTTCATGCTTCCAGGGGCCCAAAACACAAGATTTATGGAATGGTTAAAAGTGCATGAAAATGGCCAATTTACTCACTCTGAGTTCTCAAAAAGGGTTTCTTCACCCCGGGAAGTTAATTAAATACCATTTGGAGGCATTTAATGTTCGAGCAAAAACGGCTGATATTCGACAAAAGAGATAACACCCCCCCATTACGTCATGCTTCAGAAATGTGGAAAATGGTCCGTTTTCAAATGTTTTATTTTTGAACGTCAGTTCACATTTGTAGGTGGATCATCAGTGTTAGAGCTAAAATTAGCATGTTTAAAGTGATTTTCATGCTTCCAGGGGCCCAAAACACAAGATTTATGGAATGGTTAAAAGTGCATGAAAATGGCCAATTTACTCACTCTGAGTTCTCAAAAAGGGTTTCTTCACCCCGGGAAGTGAAATAAATACCATTTGGAGGCATTTAATGTTCGAGCAAAAACGGCTGATTTTCGACAAAAGAGATAACACCCCCCCATTACGTCATGCTTCAGAAATGTGGAAAATGGTCCGTTTTCAAATGTTTTATTTTTGAACGTCAGTTCACATTTGTAGGTGGATCATCAGTGTTAGAGCTAAAATTAGCATGTTTAAAGTGATTTTCATGCTTCCAGGGGCTCGGGAAGTTAATTAAATACCATTTGGAGGCATTTAATGTTCGAGCAAAAACGGCTGATTTTCGACAAAAGAGATAACACCCCCCCATTACGTCATGCTTCAGAAATGTGGAAAATGGTCCGTTTTCAAATGTTTTATTTTTGAACGTCAGTTCACATTTGTAGGTGGATCATCAGTGTTAGAGCTAAAATTAGCATGTTTAAAGTGATTTTCATGCTTCCAGGGGCCCAAAACACAAGATTTATGGAATGGTTAAAAGTGCATGAAAATGGCCAATTTACTCACTCTGAGTTCTCAAAAAGGGTTTCTTCACCCCGGGATGTGAAATAAATACCATTTGGAGGCATTCAATGTTCGAGCAAAAACAGCTGATTTTCGACAAAAGAGATAACACCCCCCCATTACGTCATGCTTCAGAAATGTGGAAAATGGTCCGTTTTCAAATGTTTTATTTTTGAACGTCAGTTCACATTTGTAGGTGGATCATCAGTGTTAGAGCTAAAATTAGCATGTTTAAAGTGATTTTCATGCTTCCAGGGGCTCGGGAAGTTAATTAAATACCATTTGGAGGCATTTAATGTTCGAGCAAAAACGGCTGATTTTCGACAAAAGAGATAACACCCCCCATTCACGTCATGCTTCAGAAATGTGGAAAATGGTCCGTTTTCACATGTTTTATTTTTGAACGTCAGTTCACATTTGTAGGTGGATCATCAGTGTTAGAGCTAAAATTAGCATGTTTAAAGTGATTTTCATGCTTCCAGGGGCCCAAAACACAAGATTTATGGAATGGTTAAAAGTGCATGAAAATGGCCAATTTACTCACTCTGAGTTCTCAAAAAGGGTTTCTTCACCCCGGGAAGTTAATTAAATACCATTTGGAGGCATTTAATGTTCAAGCAAAAACAGCTGATTTTCGACAAAAGAGATAACACCCCCCCATTACGTCATGCTTCAGAAATGTGGAAAATGGTCCGTTTTTAAATGTTTTATTTTTGAACGTCAGTTCACATTTGTAGGTGGATCATCAGTGTTAGAGCTAAAATTAGCATGTTTAAAGTGATTTTCATGCTTCCAGGGGCTCGGGAAGTTAATTAAATACCATTTGGAGGCATTTAATGTTCGAGCAAAAACGGCTGATTTTCGACAAAAGAGATAACACCCCCCCATTACGTCATGCTTCAGAAATGTGGAAAATGGTCCGTTTTCAAATGTTTTATTTTTGAACGTCAGTTCACATTTGTAGGTGGATCATCAGTGTTAGAGCTAAAATTAGCATGTTTAAAGTGATTTTCATGCTTCCAGGGGCTCGGGAAGTGAAATAAATACCATTTGGAGGCATTTAATGTTCGAGCAAAAACGGCTGATTTTCGACAAAAGAGATAACACCCCCCATTACGTCATGCTTCAGAAATGTGGAAAATGGTCCGTTTTCAAATGTTTTATTTTTGAACGTCAGTTCACATTTGTAGGTGGATCATCAGTGTTAGAGCTAAAATTAGCATGTTTAAAGTGATTTTCATGCTTCCAGGGGCCCAAAACACAAGATTTATGGAATGGTTAAAAGTGCATGAAAATGGCCAATTTACTCACTCTGAGTTCTCAAAAAGGGTTTCTTCACCCCGGGAAGTTAATTAAATACCATTTGGAGGCATTTAATGTTCGAGCAAAAACGGCTGATATTCGACAAAAGAGATAACACCCCCCCATTACGTCATGCTTCAGAAATGTGGAAAATGGTCCATTTTCAAATGTTTTATTTTTGAACGTCAGTTCACATTTGTAGGTGGATCATCAGTGTTAGAGCTAAAATTAGCATGTTTAAAGTGATTTTCATGCTTCCAGGCGCCCAAAACACAAGATTTATGGAATGGTTAAAAGTGCATGAAAATGGCCAATTTACTCACTCTGAGTTCTCAAAAAGGGTTTCTTCACCCCGGGAAGTGAAATAAATACCATTTGGAGGCATTTAATGTTCGAGCAAAAACGGCTGATTTTCGACAAAAGAGATAACACCCCCCCATTACGTCATGCTTCAGAAATGTGGAAAATGGTCCGTTTTCAAATGTTTTATTTTTGAACGTCAGTTCACATTTGTAGGTGGATCATCAGTGTTAGAGCTAAAATTAGCATGTTTAAAGTGATTTTCATGCTTCCAGGGGCTCGGGAAGTTAATTAAATACCATTTGGAGGCATTTAATGTTCGAGCAAAAACGGCTGATTTTCGACAAAAGAGATAACACCCCCCCATTACGTCATGCTTCAGAAATGTGGAAAATGGTCCGTTTTCAAATGTTTTATTTTTGAACGTCAGTTCACATTTGTAGGTGGATCATCAGTGTTAGAGCTAAAATTAGCATGTTTAAAGTGATTTTCATGCTTCCAGGGGCCCAAAACACAAGATTTATGGAATGGTTAAAAGTGCATGAAAATGGCCAATTTACTCACTCTGAGTTCTCAAAAAGGGTTTCTTCACCCCGGGAAGTTAATTAAATACCATTTGGAGGCATTTAATGTTCGAGCAAAAACGGCTGATTTTCGACAAAAGAGATAACACCCCCCCATTACGTCATGCTTCAGAAATGTGGAAAATGGTCCGTTTTTAAATGTTTTATTTTTGAACGTCAGTTCACATTTGTAGGTGGATCATCAGTGTTAGAGCTAAAATTAGCATGTTTAAAGTGATTTTCATGCTTCCAGGGGCTCGGGAAGTTAATTAAATACCATTTGGAGGCATTTAATGTTCGAGCAAAAACGGCTGATTTTCGACAAAAGAGATAACACCCCCCCATTACGTCATGCTTCAGAAATGTGGAAAATGGTCCGTTTTCAAATGTTTTATTTTTGAACGTCAGTTCACATTTGTAGGTGGATCATCAGTGTTAGAGCTAAAATTAGCATGTTTAAAGTGATTTTCATGCTTCCAGGGGCTCGGGAAGTGAAATAAATACCATTTGGAGGCATTTAATGTTCGAGCAAAAACGGCTGATTTTCGACAAAAGAGATAACACCCCCCCATTACGTCATGCTTCAGAAATGTGGAAAATGGTCCGTTTTCAAATGTTTTATTTTTGAACGTCAGTTCACATTTGTAGGTGGATCATCAGTGTTAGAGCTAAAATTAGCATGTTTAAAGTGATTTTCATGCTTCCAGGGGCCCAAAACACAAGATTTATGGAATGGTTAAAAGTGCATGAAAATGGCCAATTTACTCACTCTGAGTTCTCAAAAAGGGTTTCTTCACCCCGGGAAGTTAATTAAATACCATTTGGAGGCATTTAATGTTCGAGCAAAAACGGCTGATATTCGACAAAAGAGATAACACCCCCCCATTACGTCATGCTTCAGAAATGTGGAAAATGGTCCATTTTCAAATGTTTTATTTTTGAACGTCAGTTCACATTTGTAGGTGGATCATCAGTGTTAGAGCTAAAATTAGCATGTTTAAAGTGATTTTCATGCTTCCAGGGGCCCAAAACACAAGATTTATGGAATGGTTAAAAGTGCATGAAAATGGCCAATTTACTCACTCTGAGTTCTCAAAAAGTGTTTCTTCACCCCGGGAAGTGAAATAAATACCATTTGGAGGCATTTAATGTTCGAGCAAAAACGGCTGATTTTCGACAAAAGAGATAACACCCCCCCATTACGTCATGCTTCAGAAATGTGGAAAATGGTCCGTTTTCAAATGTTTTATTTTTGAACGTCAGTTCACATTTGTAGGTGGATCATCAGTGTTAGAGCTAAAATTAGCATGTTTAAAGTGATTTTCATGCTTCCAGGGGCTCGGGAAGTTAATTAAATACCATTTGGAGGCATTTAATGTTCGAGCAAAAACGGCTGATTTTCGACAAAAGAGATAACACCCCCCCATTACGTCATGCTTCAGAAATGTGGAAAATGGTCCGTTTTCAAATGTTTTATTTTTGAACGTCAGTTCACATTTGTAGGTGGATCATCAGTGTTAGAGCTAAAATTAGCATGTTTAAAGTGATTTTCATGCTTCCAGGGGCCCAAAACACAAGATTTATGGAATGGTTAAAAGTGCATGAAAATGGCCAATTTACTCACTCTGAGTTCTCAAAAAGGGTTTCTTCACCCCGGGAAGTTAATTAAATACCATTTGGAGGCATTTAATGTTCGAGCAAAAACGGCTGATTTTCGACAAAAGAGATAACACCCCCCCATTACGTCATGCTTCAGAAATGTGGAAAATGGTCCGTTTTCAAATGTTTTATTTTTGAACGTCAGTTCACATTTGTAGGTGGATCATCAGTGTTAGAGCTAAAATTAGCATGTTTAAAGTGATTTTCATGCTTCCAGGGGCCCAAAACACAAGATTTATGGAATGGTTAAAAGTGCATGAAAATGGCCAATTTACTCACTCTGAGTTCTCAAAAAGGGTTTCTTCACCCCGGGAAGTGAAATAAATACCATTTGGAGGCATTTAATGTTCGAGCAAAAACGGCTGATTTTCGACAAAAGAGATAACACCCCCCCATTACGTCATGCTTCAGAAATGTGGAAAATGATCCGTTTTCAAATGTTTTATTTTTGAACGTCAGTTCACATTTGTAGGTGGATCATCAGTGTTAGAGCTAAAATTAGCATGTTTAAAGTGATTTTCATGCTTCCAGGGGCTCGGGAAGTTAATTAAATACCATTTGGAGGCATTTAATGTTCGAGCAAAAACGGCTGATTTTCGACAAAAGAGATAACACCCCCCCATTGCGTCATGCTTCAGAAATGTGGAAAATGGTCCGTTTTCAAATGTTTTATTTTTGAACGTCAGTTCACATTTGTAGGTGGATCATCAGTGTTAGAGCTAAAATTAGCATGTTTAAAGTGATTTTCATGCTTCCAGGGGCTCGGGAAGTTAATTAAATACCATTTGGAGGCATTTAATGTTCGAGCAAAAATGGCTGATTTTCGACAAAAGAGATAACACCTCCCCATTACGTCATGCTTCAGAAATGTGGAAAATGGTCCGTTTTCAAATGTTTTATTTTTGAACGTCAGTTCACATTTGTAGGTGGATCATCAGTGTTAGAGCTAAAATTAGCATGTTTAAAGTGATTTTCATGCTTCCAGGGGCCCAAAACACAAGATTAATGGAATGGTTAAAAGTGCATGAAAATGGCCAATTTACTCACTCTGAGTTCTCAAAAAGGGTTTCTTCACCCCGGGAAGTGAAATAAATACCATTTGGAGGCATTTAATGTTCGAGCAAAAACGGCTGATTTTCGACAAAAGAGATAACACCCCCCCATTACGTCATGCTTCAGAAATGTGGAAAATGGTCCGTTTTCAAATGTTTTATTTTTGAACGTCAGTTCACATTTGTAGGTGGATCATCAGTGTTAGAGCTAAAATTAGCATGTTTAAAGTGATTTTCATGCTTCCAGGGGCTCGGGAAGTTAATTAAATACCATTTGGAGGCATTTAATGTTCGAGCAAAAACGGCTGATTTTCGACAAAAGAGATAACACCCCCCCATTACGTCATGCTTCAGAAATGTGGAAAATGGTCCGTTTTCAAATGTTTTATTTTTGAACGTCAGTTCACATTTGTAGGTGGATCATCAGTGTTAGAGCTAAAATTAGCATGTTTAAAGTGATTTTCATGCTTCCAGGGGCCCAAAACACAAGATTTATGGAATGGTTAAAAGTGCATGAAAATGGCCAATTTACTCACTCTGAGTTCTCAAAAAGGGTTTCTTCACCCCGGGAAGTTAATTAAATACCATTTGGAGGCATTTAATTTTCGAGCAAAAACGGCTGATTTTCGACAAAAGAGATAACACCCCCCCATTACGTCATGCTTCAGAAATGTGGAAAATGGTCCGTTTTCAAATGTTTTATTTTTGAACGTCAGTTCACATTTGTAGGTGGATCATCAGTGTTAGAGCTAAAATTAGCATGTTTAAAGTGATTTTCATGCTTCCAGGGGCTCGGGAAGTGAAATAAATACCATTTGGAGACATTTAATGTTCGAGCAAAAACGGCTGATTTTCGACAAAAGAGATAACACCCCACCATTACGTCATGCTTCAGAAATGTGGAAAATGGTCCGTTTTCAAATGTTTTATTTTTGAACGTCAGTTCACATTTGTAGGTGGATCATCAGTGTTAGAGCTAAAATTAGCATGTTTAAAGTGATTTTCATGCTTCCAGGGGCCCAAAACACAAGATTTATGGAATGGTTAAAAGTGCATGAAAATGGCCAATTTACTCACTCTGAGTTCTCAAAAAGGGTTTCTTCACCCCGGGAAGTGAAATAAATACCATTTGGAGGCATTTAATGTTCGAGCAAAAACGGCTGATTTTCGACAAAAGAGATAACACCCCCCCATTACGTCATGCTTCAGAAATGTGGAAAATGGTCCGTTTTCAAATGTTTTATTTTTGAACGTCAGTTCACATTTGTAGGTGGATCATCAGTGTTAGAGCTAAAATTAGCATGTTTAAAGTGATTTTCATGCTTCCAGGGGCTCGGGAAGTTAATTAAATACCATTTGGAGGCATTTAATGTTCGAGCAAAAACGGCTGATTTTCGACAAAAGAGATAACACCCCCCCATTACGTCATGCTTCAGAAATGTGGAAAATGGTCCGTTTTCAAATGTTTTATTTTTGAACGTCAGTTCACATTTGTAGGTGGATCATCAGTGTTAGAGCTAAAATTAGCATGTTTAAAGTGATTTTCATGCTTCCAGGGGCCCAAAACACAAGATTTATGGAATGGTTAAAAGTGCATGAAAATGGCCAATTTACTCACTCTGAGTTCTCAAAAAGGGTTTCTTCACCCCGGGAAGTTAATTAAATACCATTTGGAGGCATTTAATGTTCGAGCAAAAACGGCTGATTTTCGACAAAAGAGATAACACCCCCCCATTACGTCATGCTTCAGAAATGTGGAAAATGGTCCGTTTTCAAATGTTTTATTTTTGAACGTCAGTTCACATTTGTAGGTGGATCATCAGTGTTAGAGCTAAAATTAGCATGTTTAAAGTGATTTTCATGCTTCCAGGGGCTCGGGAAGTGAAATAAATACCATTTGGAGGCATTTAATGTTCGAGCAAAAACGGCTGATTTTCGACAAAAGAGATAACACCCCCCCATTACGTCATGCTTCAGAAATGTGGAAAATGGTCCGTTTTCAAATGTTTTATTTTTGAACGTCAGTTCACATTTGTAGGTGGATCATCAGTGTTAGAGCTAAAATTAGCATGTTTAAAGTGATTTTCATGCTTCCAGGGGCCCAAAACACAAGATTTATGGAATGGTTAAAAGTGCATGAAAATGGCCAATTTACTCACTCTGAGTTCTCAAAAAGGGTTTCTTCACCCCGGGAAGTTAATTAAATACCATTTGGAGGCATTTAATGTTCGAGCAAAAACGGCTGATATTCGACAAAAGAGATAACACCCCCCCATTACGTCATGCTTCAGAAATGTGGAAAATGGTCCATTTTCAAATGTTTTATTTTTGAACGTCAGTTCACATTTGTAGGTGGATCATCAGTGTTAGAGCTAAAATTAGCATGTTTAAAGTGATTTTCATGCTTCCAGGGGCCCAAAACACAAGATTTATGGAATGGTTAAAAGTGCATGAAAATGGCCAATTTACTCACTCTGAGTTCTCAAAAAGGGTTTCTTCACCCCGGGAAGTGAAATAAATACCATTTGGAGGCATTTAATGTTCGAGCAAAAACGGCTGATTTTCGACAAAAGAGATAACACCCCCCCATTACGTCATGCTTCAGAAATGTGGAAAATGGTCCGTTTTCAAATGTTTTATTTTTGAACGTCAGTTCACATTTGTAGGTGGATCATCAGTGTTAGAGCTAAAATTAGCATGTTTAAAGTGATTTTCATGCTTCCAGGGGCTCGGGAAGTTAATTAAATACCATTTGGAGGCATTTAATGTTCGAGCAAAAACGGCTGATTTTCGACAAAAGAGATAACACCCCCCCATTACGTCATGCTTCAGAAATGTGGAAAATGGTCCGTTTTCAAATGTTTTATTTTTGAACGTCAGTTCACATTTGTAGGTGGATCATCAGTGTTAGAGCTAAAATTAGCATGTTTAAAGTGATTTTCATGCTTCCAGGGGCCCAAAACACAAGATTTATGGAATGGTTAAAAGTGCATGAAAATGGCCAATTTACTCACTCTGAGTTCTCAAAAAGGGTTTCTTCACCCCGGGAAGTTAATTAAATACCATTTGGAGGCATTTAATGTTCGAGCAAAAACGGCTGATTTTCGACAAAAGAGATAACACCCCCCCATTACGTCATGCTTCAGAAATGTGGAAAATGGTCCGTTTTTAAATGTTTTATTTTTGAACGTCAGTTCACATTTGTAGGTGGATCATCAGTGTTAGAGCTAAAATTAGCATGTTTAAAGTGATTTTCATGCTTCCAGGGGCTCGGGAAGTTAATTAAATACCATTTGGAGGCATTTAATGTTCGAGCAAAAACGGCTGATTTTCGACAAAAGAGATAACACCCCCCCATTACGTCATGCTTCAGAAATGTGGAAAATGGTCCGTTTTCAAATGTTTTATTTTTGAACGTCAGTTCACATTTGTAGGTGGATCATCAGTGTTAGAGCTAAAATTAGCATGTTTAAAGTGATTTTCATGCTTCCAGGGGCTCGGGAAGTGAAATAAATACCATTTGGAGGCATTTAATGTTCGAGCAAAAACGGCTGATTTTCGACAAAAGAGATAACACCCCCCCATTACGTCATGCTTCAGAAATGTGGAAAATGGTCCGTTTTCAAATGTTTTATTTTTGAACGTCAGTTCACATTTGTAGGTGGATCATCAGTGTTAGAGCTAAAATTAGCATGTTTAAAGTGATTTTCATGCTTCCAGGGGCCCAAAACACAAGATTTATGGAATGGTTAAAAGTGCATGAAAATGGCCAATTTACTCACTCTGAGTTCTCAAAAAGGGTTTCTTCACCCCGGGAAGTTAATTAAATACCATTTGGAGGCATTTAATGTTCGAGCAAAAACGGCTGATATTCGACAAAAGAGATAACACCCCCCCATTACGTCATGCTTCAGAAATGTGGAAAATGGTCCATTTTCAAATGTTTTATTTTTGAACGTCAGTTCACATTTGTAGGTGGATCATCAGTGTTAGAGCTAAAATTAGCATGTTTAAAGTGATTTTCATGCTTCCAGGGGCCCAAAACACAAGATTTATGGAATGGTTAAAAGTGCATGAAAATGGCCAATTTACTCACTCTGAGTTCTCAAAAAGGGTTTCTTCACCCCGGGAAGTGAAATAAATACCATTTGGAGGCATTTAATGTTCGAGCAAAAACGGCTGATTTTCGACAAAAGAGATAACACCCCCCCATTACGTCATGCTTCAGAAATGTGGAAAATGGTCCGTTTTCAAATGTTTTATTTTTGAACGTCAGTTCACATTTGTAGGTGGATCATCAGTGTTAGAGCTAAAATTAGCATGTTTAAAGTGATTTTCATGCTTCCAGGGGCTCGGGAAGTTAATTAAATACCATTTGGAGGCATTTAATGTTCGAGCAAAAACGGCTGATTTTCGACAAAAGAGATAACACCCCCCCATTACGTCATGCTTCAGAAATGTGGAAAATGGTCCGTTTTCAAATGTTTTATTTTTGAACGTCAGTTCACATTTGTAGGTGGATCATCAGTGTTAGAGCTAAAATTAGCATGTTTAAAGTGATTTTCATGCTTCCAGGGGCCCAAAACACAAGATTTATGGAATGGTTAAAAGTGCATGAAAATGGCCAATTTACTCACTCTGAGTTCTCAAAAAGGGTTTCTTCACCCCGGGAAGTTAATTAAATACCATTTGGAGGCATTTAATGTTCGAGCAAAAACGGCTGATTTTCGACAAAAGAGATAACACCCCCCCATTACGTCATGCTTCAGAAATGTGGAAAATGGTCCGTTTTCAAATGTTTTATTTTTGAACGTCAGTTCACATTTGTAGGTGGATCATCAGTGTTAGAGCTAAAATTAGCATGTTTAAAGTGATTTTCATGCTTCCAGGGGCCCAAAACACAAGATTTATGGAATGGTTAAAAGTGCATGAAAATGGCCAATTTACTCACTCTGAGTTCTCAAAAAGGGTTTCTTCACCCCGGGAAGTGAAATAAATACCATTTGGAGGCATTTAATGTTCGAGCAAAAACGGCTGATTTTCGACAAAAGAGATAACACCCCCCCATTACGTCATGCTTCAGAAATGTGGAAAATGATCCGTTTTCAAATGTTTTATTTTTGAACGTCAGTTCACATTTGTAGGTGGATCATCAGTGTTAGAGCTAAAATTAGCATGTTTAAAGTGATTTTCATGCTTCCAGGGGCTCGGGAAGTTAATTAAATACCATTTGGAGGCATTTAATGTTCGAGCAAAAACGGCTGATTTTCGACAAAAGAGATAACACCCCCCCATTGCGTCATGCTTCAGAAATGTGGAAAATGGTCCGTTTTCAAATGTTTTATTTTTGAACGTCAGTTCACATTTGTAGGTGGATCATCAGTGTTAGAGCTAAAATTAGCATGTTTAAAGTGATTTTCATGCTTCCAGGGGCTCGGGAAGTTAATTAAATACCATTTGGAGGCATTTAATGTTCGAGCAAAAATGGCTGATTTTCGACAAAAGAGATAACACCTCCCCATTACGTCATGCTTCAGAAATGTGGAAAATGGTCCGTTTTCAAATGTTTTATTTTTGAACGTCAGTTCACATTTGTAGGTGGATCATCAGTGTTAGAGCTAAAATTAGCATGTTTAAAGTGATTTTCATGCTTCCAGGGGCCCAAAACACAAGATTAATGGAATGGTTAAAAGTGCATGAAAATGGCCAATTTACTCACTCTGAGTTCTCAAAAAGGGTTTCTTCACCCCGGGAAGTGAAATAAATACCATTTGGAGGCATTTAATGTTCGAGCAAAAACGGCTGATTTTCGACAAAAGAGATAACACCCCCCCATTACGTCATGCTTCAGAAATGTGGAAAATGGTCCGTTTTCAAATGTTTTATTTTTGAACGTCAGTTCACATTTGTAGGTGGATCATCAGTGTTAGAGCTAAAATTAGCATGTTTAAAGTGATTTTCATGCTTCCAGGGGCTCGGGAAGTTAATTAAATACCATTTGGAGGCATTTAATGTTCGAGCAAAAACGGCTGATTTTCGACAAAAGAGATAACACCCCCCCATTACGTCATGCTTCAGAAATGTGGAAAATGGTCCGTTTTCAAATGTTTTATTTTTGAACGTCAGTTCACATTTGTAGGTGGATCATCAGTGTTAGAGCTAAAATTAGCATGTTTAAAGTGATTTTCATGCTTCCAGGGGCCCAAAACACAAGATTTATGGAATGGTTAAAAGTGCATGAAAATGGCCAATTTACTCACTCTGAGTTCTCAAAAAGGGTTTCTTCACCCCGGGAAGTTAATTAAATACCATTTGGAGGCATTTAATTTTCGAGCAAAAACGGCTGATTTTCGACAAAAGAGATAACACCCCCCCATTACGTCATGCTTCAGAAATGTGGAAAATGGTCCGTTTTCAAATGTTTTATTTTTGAACGTCAGTTCACATTTGTAGGTGGATCATCAGTGTTAGAGCTAAAATTAGCATGTTTAAAGTGATTTTCATGCTTCCAGGGGCTCGGGAAGTGAAATAAATACCATTTGGAGACATTTAATGTTCGAGCAAAAACGGCTGATTTTCGACAAAAGAGATAACACCCCACCATTACGTCATGCTTCAGAAATGTGGAAAATGGTCCGTTTTCAAATGTTTTATTTTTGAACGTCAGTTCACATTTGTAGGTGGATCATCAGTGTTAGAGCTAAAATTAGCATGTTTAAAGTGATTTTCATGCTTCCAGGGGCCCAAAACACAAGATTTATGGAATGGTTAAAAGTGCATGAAAATGGCCAATTTACTCACTCTGAGTTCTCAAAAAGGGTTTCTTCACCCCGGGAAGTGAAATAAATACCATTTGGAGGCATTTAATGTTCGAGCAAAAACGGCTGATTTTCGACAAAAGAGATAACACCCCCCCATTACGTCATGCTTCAGAAATGTGGAAAATGGTCCGTTTTCAAATGTTTTATTTTTGAACGTCAGTTCACATTTGTAGGTGGATCATCAGTGTTAGAGCTAAAATTAGCATGTTTAAAGTGATTTTCATGCTTCCAGGGGCTCGGGAAGTTAATTAAATACCATTTGGAGGCATTTAATGTTCGAGCAAAAACGGCTGATTTTCGACAAAAGAGATAACACCCCCCCATTACGTCATGCTTCAGAAATGTGGAAAATGGTCCGTTTTCAAATGTTTTATTTTTGAACGTCAGTTCACATTTGTAGGTGGATCATCAGTGTTAGAGCTAAAATTAGCATGTTTAAAGTGATTTTCATGCTTCCAGGGGCCCAAAACACAAGATTTATGGAATGGTTAAAAGTGCATGAAAATGGCCAATTTACTCACTCTGAGTTCTCAAAAAGGGTTTCTTCACCCCGGGAAGTTAATTAAATACCATTTGGAGGCATTTAATGTTCGAGCAAAAACGGCTGATTTTCGACAAAAGAGATAACACCCCCCCATTACGTCATGCTTCAGAAATGTGGAAAATGGTCCGTTTTCAAATGTTTTATTTTTGAACGTCAGTTCTCATTTGTAGGTGGATCATCAGTGTTAGAGCTAAAATTAGCATGTTTAAAGTGATTTTCATGCTTCCAGGGGCTCGGGAAGTGAAATAAATACCATTTGGAGACATTTAATGTTCGAGCAAAAACGGCTGATTTTCGACAAAAGAGATAACACCCCCCCATTACGTCATGCTTCAGAAATGTGGAAAATGGTCCGTTTTCAAATGTTTTATTTTTGAACGTCAGTTCACATTTGTAGGTGGATCATCAGTGTTAGAGCTAAAATTAGCATGTTTAAAGTGATTTTCATGCTTCCAGGGGCCCAAAACACAAGATTTATGGAATGGTTAAAAGTGCATGAAAATGGCCAATTTACTCACTCTGAGTTCTCAAAAAGGGTTTCTTCACCCCGGGAAGTGAAATAAATACCATTTGGAGGCATTTAATGTTCGAGCAAAAACGGCTGATTTTCGACAAAAGAGATAACACCCCCCCATTACGTCATGCTTCAGAAATGTGGAAAATGATCCGTTTTCAAATGTTTTATTTTTGAACGTCAGTTCACATTTGTAGGTGGATCATCAGTGTTAGAGCTAAAATTAGCATGTTTAAAGTGATTTTCATGCTTCCAGGGGCTCGGGAAGTTAATTAAATACCATTTGGAGGCATTTAATGTTCGAGCAAAAACGGCTGATTTTCGACAAAAGAGATAACACCCCCCCATTGCGTCATGCTTCAGAAATGTGGAAAATGGTCCGTTTTCAAATGTTTTATTTTTGAACGTCAGTTCACATTTGTAGGTGGATCATCAGTGTTAGAGCTAAAATTAGCATGTTTAAAGTGATTTTCATGCTTCCAGGGGCTCGGGAAGTTAATTAAATACCATTTGGAGGCATTTAATGTTCGAGCAAAAATGGCTGATTTTCGACAAAAGAGATAACACCTCCCCATTACGTCATGCTTCAGAAATGTGGAAAATGGTCCGTTTTCAAATGTTTTATTTTTGAACGTCAGTTCACATTTGTAGGTGGATCATCAGTGTGAGAGCTAAAATTAGCATGTTTAAAGTGATTTTCATGCTTCCAGGGGCCCAAAACACAAGATTAATGGAATGGTTAAAAGTGCATGAAAATGGCCAATTTACTCACTCTGAGTTCTCAAAAAGGGTTTCTTCACCCCGGGAAGTGAAATAAATACCATTTGGAGGCATTTAATGTTCGAGCAAAAACGGCTGATTTTCGACAAAAGAGATAACACCCCCCCATTACGTCATGCTTCAGAAATGTGGAAAATGGTCCGTTTTCAAATGTTTTATTTTTGAACGTCAGTTCACATTTGTAGGTGGATCATCAGTGTTAGAGCTAAAATTAGCATGTTTAAAGTGATTTTCATGCTTCCAGGGGCTCGGGAAGTTAATTAAATACCATTTGGAGGCATTTAATGTTCGAGCAAAAACGGCTGATTTTCGACAAAAGAGATAACACCCCCCCATTACGTCATGCTTCAGAAATGTGGAAAATGGTCCGTTTTCAAATGTTTTATTTTTGAACGTCAGTTCACATTTGTAGGTGGATCATCAGTGTTAGAGCTAAAATTAGCATGTTTAAAGTGATTTTCATGCTTCCAGGGGCCCAAAACACAAGATTTATGGAATGGTTAAAAGTGCATGAAAATGGCCAATTTACTCACTCTGAGTTCTCAAAAAGGGTTTCTTCACCCCGGGAAGTTAATTAAATACCATTTGGAGGCATTTAATGTTCGAGCAAAAACGGCTGATTTTCGACAAAAGAGATAACACCCCCCCATTACGTCATGCTTCAGAAATGTGGAAAATGGTCCGTTTTCAAATGTTTTATTTTTGAACGTCAGTTCACATTTGTAGGTGGATCATCAGTGTTAGAGCTAAAATTAGCATGTTTAAAGTGATTTTCATGCTTCCAGGGGCTCGGGAAGTGAAATAAATACCATTTGGAGACATTTAATGTTCGAGCAAAAACGGCTGATTTTCGACAAAAGAGATAACACCCCACCATTACGTCATGCTTCAGAAATGTGGAAAATGGTCCGTTTTCAAATGTTTTATTTTTGAACGTCAGTTCACATTTGTAGGTGGATCATCAGTGTTAGAGCTAAAATTAGCATGTTTAAAGTGATTTTCATGCTTCCAGGGGCCCAAAACACAAGATTTATGGAATGGTTAAAAGTGCATGAAAATGGCCAATTTACTCACTCTGAGTTCTCAAAAAGGGTTTCTTCACCCCGGGAAGTGAAATAAATACCATTTGGAGGCATTTAATGTTCGAGCAAAAACGGCTGATTTTCGACAAAAGAGATAACACCCCCCCATTACGTCATGCTTCAGAAATGTGGAAAATGGTCCGTTTTCAAATGTTTTATTTTTGAACGTCAGTTCACATTTGTAGGTGGATCATCAGTGTTAGAGCTAAAATTAGCATGTTTAAAGTGATTTTCATGCTTCCAGGGGCTCGGGAAGTTAATTAAATACCATTTGGAGGCATTTAATGTTCGAGCAAAAACGGCTGATTTTCGACAAAAGAGATAACACCCCCCCATTACGTCATGCTTCAGAAATGTGGAAAATGGTCCGTTTTCAAATGTTTTATTTTTGAACGTCAGTTCACATTTGTAGGTGGATCATCAGTGTTAGAGCTAAAATTAGCATGTTTAAAGTGATTTTCATGCTTCCAGGGGCCCAAAACACAAGATTTATGGAATGGTTAAAAGTGCATGAAAATGGCCAATTTACTCACTCTGAGTTCTCAAAAAGGGTTTCTTCACCCCGGGAAGTTAATTAAATACCATTTGGAGGCATTTAATGTTCGAGCAAAAACGGCTGATTTTCGACAAAAGAGATAACACCCCCCCATTACGTCATGCTTCAGAAATGTGGAAAATGCTCCGTTTTCAAATGTTTTATTTTTGAACGTCAGTTCACATTTGTAGGTGGATCATCAGTGTTAGAGCTAAAATTAGCATGTTTAAAGTGATTTTCATGCTTCCAGGGGCTCGGGAAGTGAAATAAATACCATTTGGAGACATTTAATGTTCGAGCAAAAACGGCTGATTTTCGACAAAAGAGATAACACCCCCCCATTACGTCATGCTTCAGAAATGTGGAAAATGGTCCGTTTTCAAATGTTTTATTTTTGAACGTCAGTTCACATTTGTAGGTGGATCATCAGTGTTAGAGCTAAAATTAGCATGTTTAAAGTGATTTTCATGCTTCCAGGGGCCCAAAACACAAGATTTATGGAATGGTTAAAAGTGCATGAAAATGGCCAATTTACTCACTCTGAGTTCTCAAAAAGGGTTTCTTCACCCCGGGAAGTGAAATAAATACCATTTGGAGGCATTTAATGTTCGAGCAAAAACGGCTGATTTTCGACAAAAGAGATAACACCCCCCCATTACGTCATGCTTCAGAAATGTGGAAAATGATCCGTTTTCAAATGTTTTATTTTTGAACGTCAGTTCACATTTGTAGGTGGATCATCAGTGTTAGAGCTAAAATTAGCATGTTTAAAGTGATTTTCATGCTTCCAGGGGCTCGGCAAGTTAATTAAATACCATTTGGAGGCATTTAATGTTCGAGCAAAAACGGCTGATTTTTGACAAAAGAGATAACACCCCCCCATTACGTCATGCTTCAGAAATGTGGAAAATGGTCCGTTTTCAAATGTTTTATTTTTGAACGTCAGTTCACATTTGTAGGTGGATCATCAGTGTTAGAGCTAAAATTAGCATGTTTAAAGTGATTTTCATGCTTCCAGGGGCTCGGGAAGTTAATTAAATACCATTTGGAGGCATTTAATGTTCGAGCAAAAATGGCTGATTTTCGACAAAAGAGATAACACCTCCCCATTACGTCATGCTTCAGAAATGTGGAAAATGGTCCGTTTTCAAATGTTTTATTTTTGAACGTCAGTTCACATTTGTAGGTGGATCATCAGTGTTAGAGCTAAAATTAGCATGTTTAAAGTGATTTTCATGCTTCCAGGGGCCCAAAACACAAGATTAATGGAATGGTTAAAAGTGCATGAAAATGGCCAATTTACTCACTCTGAGTTCTCAAAAAGGGTTTCTTCACCCCGGGAAGTGAAATAAATACCATTTGGAGGCATTTAATGTTCGAGCAAAAACGGCTGATTTTCGACAAAAGAGATAACACCCCCCCATTACGTCATGCTTCAGAAATGTGGAAAATGGTCCGTTTTCAAATGTTTTATTTTTGAACGTCAGTTCACATTTGTAGGTGGATCATCAGTGTTAGAGCTAAAATTAGCATGTTTAAAGTGATTTTCATGCTTCCAGGGGCCCAAAACACAAGATTTATGGAATGGTTAAAAGTGCATGAAAATGGCCAATTTACTCACTCTGAGTTCTCAAAAAGGGTTTCTTCACCCCGGGAAGTGAAATAAATACCATTTGGAGGCATTTAATGTTCGAGCAAAAACGGCTGATTTTCGACAAAAGAGATAACACCCCCCCATTACGTCATGCTTCAGAAATGTGGAAAATGGTCCGTTTTCAAATGTTTTATTTTTGAACGTCAGTTCACATTTGTAGGTGGATCATCAGTGTTAGAGCTAAAATTAGCATGTTTAAAGTGATTTTCATGCTTCCAGGGGCTCGGGAAGTTAATTAAATACCATTTGGAGGCATTTAATGTTCGAGCAAAAACGGCTGATTTTCGACAAAAGAGATAACACCCCCCCATTACGTCATGCTTCAGAAATGTGGAAAATGGTCCGTTTTCAAATGTTTTATTTTTGAACGTCAGTTCACATTTGTAGGTGGATCATCAGTGTTAGAGCTAAAATTAGCATGTTTAAAGTGATTTTCATGCTTCCAGGGGCCCAAAACACAAGCTTTATGGAATGGTTAAAAGTGCATGAAAATGGCCAATTTACTCACTCTGAGTTCTCAAAAAGGGTTTCTTCACCCCGGGAAGTTAATTAAATACCATTTGGAGGCATTTAATGTTCGAGCAAAAACGGCTGATTTTCGACAAAAGAGATAACACCCCCCCATTACGTCATGCTTCAGAAATGTGGAAAATGGTCCGTTTTCAAATGTTTTATTTTTGAACGTCAGTTCACATTTGTAGGTGGATCATCAGTGTTAGAGCTAAAATTAGCATGTTTAAAGTGATTTTCATGCTTCCAGGGGCTCGGGAAGTGAAATAAATACCATTTGGAGACGTTTAATGTTCGAGCAAAAACGGCTGATTTTCGACAAAAGAGATAACACCCCCCCATTACGTCATGCTTCAGAAATGTGGAAAATGGTCCGTTTTCAAATGTTTTATTTTTGAACGTCAGTTCACATTTGTAGGTGGATCATCAGTGTTAGAGCTAAAATTAGCATGTTTAAAGTGATTTTCATGCTTCCAGGGGCCCAAAACACAAGATTTATGGAATGGTTAAAAGTGCATGAAAATGGCCAATTTACTCACTCTGAGTTCTCAAAAAGGGTTTCTTCACCCCGGGAAGTGAAATAAATACCATTTGGAGGCATTTAATGTTCGAGCAAAAACGGCTGATTTTCGACAAAAGAGATAACACCCCCCCATTACGTCATGCTTCAGAAATGTGGAAAATGATCCGTTTTCAAATGTTTTATTTTTGAACGTCAGTTCACATTTGTAGGTGGATCATCTGTGTTAGAGCTAAAATTAGCATGTTTAAAGTGATTTTCATGCTTCCAGGGGCTCGGGAAGTTAATTAAATACCATTTGGAGGCATTTAATGTTCGAGCAAAAACGGCTGATTTTCGACAAAAGAGATAACACCCCCCCATTACGTCATGCTTCAGAAATGTGGAAAATGGTCCGTTTTCAAATGTTTTATTTTTGAACGTCAGTTCACATTTATAGGTGGATCATCAGTGTTAGAGCTAAAATTAGCATGTTTAAAGTGATTTTCATGCTTCCAGGGGCTCGGGAAGTTAATTAAATACCATTTGCAGGCATTTAATGTTCGAGCAAAAACGGCTGATTTTCGACAAAAGAGATAACACCCCCATTACGTCATGCTTCAGAAATGTGGAAAATGGTCCGTTTTCAAATGTTTTATTTTTGAACGTCAGTTCACATTTGTAGGTGGATCATCAGTGTTAGAGCTAAAATTAGCATGTTTAAAGTGATTTTCATGCTTCCAGGGGCCCAAAACACAAGATTTATGGAATGGTTAAAAGTGCATGAAAATGGCCAATTTACTCACTCTGAGTTCTCAAAAAGGGTTTCTTCACCCCGGGAAGTTAATTAAATACCATTTGGAGGCATTTAATGTTCGAGCAAAAACGGCTGATTTTCGACAAAAGAGATAACACCCCCCCATTACGTCATGCTTCAGAAATGTGGAAAATGGTCCGTTTTCAAATGTTTTATTTTTGAACGTCAGTTCACATTTGTAGGTGGATCATCAGTGTTAGAGCTAAAATTAGCATGTTTAAAGTGATTTTCATGCTTCCAGGGGCTCGGGAAGTGAAATAAATACCATTTGGAGACATTTAATGTTCGAGCAAAAACGGCTGATTTTCGACAAAAGAGATAACACCCCACCATTACGTCATGCTTCAGAAATGTGGAAAATGGTCCGTTTTCAAATGTTTTATTTTTGAACGTCAGTTCACATTTGTAGGTGGATCATCAGTGTTAGAGCTAAAATTAGCATGTTTAAAGTGATTTTCATGCTTCCAGGGGCCCAAAACACAAGATTTATGGAATGGTTAAAAGTGCATGAAAATGGCCAATTTACTCACTCTGAGTTCTCAAAAAGGGTTTCTTCACCCCGGGAAGTGAAATAAATACCATTTGGAGGCATTTAATGTTCGAGCAAAAACAGCTGATTTTCGACAAAAGAGATAACACCCCCCCATTACGTCATGCTTCAGAAATGTGGAAAATGGTCCGTTTTCAAATGTTTTATTTTTGAACGTCAGTTCACATTTGTAGGTGGATCATCAGTGTTAGAGCTAAAATTAGCATGTTTAAAGTGATTTTCATGCTTCCAGGGGCTCGGGAAGTTAATTAAATACCATTTGGAGGCATTTAATGTTCGAGCAAAAACGGCTGATTTTCGACAAAAGAGATAACACCCCCCCATTACGTCATGCTTCAGAAATGTGGAAAATGGTCCGTTTTCAAATGTTTTATTTTTGAACGTCAGTTCACATTTGTAGGTGGATCATCAGTGTTAGAGCTAAAATTAGCATGTTTAAAGTGATTTTCATGCTTCCAGGGGCCCAAAACACAAGATTTATGGAATGGTTAAAAGTGCATGAAAATGGCCAATTTACTCACTCTGAGTTCTCAAAAAGGGTTTCTTCACCCCGGGAAGTTAATTAAATACCATTTGGAGGCATTTAATGTTCGAGCAAAAACGGCTGATTTTCGACAAAAGAGATAACACCCCCCCATTACGTCATGCTTCAGAAATGTGGAAAATGGTCCGTTTTCAAATGTTTTATTTTTGAACGTCAGTTCACATTTGTAGGTGGATCATCAGTGTTAGAGCTAAAATTAGCATGTTTAAAGTGATTTTCATGCTTCCAGGGGCTCGGGAAGTGAAATAAATACCATTTGGAGACATTTAATGTTCGAGCAAAAACGGCTGATTTTCGACAAAAGAGATAACACCCCCCCATTACGTCATGCTTCAGAAATGTGGAAAATGGTCCGTTTTCAAATGTTTTATTTTTGAACGTCAGTTCACATTTGTAGGTGGATCATCAGTGTTAGAGCTAAAATTAGCATGTTTAAAGTGATTTTCATGCTTCCAGAGGCCCAAAACACAAGATTTATGGAATGGTTAAAAGTGCATGAAAATGGCCAATTTACTCACTCTGAGTTCTCAAAAAGGGTTTCTTCACCCCGGGAAGTGAAATAAATACCATTTGGAGGCATTTAATGTTCGAGCAAAAACGGCTGATTTTCGACAAAAGAGATAACACCCCCCCATTACGTCATGCTTCAGAAATGTGGAAAATGATCCGTTTTCAAATGTTTTATTTTTGAACGTCAGTTCACATTTGTAGGTGGATCATCAGTGTTAGAGCTAAAATTAGCATGTTTAAAGTGATTTTCATGCTTCCAGGGGCTCGGGAAGTTAATTAAATACCATGTGGAGGCATTTAATGTTCGAGCAAAAACGGCTGATTTTCGACAAAAGAGATAACACCCCCCCATTACGTCATGCTTCAGAAATGTGGAAAATGGTCCGTTTTCAAATGTTTTATTTTTGAACGTCAGTTCACATTTGTAGGTGGATCATCAGTGTTAGAGCTAAAATTAGCATGTTTAAAGTGATTTTCATGCTTCCAGGGGCTCGGGAAGTTAATTAAATACCATTTGGAGGCATTTAATGTTCGAGCAAAAATGGCTGATTTTCGACAAAAGAGATAACACCTCCCCATTACGTCATGCTTCAGAAATGTGGAAAATGGTCCGTTTTCAAATGTTTTATTTTTGAACGTCAGTTCACATTTGTAGGTGGATCATCAGTGTTAGAGCTAAAATTAGCATGTTTAAAGTGATTTTCATGCTTCCAGGGGCCCAAAACACAAGATTAATGGAATCGTTAAAAGTGCATGAAAATGGCCAATTTACTCACTCTGAGTTCTCAAAAAGGGTTTCTTCACCCCGGGAAGTGAAATAAATACCATTTGGAGGCATTTAATGTTCGAGCAAAAACGGCTGATTTTCGACAAAAGAGATAACACCCCCCCATTACGTCATGCTTCAGAAATGTGGAAAATGGTCCGTTTTCAAATGTTTTATTTTTGAACGTCAGTTCACATTTGTAGGTGGATCATCAGTGTTAGAGCTAAAATTAGCATGTTTAAAGTGATTTTCATGCTTCCAGGGGCTCGGGAAGTTAATTAAATACCATTTGGAGGCATTTAATGTTCGAGCAAAAACGGCTGATTTTCGACAAAAGAGATAACACCCCCCCATTACGTCATGCTTCAGAAATGTGGAAAATGGTCCGTTTTCAAATGTTTTATTTTTGAACGTCAGTTCACATTTGTAGGTGGATCATCAGTGTTAGAGCTAAAATTAGCATGTTTAAAGTGATTTTCATGCTTCCAGGGGCCCAAAACACAAGATTTATGGAATGGTTAAAAGTGCATGAAAATGGCCAATTTACTCACTCTGAGTTCTCAAAAAGGGTTTCTTCACCCCGGGAAGTTAATTAAATACCATTTGGAGGCATTTAATGTTCGAGCAAAAACGGCTGATTTTCGACAAAAGAGATAACACCCCCCCATTACGTCATGCTTCAGAAATGTGGAAAATGGTCCGTTTTCAAATGTTTTATTTTTGAACGTCAGTTCACATTTGTAGGTGGATCATCAGTGTTAGAGCTAAAATTAGCATGTTTAAAGTGATTTTCATGCTTCCAGGGGCTCGGGAAGTGAAATAAATACCATTTGGAGACATTTAATGTTCGAGCAAAAACGGCTGATTTTCGACAAAAGAGATAACACCCCACCATTACGTCATGCTTCAGAAATGTGGAAAATGGTCCGTTTTCAAATGTTTTATTTTTGAACGTCAGTTCACATTTGTAGGTGGATCATCAGTGTTAGAGCTAAAATTAGCATGTTTAAAGTGATTTTCATGCTTCCAGGGGCCCAAAACACAAGATTTATGGAATGGTTAAAAGTGCATGAAAATGGCCAATTTACTCACTCTGAGTTCTCAAAAAGGGTTTCTTCACCCCGGGAAGTGAAATAAATACCATTTGGAGGCATTTAATGTTCGAGCAAAAACGGCTGATTTTCGACAAAAGAGATAACACCCCCCCATTACGTCATGCTTCAGAAATGTGGAAAATGGTCCGTTTTCAAATGTTTTATTTTTGAACGTCAGTTCACATTTGTAGGTGGATCATCAGTGTTAGAGCTAAAATTAGCATGTTTAAAGTGATTTTCATGCTTCCAGGGGCTCGGGAAGTTAATTAAATACCATTTGGAGGCATTTAATGTTCGAGCAAAAACGGCTGATTTTTGACAAAAGAGATAACACCCCCCCATTACGTCATGCTTCAGAAATGTGGAAAATGGTCCGTTTTCAAATGTTTTATTTTTGAACGTCAGTTCACATTTGTAGGTGGATCATCAGTGTTAGAGCTAAAATTAGCATGTTTAAAGTGATTTTCATGCTTCCAGGGGCCCAAAACACAAGATTTATGGAATGGTTAAAAGTGCATGAAAATGGCCAATTTACTCACTCTGAGTTCTCAAAAAGGGTTTCTTCACCCCGGGAAGTTAATTAAATACCATTTGGAGGCATTTAATGTTCGAGCAAAAACGGCTGATTTTCGACAAAAGAGATAACACCCCCCATTACGTCATGCTTCAGAAATGTGGAAAATGGTCCGTTTTCAAATGTTTTATTTTTGAACGTCAGTTCACATTTGTAGGTGGATCATCAGTGTTAGAGCTAAAATTAGCATGTTTAAAGTGATTTTCATGCTTCCAGGGGCTCGGGAAGTGAAATAAATACCATTTGGAGACATTTAATGTTCGAGCAAAAACGGCTGATTTTCGACAAAAGAGATAACACCCCCCCATTACGTCATGCTTCAGAAATGTGGAAAATGGTCCGTTTTCAAATGTTTTATTTTTGAACGTCAGTTCACATTTGTAGGTGGATCATCAGTGTTAGAGCTAAAATTAGCATGTTTAAAGTGATTTTCATGCTTCCAGGGGCCCAAAACACAAGATTTATGGAATGGTTAAAAGTGCATGAAAATGGCCAATTTACTCACTCTGAGTTCTCAAAAAGGGGTTCTTCACCCCGGGAAGTGAAATAAATACCATTTGGAGGCATTTAATGTTCGAGCAAAAACGGCTGATTTTCGACAAAAGAGATAACACCCCCCCATTACGTCATGCTTCAGAAATGTGGAAAATGATCCGTTTTCAAATGTTTTATTTTTGAACGTCAGTTCACATTTGTAGGTGGATCATCAGTGTTAGAACTAAAATTAGCATGTTTAAAGTGATTTTCATGCTTCCAGGGGCTCGGGAAGTTAATTAAATACCATTTGGAGGCATTTAATGTTCGAGCAAAAACGGCTGATTTTCGACAAAAGAGATAACACCCCCCCATTACGTCATGCTTCAGAAATGTGGAAAATGGTCCGTTTTCAAATGTTTTATTTTTGAACGTCAGTTCACATTTGTAGGTGGATCATCAGTGTTAGAGCTAAAATTAGCATGTTTAAAGTGATTTTCATGCTTCCAGGGGCCCAAAACACAAGATTTATGGAATGGTTAAAAGTGCATGAAAATGGCCAATTTACTCACTCTGAGTTCTCAAAAAGGGTTTCTTCACCCCGGGAAGTGAAATAAATACCATTTGGAGGCATTTAATGTTCGAGCAAAAACGGCTGATTTTCGACAAAAGAGATAACACCCCCCCATTACGTCAGGCTTCAGAAATGTGGAAAATGATCCGTTTTCAAATGTTTTATTTTTTAACGTCAGTTCACATTTGTAGGTGGATCATCAGTGTTAGAGCTAAAATTAGCATGTTTAAAGTGATTTTCATGCTTCCAGGGGCTCGGGAAGTTAATTAAATACCATTTGGAGGCATTTAATGTTCGAGCAAAAACGGCTGATTTTCGACAAAAGAGATAACACCCCCCCATTACGTCATGCTTCAGAAATGTGGAAAATGGTCCGTTTTCAAATGTTTTATTTTTGAACGTCAGTTCACATTTGTAGGTGGATCATCAGTGTTAGAGCTAAAATTAGCATGTTTAAAGTGATTTTCATGCTTCCAGGGGCTCGGGAAGTTAATTAAATACCATTTGGAGGCATTTAATGTTCGAGCAAAAATGGCTGATTTTCGACAAAAGAGATAACACCTCCCCATTACGTCATGCTTCAGAAATGTGGAAAATGGTCCGTTTTCAAATGTTTTATTTTTGAACGTCAGTTCACATTTGTAGGTGGATCATCAGTGTTAGAGCTAAAATTAGCATGTTTAAAGTGATTTTCATGCTTCCAGGGGCCCAAAACACAAGATTAATGGAATGGTTAAAAGTGCATGAAAATGGCCAATTTACTCACTCTGAGTTCTCAAAAAGGGTTTCTTCACCCCGGGAAGTGAAATAAATACCATTTGGAGGCATTTAATGTTCGAGCAAAAACGGCTGATTTTCGACAAAAGAGATAACACCCCCCCATTACGTCATGCTTCAGAAATGTGGAAAAATGGTCCGTTTTCAAATGTTTTATTTTTGAACGTCAGTTCACATTTGTAGGTGGATCATCAGTGTTAGAGCTAAAATTAGCATGTTTAAAGTGATTTTCATGCTTCCAGGGGCTCGGGAAGTTAATTAAATACCATTTGCAGGCATTTAATGTTCGAGCAAAAACGGCTGATTTTCGACAAAAGAGATAACACCCCCCCATTACGTCATGCTTCAGAAATGTGGAAAATGGTCCGTTTTCAAATGTTTTATTTTTGAACGTCAGTTCACATTTGTAGGTGGATCATCAGTGTTAGAGCTAAAATTAGCATGTTTAAAGTGATTTTCATGCTTCCAGGGGCCCAAAACACAAGATTTATGGAATGGTTAAAAGTGCATGAAAATGGCCAATTTACTCACTCTGAGTTCTCAAAAAGGGTTTCTTCACCCCGGGAAGTTAATTAAATACCATTTGGAGGCATTTAATGTTGGAGCAAAAACGGCTGATTTTCGACAAAAGAGATAACACCCCCCCATTACGTCATGCTTCAGAAATGTGGAAAATGGTCCGTTTTCAAATGTTTTATTTTTGAACGTCAGTTCACATTTGTAGGTGGATCATCAGTGTTAGAGCTAAAATTAGCATGTTTAAAGTGATTTTCATGCTTCCAGGGGCTCGGGAAGTTAATTAAATACCATTTGGAGGCATTTAATGTTCGAGCAAAAACGGCTGATTTTCGACAAAAGAGATAACACCCCCCCATTACGTCATGCTTCAGAAATGTGGAAAATGGTCCGTTTTCAAATGTTTTATTTTTGAACGTCAGTTCACATTTGTAGGTGGATCATCAGTGTTAGAGCTAAAATTAGCATGTTTAAAGTGATTTTCATGCTTCCAGGGGCCCAAAACACAAGATTTATGGAATGGTTAAAAGTGCATGAAAATGGCCAATTTACTCACTCTGAGTTCTCAAAAAGGGTTTCTTCACCCCGGGAAGTTAATTAAATACCATTTGGAGGCATTTAATGTTCGAGCAAAAACGGCTGATTTTCGACAAAAGAGATAACACCCCCCCATTACGTCATGCTTCAGAAATGTGGAAAATGGTCCGTTTTCAAATGTTTTATTTTTGAACGTCAGTTCACATTTGTAGGTGGATCATCAGTGTTAGAGCTAAAATTAGCATGTTTAAAGTGATTTCATGCTTCCAGGGGCTCGGGAAGTGAAATAAATACCATTTGGAGACATTTAATGTTCGAGCAAAAACGGCTGATTTTCGACAAAAGAGATAACACCCCCCCATTACGTCATGCTTCAGAAATGTGGAAAATGGTCCGTTTTCAAATGTTTTATTTTTGAACGTCAGTTCACATTTGTAGGTGGATCATCAGTGTTAGAGCTAAAATTAGCATGTTTAAAGTGATTTTCATGCTTCCAGGGGCCCAAAACACAAGATTTATGGAATGGTTAAAAGTGCATGAAAATGGCCAATTTACTCACTCTGAGTTCTCAAAAAGGGTTTCTTCACCCAGGGAAGTGAAATAAATACCATTTGGAGGCATTTAATGTTCGAGCAAAAACGGCTGATTTTCGACAAAAGAGATAACACCCCCCCATTACGTCATGCTTCAGAAATGTGGAAAATGGTCCGTTTTCAAATGTTTTATTTTTGAACGTCAGTTCACATTTGTAGGTGGATCATCAGTGTTAGAGCTAAAATTAGCATGTTTAAAGTGATTTTCATGCTTCCAGGGGCTCGGGAAGTTAATTAAATACCATTTGGAGGCATTTAATGTTCGAGCAAAAATGGCTGATTTTCGACAAAAGAGATAACACCTCCCCATTACGTCATGCTTCAGAAATGTGGGAAATGGTCCGTTTTCAAATGTTTTATTTTTGAACGTCAGTTCACATTTGTAGGTGGATCATCAGTGTTAGAGCTAAAATTAGCATGTTTAAAGTGATTTTCATGCTTCCAGGGGCCCAAAACACAAGATTAATGGAATCGTTAAAAGTGCATGAAAATGGCCAATTTACTCACTCTGAGTTCTCAAAAAGGGTTTCTTCACCCCGGGAAGTGAAATAAATACCATTTGGAGGCATTTAATGTTCGAGCAAAAACGGCTGATTTTCGACAAAAGAGATAACACCCCCCCATTACGTCATGCTTCAGAAATGTGGAAAATGGTCCGTTTTCAAATGTTTTATTTTTGAACGTCAGTTCACATTTGTAGGTGGATCATCAGTGTTAGAGCTAAAATTAGCATGTTTAAAGTGATTTTCATGCTTCCAGGGGCTCGGGAAGTTAATTAAATACCATTTGGAGGCATTTAATGTTCGAGCAAAAACGGCTGATTTTCGACAAAAGAGATAACACCCCCCCATTACGTCATGCTTCAGAAATGTGGAAAATGGTCCGTTTTCAAATGTTTTATTTTTGAACGTCAGTTCACATTTGTAGGTGGATCATCAGTGTTAGAGCTAAAATTAGCATGTTTAAAGTGATTTTCATGCTTCCAGGGGCCCAAAACACAAGATTTATGGAATGGTTAAAAGTGCATGAAAATGGCCAATTTACTCACTCTGAGTTCTCAAAAAGGGTTTCTTCACCCCGGGAAGTTAATTAAATACCATTCGGAGGCATTTAATGTTCGAGCAAAAACGGCTGATTTTCGACAAAAGAGATAACACCCCCCCATTACGTCATGCTTCAGAAATGTGGAAAATGGTCCGTTTTCAAATGTTTTATTTTTGAACGTCAGTTCACATTTGTAGGTGGATCATCAGTGTTAGAGCTAAAATTAGCATGTTTAAAGTGATTTTCATGCTTCCAGGGGCTCGGGAAGTGAAATAAATACCATTTGGAGACATTTAATGTTCGAGCAAAAACGGCTGATTTTCGACAAAAGAGATAACACCCCACCATTACGTCATGCTTCAGAAATGTGGAAAATGGTCCGTTTTCAAATGTTTTATTTTTGAACGTCAGTTCACATTTGTAGGTGGATCATCAGTGTTAGAGCTAAAATTAGCATGTTTAAAGTGATTTTCATGCTTCCAGGGGCCCAAAACACAAGATTTATGGAATGGTTAAAAGTGCATGAAAATGGCCAATTTACTCACTCTGAGTTCTCAAAAAGGGTTTCTTCACCCCGGGAAGTGAAATAAATACCATTTGGAGGCATTTAATGTTCGAGCAAAAACGGCTGATTTTCGACAAAAGAGATAACACCCCCCCATTATGTCATGCTTCAGAAATGTGGAAAATGGTCCGTTTTCAAATGTTTTATTTTTGAACGTCAGTTCACATTTGTAGGTGGATCATCAGTGTTAGAGCTAAAATTAGCATGTTTAAAGTGATTTTCATGCTTCCAGGGGCTCGGGAAGTGAAATAAATACCATTTGGAGACATTTAATGTTCGAGCAAAAACGGCTGATTTTCGACAAAAGAGATAACACCCCCCCATTACGTCATGCTTCAGAAATGTGGAAAATGGTCTGTTTTCAAATGTTTTATTTTTGAACATCAGTTCACATTTGTAGGTGGATCATCAGTGTTAGAGCTAAAATTAGCATGTTTAAAGTGATTTTCATGCTTCCAGGGGCCCAAAACACAAGATTTATGGAATGGTTAAAAGTGCATGAAAATGGCCAATTTACTCACTCTGAGTTCTCAAAAAGGGTTTCTTCACCCCGGGAAGTGAAATAAATACCATTTGGAGGCATTTAATGTTCGAGCAAAAACGGCTGATTTTCGACAAAAGAGATAACACCCCCCCATTACGTCATGCTTCAGAAATGTGGAAAATGATCCGTTTTCAAATGTTTTATTTTTGAACGTCAGTTCACATTTGTAGGTGGATCATCAGTGTTAGAGCTAAAATTAGCATGTTTAAAGTGATTTTCATGCTTCCAGGGGCTCGGGAAGTTAATTAAATACCATTTGGAGGCATTTAATGTTCGAGCAAAAACGGCTGATTTTCGACAAAAGAGATAACACCCCCCCATTACGTCATGCTTCAGAAATGTGGAAAATGGTCCGTTTTCAAATGTTTTATTTTTGAACGTCAGTTCACATTTGTAGGTGGATCATCAGTGTTAGAGCTAAAATTAGCATGTTTAAAGTGATTTTCATGCTTCCAGGGGCTCGGGAAGGTAATTAAATACCATTTGGAGGCATTTAATGTTCGAGCAAAAATGGCTGATTTTCGACAAAAGAGATAACACCTCCCCATTACGTCATGCTTCAGAAATGTGGAAAATGGTCCGTTTTCAAATGTTTTATTTTTGAACGTCAGTTCACATTTGTAGGTGGATCATCAGTGTTAGAGCTAAAATTAGCATGTTTAAAGTGATTTTCATGCTTCCAGGGGCCCAAAACACAAGATTAATGGAATGGTTAAAAGTGCATGAAAATGGCCAATTTACTCACTCTGAGTTCTCAAAAAGGGTTTCTTCACCCCGGGAAGTGAAATAAATACCATTTGGAGGCATTTAATGTTCGAGCAAAAACGGCTGATTTTCGACAAAAGAGATAACACCCCCCCATTACGTCATGCTTCAGAAATGTGGAAAATGGTCCGTTTTCAAATGTTTTATTTTTGAACGTCAGTTCACATTTGTAGGTGGATCATCAGTGTTAGAGCTAAAATTAGCATGTTTAAAGTGATTTTCATGCTTCCAGGGGCTCGGGAAGTTAATTAAATACCATTTGGAGGCATTTAATGTTCGAGCAAAAACGGCTGATTTTCGACAAAAGAGATAACACCCCCCCATTACGTCATGCTTCAGAAATGTGGAAAATGGTCCGTTTTCAAATGTTTTATTTTTGAACGTCAGTTCACATTTGTAGGTGGATCATCAGTGTTAGAGCTAAAATTAGCATGTTTAAAGTGATTTTCATGCTTCCAGGGGCCCAAAACACAAGATTTATGGAATGGTTAAAAGTGCATGAAAATGGCCAATTTACTCACTCTGAGTTCTCAAAAAGGGTTACTTCACCCCGGGAAGTTAATTAAATACCATTTGGAGGCATTTAATGTTCGAGCAAAAACGGCTGATTTTCGACAAAAGAGATAACACCCCCCCATTACGTCATGCTTCAGAAATGTGGAAAATGGTCCGTTTTCAAATGTTTTATTTTTGAACGTCAGTTCACATTTGTAGGTGGATCATCAGTGTTAGAGCTAAAATTAGCATGTTTAAAGTGATTTTCATGCTTCCAGGGGCTCGGGAAGTGAAATAAATACCATTTGGAGACATTTAATGTTCGAGCAAAAACGGCTGATTTTCGACAAAAGAGATAACACCCCACCATTACGTCATGCTTCAGAAATGTGGAAAATGGTCCGTTTTCAAATGTTTTATTTTTGAACGTCAGTTCACATTTGTAGGTGGATCATCAGTGTTAGAGCTAAAATTAGCATGTTTAAAGTGATTTTCATGCTTCCAGGGGCTCGGGAAGTTAATTAAATACCATTTGGAGGCATTTAATGTTCGAGCAAAAATGGCTGATTTTCGACAAAAGAGATAACACCTCCCCATTACGTCATGCTTCAGAAATGTGGAAAATGGTCCGTTTTCAAATGTTTTATTTTTGAACGTCAGTTCACATTTGTAGGTGGATCATCAGTGTTAGAGCTAAAATTAGCATGTTTAAAGTGATTTTCATGCTTCCAGGGGCCCAAAACACAAGATTAATGGAATGGTTAAAAGTGCATGAAAATGGCCAATTTACTCACTCTGAGTTCTCAAAAAGGGTTTCTTCACCCCGGGAAGTGAAATAAATACCATTTGGAGGCATTTAATGTTCGAGCAAAAACGGCTGATTTTCGACAAAAGAGATAACACCCCCCCATTACGTCATGCTTCAGAAATGTGGAAAATGGTCCGTTTTCAAATGTTTTATTTTTGAACGTCAGTTCACATTTGTAGGTGGATCATCAGTGTTAGAGCTAAAATTAGCATGTTTAAAGTGATTTTCATGCTTCCAGGGGCTCGGGAAGTTAATTAAATACCATTTGGAGGCATTTAATGTTCGAGCAAAAACGGCTGATTTTCGACAAAAGAGATAACACCCCCCCATTACGTCATGCTTCAGAAATGTGGAAAATGGTCCGTTTTCAAATGTTTTATTTTTGAACGTCAGTTCACATTTGTAGGTGGATCATCAGTGTTAGAGCTAAAATTAGCATGTTTAAAGTGATTTTCATGCTTCCAGGGGCCCAAAACACAAGATTTATGGAATGGTTAAAAGTGCATGAAAATGGCCAATCTACTCACTCTGAGTTCTCAAAAAGGGTTTCTTCACCCCGGGAAGTTAATTAAATACCATTTGGAGGCATTTAATGTTCGAGCAAAAACGGCTGATTTTCGACAAAAGAGATAACACCCCCCCATTACGTCATGCTTCAGAAATGTGGAAAATGGTCCGTTTTCAAATGTTTTATTTTTGAACGTCAGTTCACATTTGTAGGTGGATCATCAGTGTTAGAGCTAAAATTAGCATGTTTAAAGTGATTTTCATGCTTCCAGGGGCTCGGGAAGTGAAATAAATACCATTTGGAGACATTTAATGTTCGAGCAAAAACGGCTGATTTTCGACAAAAGAGATAACACCCCACCATTACGTCATGCTTCAGAAATGTGGAAAATGGTCCGTTTTCAAATGTTTTATTTTTGAACGTCAGTTCACATTTGTAGGTGGATCATCAGTGTTAGAGCTAAAATTAGCATGTTTAAAGTGATTTTCATGCTTCCAGGGGCCCAAAACACAAGATTTATGGAATGGTTAAAAGTGCATGAAAATGGCCAATTTACTCACTCTGAGTTCTCAAAAAGGGTTTCTTCACCCCGGGAAGTGAAATAAATACCATTTGGAGGCATTTAATGTTCGAGCAAAAACGGCTGATTTTCGACAAAAGAGATAACACCCCCCCATTACGTCATGCTTCAGAAATGTGGAAAATGGTCCGTTTTCAAATGTTTTATTTTTGAACGTCAGTTCACATTTGTAGGTGGATCATCAGTGTTAGAGCTAAAATTAGCATGTTTAAAGTGATTTTCATGCTTCCAGGGGCTCGGGAAGTTAATTAAATACCATTTGGAGGCATTTAATGTTCGAGCAAAAACGGCTGATTTTCGACAAAAGAGATAACACCCCCCCATTACGTCATGCTTCAGAAATGTGGAAAATGGTCCGTTTTCAAATGTTTTATTTTTGAACGTCAGTTCACATTTGTAGGTGGATCATCAGTGTTAGAGCTAAAATTAGCATGTTTAAAGTGATTTTCATGCTTCCAGGGGCCCAAAACACAAGATTTATGGAATGGTTAAAAGTGCATGAAAATGGCCAATTTACTCACTCTGAGTTCTCAAAAAGGGTTTCTTCACCCCGGGAAGTTAATTAAATACCATTTGGAGGCATTTAATGTTCGAGCAAAAACGGCTGATTTTCGACAAAAGAGATAACACCCCCCCATTACGTCATGCTTCAGAAATGTGGAAAATGGTCCGTTTTCAAATGTTTTATTTTTGAACGTCAGTTCACATTTGTAGGTGGATCATCAGTGTTAGAGCTAAAATTAGCATGTTTAAAGTGATTTTCATGCTTCCAGGGGCTCGGGAAGTGAAATAAATACCATTTGGAGACATTTAATGTTCGAGCAAAAACGGCTGATTTTCGACAAAAGAGATAACACCCCCCCATTACGTCATGCTTCAGAAATGTGGAAAATGGTCCGTTTTCAAATGTTTTATTTTTGAACGTCAGTTCACATTTGTAGGTGGATCATCAGTGTTAGAGCTAAAATTAGCATGTTTAAAGTGATTTTCATGCTTCCAGGGGCCCAAAACACAAGATTTATGGAATGGTTAAAAGTGCATGAAAATGGCCAATTTACTCACTCTGAGTTCTCAAAAAGGGTTTCTTCACCCCGGGAAGTGAAATAAATACCATTTGGAGGCATTTAATGTTCGAGCAAAAACGGCTGATTTTCGACAAAAGAGATAACACCCCCCATTACGTCATGCTTCAGAAATGTGGAAAATGATCCGTTTTCAAATGTTTTATTTTTGAACGTCAGTTCACATTTGTAGGTGGATCATCAGTGTTAGAGCTAAAATTAGCATGTTTAAAGTGATTTTCATGCTTCCAGGGGCTCGGGAAGTTAATTAAATACCATTTGGAGGCATTTAATGTTCGAGCAAAAACGGCTGATTTTCGACAAAAGAGATAACACCCCCCCATTACGTCATGCTTCAGAAATGTGGAAAATGGTCCGTTTTCAAATGTTTTATTTTTGAACGTCAGTTCACATTTGTAGGTGGATCATCAGTGTTAGAGCTAAAATTAGCATGTTTAAAGTGATTTTCATGCTTCCAGGGGCTCGGGAAGTTAATTAAATACCATTTGGAGGCATTTAATGTTCGAGCAAAAATGGCTGATTTTCGACAAAAGAGATAACACCTCCCCATTACGTCATGCTTCAGAAATGTGGAAAATGGTCCGTTTTCAAATGTTTTATTTTTGAACGTCAGTTCACATTTGTAGGTGGATCATCAGTGTTAGAGCTAAAATTAGCATGTTTAAAGTGATTTTCATGCTTCCAGGGGCCCAAAACACAAGATTAATGGAATGGTTAAAAGTGCATGAAAATGGCCAATTTACTCACTCTGAGTTCTCAAAAAGGGTTTCTTCACCCCGGGAAGTGAAATAAATACCATTTGGAGGCATTTAATGTTCGAGCAAAAACGGCTGATTTTCGACAAAAGAGATAACACCCCCCCATTACGTCATGCTTCAGAAATGTGGAAAATGGTCCGTTTTCAAATGTTTTATTTTTGAACGTCAGTTCACATTTGTAGGTGGATCATCAGTGTTAGAGCTAAAATTAGCATGTTTAAAGTGATTTTCATGCTTCCAGGGGCTCGGGAAGTTAATTAAATACCATTTGGAGGCATTTAATGTTCGAGCAAAAACGGCTGATTTTCGACAAAAGAGATAACACCCCCCCATTACGTCATGCTTCAGAAATGTGGAAAATGGTCCGTTTTCAAATGTTTTATTTTTGAACGTCAGTTCACATTTGTAGGTGGATCATCAGTGTTAGAGCTAAAATTAGCATGTTTAAAGTGATTTTCATGCTTCCAGGGGCCCAAAACACAAGATTTATGGAATGGTTAAAAGTGCATGAAAATGGCCAATTTACTCACTCTGAGTTCTCAAAAAGGGTTTCTTCACCCCGGGAAGTGAAATAAATACCATTTGGAGGCATTTAATGTTCGAGCAAAAACGGCTGATTTTCGACAAAAGAGATAACACCCCCCCCATTACGTCATGCTTCAGAAATGTGGAAAATGGTCCGTTTTCAAATGTTTTATTTTTGAACGTCAGTTCACATTTGTAGGTGGATCATCAGTGTTAGAGCTAAAATTAGCATGTTTAAAGTGATTTTCATGCTTCCAGGGGCTCGGGAAGTTAATTAAATACCATTTGGAGGCATTTAATGTTCGAGCAAAAACGGCTGATTTTCGACAAAAGAGATAACACCCCCCCATTACGTCATGCTTCAGAAATGTGGAAAATGGTCCGTTTTCAAATTTTTTATTTTTGAACGTCAGTTCACATTTGTAGGTGGATCATCAGTGTTAGAGCTAAAATTAGCATGTTTAAAGTGATTTTCATGCTTCCAGGGGCTCGGGAAGTTAATTAAATACCATTTGGAGGCATTTAATGTTCGAGCAAAAACGGCTGATTTTCGACAAAAGAGATAACACCCCCCCATTACGTCATGCTTCAGAAATGTGGAAAATGGTCCGTTTTCAAATGTTTTATTTTTGAACGTCAGTTCACATTTGTAGGTGGATCATCAGTGTTAGAGCTAAAATTAGCATGTTTAAAGTGATTTTCATGCTTCCAGGGGCCCAAAACACAAGATTAATGGAATGGCTAAAAGTGCATGAAAATGGCCAATTTACTCACTCTGAGTTCTCAAAAAGGGTTTCTTCACCCCGGGAAGTGAAATAAATACCATTTGGAGGCATTTAATGTTCGAGCAAAAACGGCTGATTTTCGACAAAAGAGATAACACCCCCCCATTACGTCATGCTTCAGAAATGTGGAAAATGGTCCGTTTTCAAATGTTTTATTTTTGAACGTCAGTTCACATTTGTAGGTGGATCATCAGTGTAAGAGCTAAAATTAGCATGTTTAAAGTGATTTTCATGCTTCCAGGGGCTCGGGAAGTTAATTAAATACCATTTGGAGGCATTTAATGTTCGAGCAAAAACGGCTGATTTTCGACAAAAGAGATAACACCCCCCCATTACGTCATGCTTCAGAAATGTGGGAAATGGTCCGTTTTCAAATGTTTTATTTTTGAACGTCAGTTCACATTTGTAGGTGGATCATCAGTGTTAGAGCTAAAATTAGCATGTTTAAAGTGATTTTCATGCTTCCAGGGGCCCAAAACACAAGATTTATGGAATGGTTAAAAGTGCATGAAAATGGCCAATTTACTCACTCTGAGTTCTCAAAAAGGGTTTCTTCACCCCAGGAAGTTAATTAAATACCATTTGGAGGCATTTAATGTTCGAGCAAAAACGGCTGATTTTCGACAAAAGAGATAACACCCCCCCCATTACGTCATGCTTCAGAAATGTGGAAAATGGTCCGTTTTCAAATGTTTTATTTTTGAACGTCAGTTCACATTTGTAGGTGGATCATCAGTGTTAGAGCTAAAATTAGCATGTTTAAAGTGATTTTCATGCTTCCAGGGGCCCAAAACACAAGATTAATGGAATGGTTAAAAGTGCATGAAAATGGCCAATTTACTCACTCTGAGTTCTCAAAAAGGGTTTCTTCACCCCGGGAAGTGAAATAAATACCATTTGGAGGCATTTAATGTTCGAGCAAAAACGGCTGATTTTCGACAAAAGAGATAACACCCCCCCCATTACGTCATGCTTCAGAAATGTGGAAAATGGTCCGTTTTCAAATGTTTTATTTTTGAACGTCAGTTCACATTTGTAGGTGGATCATCAGTGTTAGAGCTAAAATTAGCATGTTTAAAGTGATTTTCATGCTTCCAGGGGCCCAAAACACAAGATTAATGGAATGGTTAAAAGTGCATGAAAATGGCCAATTTACTCACTCTGAGTTCTCAAAAAGGGTTTCTTCACCCCGGGAAGTGAAAAAAATACCATTTGGAGGCATTTAATGTTCGAGCAAAAACGGCTGATTTTCGACAAAAGAGATAACACCCCCCCCATTACGTCATGCTTCAGAAATGTGGAAAATGGTCCGTTTTCAAATGTTTTATTTTTGAACGTCAGTTCACATTTGTAGGTGGATCATCAGTGTTAGAGCTAAAATTAGCATGTTTAAAGTGATTTTCATGCTTCCAGGGGCCCAAAACACAAGATTAATGGAATGGTTAAAAGTGCATGAAAATGGCCAATTTACTCACTCTGAGTTCTCAAAAAGGGTTTCTTCACCCCGGGAAGTGAAATAAATACCATTTGGAGGCATTTAATGTTCGAGCAAAAACGGCTGATTTTCGACAAAAGAGATAACACCCCCCCATTACGTCATGCTTCAGAAATGTGGAAAATGGTCCGTTTTCAAATGTTTTATTTTTGAACGTCAGTTCACATTTGTAGGTGGATCATCAGTGTTAGAGCTAAAATTAGCATGTTTAAAGTGATTTTCATGCTTCCAGGGGCTCGGGAAGTTAATTAAATACCATTTGGAGGCATTTAATGTTCGAGCAAAAACGGCTGATTTTCGACAAAAGAGATAACACCCCCCCATTACGTCATGCTTCAGAAATGTGGAAAATGGTCCGTTTTCAAATGTTTTATTTTTGAACGTCAGTTCACATTTGTAGGTGGATCATCAGTGTTAGAGCTAAAATTAGCATGTTTAAAGTGATTTTCATGCTTCCAGGGGCTCGGGAAGTTAATTAAATACCATTTGGAGGCATTTAATGTTCGAGCAAAAACGGCTGATTTTCGACAAAAGAGATAACACCCCCCCATTACGTCATGCTTCAGAAATGTGGAAAATGGTCCGTTTTCAAATGTTTTATTTTTGAACGTCAGTTCACATTTGTAGGTGGATCATCAGTGTTAGAGCTAAAATTAGCATGTTTAAAGTGATTTTCATGCTTCCAGGGGCTCGGGAAGTGAAATAAATACCATTTGGAGACATTTAATGTTCGAGCAAAAACGGCTGATTTTCGACAAAAGAGATAACACCCCACCATTACGTCATGCTTCAGAAATGTGGAAAATGGTCCGTTTTCAAATGTTTTATTTTTGAACGTCAGTTCACATTTGTAGGTGGATCATCAGTGTTAGAGCTAAAATTAGCATGTTTAAAGTGATTTTCATGCTTCCAGGGGCCCAAAACACAAGATTTATGGAATGGTTAAAAGTGCATGAAAATGGCCAATTTACTCACTCTGAGTTCTCAAAAAGGGTTTCTTCACCCCGGGAAGTGAAATAAATACCATTTGGAGGCATTTAATGTTCGAGCAAAAACGGCTGATTTTCGACAAAAGAGATAACACCCCCCCATTACGTCATGCTTCAGAAATGTGGAAAATGGTCCGTTTTCAAATGTTTTATTTTTGAACGTCAGTTCACATTTGTAGGTGGATCATCAGTGTTAGAGCTAAAATTAGCATGTTTAAAGTGATTTTCATGCTTCCAGGGGCTCGGGAAGTTAATTAAATACCATTTGGAGGCATTTAATGTTCGAGCAAAAACGGCTGATTTTCGACAAAAGAGATAACACCCCCCCATTACGTCATGCTTCAGAAATGTGGAAAATGGTCCGTTTTCAAATGTTTTATTTTTGAACGTCAGTTCACATTTGTAGGTGGATCATCAGTGTTAGAGCTAAAATTAGCATGTTTAAAGTGATTTTCATGCTTCCAGGGGCCCAAAACACAAGATTTATGGAATGGTTAAAAGTGCATGAAAATGGCCAATTTACTCACTCTGAGTTCTCAAAAAGGGTTTCTTCACCCCGGGAAGTTAATTAAATACCATTTGGAGGCATTTAATGTTCGAGCAAAAACGGCTGATTTTCGACAAAAGAGATAACACCCCCCCATTACGTCATGCTTCAGAAATGTGGAAAATGGTCCGTTTTCAAATGTTTTATTTTTGAACGTCAGTTCACATTTGTAGGTGGATCATCAGTGTTAGAGCTAAAATTAGCATGTTTAAAGTGATTTTCATGCTTCCAGGGGCTCGGGAAGTGAAATAAATACCATTTGGAGACATTTAATGTTCGAGCAAAAACGGCTGATTTTCGACAAAAGAGATAACACCCCCCCATTACGTCATGCTTCAGAAATGTGGAAAATGGTCCGTTTTCAAATGTTTTATTTTTGAACGTCAGTTCACATTTGTAGGTGGATCATCAGTGTTAGAGCTAAAATTAGCATGTTTAAAGTGATTTTCATGCTTCCAGGGGCCCAAAACACAAGATTTATGGAATGGTTAAAAGTGCATGAAAATGGCCAATTTACTCACTCTGAGTTCTCAAAAAGGGTTTCTTCACCCCGGGAAGTGAAATAAATACCATTTGGAGGCATTTAATGTTCGAGCAAAAACGGCTGATTTTCGACAAAAGAGATAACACCCCCCATTACGTCATGCTTCAGAAATGTGGAAAATGATCCGTTTTCAAATGTTTTATTTTTGAACGTCAGTTCACATTTGTAGGTGGATCATCAGTGTTAGAGCTAAAATTAGCATGTTTAAAGTGATTTTCATGCTTCCAGGGGCTCGGGAAGTTAATTAAATACCATTTGGAGGCATTTAATGTTCGAGCAAAAACGGCTGATTTTCGACAAAAGAGATAACACCCCCCCATTACGTCATGCTTCAGAAATGTGGAAAATGGTCCGTTTTCAAATGTTTTATTTTTGAACGTCAGTTCACATTTGTAGGTGGATCATCAGTGTTAGAGCTAAAATTAGCATGTTTAAAGTGATTTTCATGCTTCCAGGGGCTCGGGAAGTTAATTAAATACCATTTGGAGGCATTTAATGTTCGAGCAAAAATGGCTGATTTTCGACAAAAGAGATAACACCTCCCCATTACGTCATGCTTCAGAAATGTGGAAAATGGTCCGTTTTCAAATGTTTTATTTTTGAACGTCAGTTCACATTTGTAGGTGGATCATCAGTGTTAGAGCTAAAATTAGCATGTTTAAAGTGATTTTCATGCTTCCAGGGGCCCAAAACACAAGATTAATGGAATGGTTAAAAGTGCATGAAAATGGCCAATTTACTCACTCTGAGTTCTCAAAAAGGGTTTCTTCACCCCGGGAAGTGAAATAAATACCATTTGGAGGCATTTAATGTTCGAGCAAAAACGGCTGATTTTCGACAAAAGAGATAACACCCCCCCATTACGTCATGCTTCAGAAATGTGGAAAATGGTCCGTTTTCAAATGTTTTATTTTTGAACGTCAGTTCACATTTGTAGGTGGATCATCAGTGTTAGAGCTAAAATTAGCATGTTTAAAGTGATTTTCATGCTTCCAGGGGCTCGGGAAGTTAATTAAATACCATTTGGAGGCATTTAATGTTCGAGCAAAAACGGCTGATTTTCGACAAAAGAGATAACACCCCCCCATTACGTCATGCTTCAGAAATGTGGAAAATGGTCCGTTTTCAAATGTTTTATATTTGAACGTCAGTTCACATTTGTAGGTGGATCATCAGTGTTAGAGCTAAAATTAGCATGTTTAAAGTGATTTTCATGCTTCCAGGGGCCCAAAACACAAGATTTATGGAATGGTTAAAAGTGCATGAAAATGGCCAATTTACTCACTCTGAGTTCTCAAAAAGGGTTTCTTCACCCCGGGAAGTTAATTAAATACCATTTGGAGGCATTTAATGTTCGAGCAAAAACGGCTGATTTTCGACAAAAGAGATAACACCCCCCCATTACGTCATGCTTCAGAAATGTGGAAAATGGTCCGTTTTCAAATGTTTTATTTTTGAACGTCAGTTCACATTTGTAGGTGGATCATCAGTGTTAGAGCTAAAATTAGCATGTTTAAAGTGATTTTCATGCTTCCAGGGGCTCGGGAAGTGAAATAAATACCATTTGGAGACATTTAATGTTCGAGCAAAAACGGCTGATTTTCGACAAAAGAGATAACACCCCACCATTACGTCATGCTTCAGAAATGTGGAAAATGGTCCGTTTTCAAATGTTTTATTTTTGAACGTCAGTTCACATTTGTAGGTGGATCATCAGTGTTAGAGCTAAAATTAGCATGTTTAAAGTGATTTTCATGCTTCCAGGGGCCCAAAACACAAGATTTATGGAATGGTTAAAAGTGCATGAAAATGGCCAATTTACTCACTCTGAGTTCTCAAAAATGGTTTCTTCACCCCGGGAAGTGAAATAAATACCATTTGGAGGCATTTAATGTTCGAGCAAAAACGGCTGATTTTCGACAAAAGAGATAACACCCCCCCCATTACGTCATGCTTCAGAAATGTGGAAAATGGTCCGTTTTCAAATGTTTTATTTTTGAACGTCAGTTCACATTTGTAGGTGGATCATCAGTGTTAGAGCTAAAATTAGCATGTTTAAAGTGATTTTCATGCTTCCAGGGGCTCGGGAAGTTAATTAAATACCATTTGGAGGCATTTAATGTTCGAGCAAAAACGGCTGATTTTCGACAAAAGAGATAACACCCCCCCATTACGTCATGCTTCAGAAATGTGGAAAATGGTCCGTTTTCAAATTTTTTATTTTTGAACGTCAGTTCACATTTGTAGGTGGATCATCAGTGTTAGAGCTAAAATTAGCATGTTTAAAGTGATTTTCATGCTTCCAGGGGCTCGGGAAGTTAATTAAATACCATTTGGAGGCATTTAATGTTCGAGCAAAAACGGCTGATTTTCGACAAAAGAGATAACACCCCCCCATTACGTCATGCTTCAGAAATGTGGAAAATGGTCCGTTTTCAAATGTTTTATTTTTGAACGTCAGTTCACATTTGTAGGTGGATCATCAGTGTTAGAGCTAAAATTAGCATGTTTAAAGTGATTTTCATGCTTCCAGGGGCCCAAAACACAAGATTAATGGAATGGCTAAAAGTGCATGAAAATGGCCAATTTACTCACTCTGAGTTCTCAAAAAGGGTTTCTTCACCCCGGGAAGTGAAATAAATACCATTTGGAGGCATTTAATGTTCGAGCAAAAACGGCTGATTTTCGACAAAAGAGATAACACCCCCCCATTACGTCATGCTTCAGAAATGTGGAAAATGGTCCGTTTTCAAATGTTTTATTTTTGAACGTCAGTTCACATTTGTAGGTGGATCATCAGTGTAAGAGCTAAAATTAGCATGTTTAAAGTGATTTTCATGCTTCCAGGGGCTCGGGAAGTTAATTAAATACCATTTGGAGGCATTTAATGTTCGAGCAAAAACGGCTGATTTTCGACAAAAGAGATAACACCCCCCCATTACGTCATGCTTCAGAAATGTGGGAAATGGTCCGTTTTCAAATGTTTTATTTTTGAACGTCAGTTCACATTTGTAGGTGGATCATCAGTGTTAGAGCTAAAATTAGCATGTTTAAAGTGATTTTCATGCTTCCAGGGGCCCAAAACACAAGATTTATGGAATGGTTAAAAGTGCATGAAAATGGCCAATTTACTCACTCTGAGTTCTCAAAAAGGGTTTCTTCACCCCAGGAAGTTAATTAAATACCATTTGGAGGCATTTAATGTTCGAGCAAAAACGGCTGATTTTCGACAAAAGAGATAACACCCCCCCCATTACGTCATGCTTCAGAAATGTGGAAAATGGTCCGTTTTCAAATGTTTTATTTTTGAACGTCAGTTCACATTTGTAGGTGGATCATCAGTGTTAGAGCTAAAATTAGCATGTTTAAAGTGATTTTCATGCTTCCAGGGGCCCAAAACACAAGATTAATGGAATGGTTAAAAGTGCATGAAAATGGCCAATTTACTCACTCTGAGTTCTCAAAAAGGGTTTCTTCACCCCGGGAAGTGAAATAAATACCATTTGGAGGCATTTAATGTTCGAGCAAAAACGGCTGATTTTCGACAAAAGAGATAACACCCCCCCCATTACGTCATGCTTCAGAAATGTGGAAAATGGTCCGTTTTCAAATGTTTTATTTTTGAACGTCAGTTCACATTTGTAGGTGGATCATCAGTGTTAGAGCTAAAATTAGCATGTTTAAAGTGATTTTCATGCTTCCAGGGGCCCAAAACACAAGATTAATGGAATGGTTAAAAGTGCATGAAAATGGCCAATTTACTCACTCTGAGTTCTCAAAAAGGGTTTCTTCACCCCGGGAAGTGAAAAAAATACCATTTGGAGGCATTTAATGTTCGAGCAAAAACGGCTGATTTTCGACAAAAGAGATAACACCCCCCCCATTACGTCATGCTTCAGAAATGTGGAAAATGGTCAGTTTTCAAATGTTTTATTTTTGAACGTCAGTTCACATTTGTAGGTGGATCATCAGTGTTAGAGCTAAAATTAGCATGTTTAAAGTGATTTTCATGCTTCCAGGGGCCCAAAACACAAGATTAATGGAATGGTTAAAAGTGCATGAAAATGGCCAATTTACTCACTCTGAGTTCTCAAAAAGGGTTTCTTCACCCCGGGAAGTGAAATAAATACCATTTGGAGGCATTTAATGTTCGAGCAAAAACGGCTGATTTTCGACAAAAGAGATAACACCCCCCCATTACGTCATGCTTCAGAAATGTGGAAAATGGTCCGTTTTCAAATGTTTTATTTTTGAACGTCAGTTCACATTTGTAGGTGGATCATCAGTGTTAGAGCTAAAATTAGCATGTTTAAAGTGATTTTCATGCTTCCAGGGGCTCGGGAAGTTAATTAAATACCATTTGGAGGCATTTAATGTTCGAGCAAAAACGGCTGATTTTCGACAAAAGAGATAACACCCCCCCATTACGTCATGCTTCAGAAATGTGGAAAATGGTCCGTTTTCAAATGTTTTATTTTTGAACGTCAGTTCACATTTGTAGGTGGATCATCAGTGTTAGAGCTAAAATTAGCATGTTTAAAGTGATTTTCATGCTTCCAGGGGCTCGGGAAGTTAATTAAATACCATTTGGAGGCATTTAATGTTCGAGCAAAAACGGCTGATTTTCGACAAAAGAGATAACACCCCCCCATTACGTCATGCTTCAGAAATGTGGAAAATGGTCCGTTTTCAAATGTTTTATTTTTGAACGTCAGTTCACATTTGTAGGTGGATCATCAGTGTTAGAGCTAAAATTAGCATGTTTAAAGTGATTTTCATGCTTCCAGGGGCTCGGGAAGTTAATTAAATACCATTTGGAGGCATTTAATGTTCGAGCAAAAACGGCAGATTTTCGACAAAAGAGATAACACCCCCCCATTACGTCATGCTTCAGAAATGTGGAAAATGGTCCGTTTTCACATGTTTTATTTTTCAACGTCAGTTCACATTTGTAGGTGGATCATCAGTGTTAGAGCTAAAATTAGCATGTTTAAAGTAATTTTCATGCTTCCAGGGGCCCAAAACACAAGATTAATGGAATGGTTAAAAGTGCATGAAAATGGCCAATTTACTCACTCTGAGTTCTCAAAAAGGGTTTCTTCACCCCGGGAAGTGAAATAAATACCATTTGGAGGCATTTAATGTTCGAGCAAAAACGGCTGATTTTCGACAAAAGAGATAACACCCCCCCATTACGTCATGCTTCAGAAATGTGGAAAATGGTCCGTTTTCAAATGTTTTATTTTTGAACGTCAGTTCACATTTGTAGGTGGATCATCAGTGTTAGAGCTAAAATTAGCATGTTTAAAGTGATTTTCATGCTTCCAGGGGCTCGGGAAGTTAATTAAATACCATTTGGAGGCATTTAATGTTCGAGCAAAAACGGCTGATTTTCGACAAAAGAGATAACACCCCCCCATTACGTCATGCTTCAGAAATGTGGAAAATGGTCCATTTTCAAATGTTTTATTTTTGAACGTCAGTTCACATTTGTAGGTGGATCATCAGTGTTAGAGCTAAAATTAGCATGTTTAAAGTGATTTTCATGCTTCCAGGGGCCCAAAACACAAGATTTATGCAATGGTTAAAAGTGCATGAAAATGGCCAATTTACTCACTCTGAGTTCTCAAAAAGGGTTTCTTCACCCCGGGAAGTTAATTAAATACCATTTGGAGGCATTTAATGTTCGAGCAAAAACGGCTGATTTTCGACAAAAGAGATAACACCCCCCCATTACGTCATGCTTCAGAAATGTGGAAAATGGTCCGTTTTCAAATGTTTTATTTTTGAACGTCAGTTCACATTTGTAGGTGGATCATCAGTGTTAGAGCTAAAATTAGCATGTTTAAAGTGATTTTCATGCTTCCAGGGGCTCGGGAAGTTAATTAAATACCATTTGGAGGCATTTAATGTTCGAGCAAAAACGGCTGATTTTCGACAAAAGAGATAACACCCCCCCCATTACGTCATGCTTCAGAAATGTGGAAAATGGTCCGTTTTCAAATGTTTTATTTTTGAACGTCAGTTCACATTTGTAGGTGGATCATCAGTGTTAGAGCTAAAATTAGCATGTTTAAAGTGATTTTCATGCTTCCAGGGGCCCAAAACACAAGATTAATGGAATGGATAAAAGTGCATGAAAATGGCCAATTTACTCACTCTGAGTTCTCAAAAAGGGTTTCTTCACCCCGGGAAGTGAAATAAATACCATTTGGAGGCATTTAATGTTCGAGCAAAAACGGCTGATTTTCGACAAAAGAGATAACACCCCCCCCATTACGTCATGCTTCAGGAATGTGGGAAATGGTCCGTTTTCAAATGTTTTATTTTTGAACGTCAGTTCAAATTTGTAGGTGGATCATCAGTGTTAGAGCTAAAATTAGCATGTTTAAAGTGATTTTCATGCTTCCAGGGGCTCGGGAAGTTAATTAAATACCATTTGGAGGCATTTAATGTTCGAGCAAAAACGGCTGATTTTCGACAAAAGAGGTAACACCCCCCCATTACGTCATGCTTCAGAAATGTGGAAAATGGTCCGTTTTCAAATGTTTTATTTTTGAACGTCAGTTCACATTTGTAGGTGGATCATCAGTGTTAGAGCTAAAATTAGCATGTTTAAAGTGATTTTCATGCTTCCAGGGGCCCAAAACACAAGATTTATGGAATGGTTAAAAGTGCATGAAAATGGCCAATTTACTCACTCTGAGTTCTCAAAAAGGGTTTCTTCACCCCGGGAAGTGAAATAAATACCATTTGGAGGCATTTAATGTTCGAGCAAAAACGGCTGATTTTCGACAAAAGAGATAACACCCCCCCCCATTACGTCATGCTTCAGAAATGTGGAAAATGGTCCGTTTTCAAATGTTTTATTTTTGAACGTCAGTTCACATTTGTAGGTGGATCATCAGTGTTAGAGCTAAAATTAGCATGTTTAAAGTGATTTTCATGCTTCCAGGGGCCCAAAACACAAGATTAATGGAATGGTTAAAAGTGCATGAAAATGGCCAATTTACTCACTCTGAGTTCTCAAAAAGGGTTTCTTCACCCCGGGAAGTGAAATAAATACCATTTGGAGGCATTTAATGTTCGAGCAAAAACGGCTGATTTTCGACAAAAGAGATAACACCCCCCCATTACGTCATGCTTCAGAAATGTGGAAAATGGTCCGTTTTCAAATGTTTTATTTTTGAACGTCAGTTCACATTTGTAGGTGGATCATCAGTGTTAGAGCTAAAATTAGCATGTTTAAAGTGATTTTCATGCTTCCAGGGGCTCGGGAAGTTAATTAAATACCATTTGGAGGCATTTAATGTTCGAGCAAAAACGGCTGATTTTCGACAAAAGAGATAACACCCCCCCATTACGTCATGCTTCAGAAATGTGGAAAATGGTCCGTTTTCAAATGTTTTATTTTTGAACGTCAGTTCACATTTGTAGGTGGATCATCAGTGTTAGAGCTAAAATTAGCATGTTTAAAGTGATTTTCATGCTTCCAGGGGCCCAAAACACAAGATTTATGGAATGGTTAAAAGTGCATGAAAATGGCCAATTTACTCACTCTGAGTTCTCAAAAAGGGTTTCTTCACCCCGGGAAGTGAAATAAATACCATTTGGAGGCATTTAATGTTCGAGCAAAAACGGCTGATTTTCGACAAAAGAGATAACACCCCCCATTACGTCATGCTTCAGAAATGTGGAAAATGGTCCGTTTTCAAATGTTTTATTTTTGAACGTCAGTTCACATTTGTAGGTGGATCATCAGTGTTAGAGCTAAAATTAGCATGTTTAAAGTGATTTTCATGCTTCCAGGGGCTCGGGAAGTTAATTAAATACCATTTGGAGGCATTTAATGTTCGAGCAAAAACGGCTGATTTTCGACAAAAGAGATAACACCCCCCCCATTACGTCATGCTTCAGAAATGTGGAAAATGGTCCGTTTTCAAATGTTTTATTTTTGAACGTCAGTTCACATTTGTAGGTGGATCATCAGTGTTAGAGCTAAAATTAGCATGTTTAAAGTGATTTTCATGCTTCCAGGGGCCCAAAACACAAGATTAATGGAATGGTTAAAAGTGCATGAAAATGGCCAATTTACTCACTCTGAGTTCTCAAAAAGGGTTTCTTCACCCCGGGAAGTGAAATAAATACCATTTGGAGGCATTTAATGTTCGAGCAAAAACGGCTGATTTTCGACAAAAGAGATAACACCCCCCCATTACGTCATGCTTCAGAAATGTGGAAAATGGTCCGTTTTCAAATGTTTTATTTTTGAACGTCAGTTCACATTTGTAGGTGGATCATCAGTGTTAGAGCTAAAATTAGCATGTTTAAAGTGATTTTCATGCTTCCAGGGGCTCGGGAAGTTAATTAAATACCATTTGGAGGCATTTAATGTTCGAGCAAAAACGGCTGATTTTCGACAAAAGAGATAACACCCCCCCATTACGTCATGCTTCAGAAATGTGGAAAATGGTCCATTTTCAAATGTTTTATTTTTGAACGTCAGTTCACATTTGTAGGTGGATCATCAGTGTTAGAGCTAAAATTAGCATGTTTAAAGTGATTTTCATGCTTCCAGGGGCCCAAAACACAAGATTTATGCAATGGTTAAAAGTGCATGAAAATGGCCAATTTACTCACTCTGAGTTCTCAAAAAGGGTTTCTTCACCCCGGGAAGTTAATTAAATACCATTTGGAGGCATTTAATGTTCGAGCAAAAACGGCTGATTTTCGACAAAAGAGATAACACCCCCCCATTACGTCATGCTTCAGAAATGTGGAAAATGGTCCGTTTTCAAATGTTTTATTTTTGAACGTCAGTTCACATTTGTAGGTGGATCATCAGTGTTAGAGCTAAAATTAGCATGTTTAAAGTGATTTTCATGCTTCCAGGGGCTCGGGAAGTTAATTAAATACCATTTGGAGGCATTTAATGTTCGAGCAAAAACGGCTGATTTTCGACAAAAGAGATAACACCCCCCCATTACGTCATGCTTCAGAAATGTGGAAAATGGTCCGTTTTCAAATGTTTTATTTTTGAACGTCAGTTCACATTTGTAGGTGGATCATCAGTGTTAGAGCTAAAATTAGCATGTTTAAAGTGATTTTCATGCTTCCAGGGGCCCAAAACACAAGATTAATGGAATGGTTAAAAGTGCATGAAAATGGCCAATTTACTCACTCTGAGTTCTCAAAAAGGGTTTCTTCACCCCGGGAAGTGAAATAAATACCATTTGGAGGCATTTAATGTTCGAGCAAAAACGGCTGATTTTCGACAAAAGAGATAACACCCCCCCATTACGTCATGCTTCAGGAATGTGGGAAATGGTCCGTTTTCAAATGTTTTATTTTTGAACGTCAGTTCAAATTTGTAGGTGGATCATCAGTGTTAGAGCTAAAATTAGCATGTTTAAAGTGATTTTCATGCTTCCAGGGGCTCGGGAAGTTAATTAAATACCATTTGGAGGCATTTAATGTTCGAGCAAAAACGGCTGATTTTCGTCAAAAGAGGTAACACCCCCCCATTACGTCATGCTTCAGAAATGTGGAAAATGGTCCGTTTTCAAATGTTTTATTTTTGAACGTCAGTTCACATTTGTAGGTGGATCATCAGTGTTAGAGCTAAAATTAGCATGTTTAAAGTGATTTTCATGCTTCCAGGGGCCCAAAACACAAGATTTATGGAATGGTTAAAAGTGCATGAAAATGGCCAATTTACTCACTCTGAGTTCTCAAAAAGGGTTTCTTCACCCCGGGTAGTGAAATAAATACCATTTGGAGGCATTTAATGTTCGAGCAAAAACGGCTGATTTTCGACAAAAGAGATAACACCCCCCCATTACGTCATGCTTCAGAAATGTGGAAAATGGTCCGTTTTCAAATGTTTTATTTTTGAACGTCAGTTCACATTTGTAGGTGGATCATCAGTGTTAGAGCTAAAATTAGCATGTTTAAAGTGATTTCCATGCTTCCAGGGGCTCGGGAAGTTAATTAAATACCATTTGGAGGCATTTAATGTTCGAGCAAAAACGGCTGATTTTCGACAAAAGAGATAACACCCCCCCATTACGTCATGCTTCAGAAATGTGGAAAATGGTCCGTTTTCAAATGTTTTATTTTTGAACGTCAGTTCACATTTGTAGGTGGCTCATCAGTGTTAGAGCTAAAATTAGCATGTTTAAAGTGATTTTCATGCTTCCAGGGTCTCGGGAAGTGAAATAAATACCATTTGGAGGCATTTAATGTTCGAGCAAAAACGGCTGATTTTCGACAAAAGAGATAACACCCCCCCATTACGTCATGCTTCAGAAATGTGGAAAATGGTCCGTTTTCAAATGTTTTATTTTTGAACGTCAGTTCACATTTGTAGGTGGATCATCAGTGTTAGAGCTAAAATTAGCATGTTTAAAGTGATTTTCATGCTTCCAGGGGCTCGGGAAGTTAATTAAATACCATTTGGAGGCATTTAATGTTCGAGCAAAAACGGCTGATTTTCGACAAAAGAGATAACACCCCCCCATTACGTCATGCTTCAGAAATGTGGAAAATGGTCCGTTTTCAAATGTTTTATTTTTGAACGTCAGTTCACATTTGTAGGTGGATCATCAGTGTTAGAGCTAAAATTAGCATGTTTAAAGTGATTTTCATGCTTCCAGGGGCCCAAAACACAAGATTTATGGAATGGTTAAAAGTGCATGAAAATGGCCAATTTACTCACTCTGAGTTCTCAAAAAGGGTTTCTTCACCCCGGGAAGTTAATTAAATACCATTTGGAGGCATTTAATGTTCGAGCAAAAACGGCTGATTTTCGACAAAAGAGATAACACCCCCCCATTACGTCATGCTTCAGAAATGTGGAAAATGGTCCGTTTTCAAATGTTTTATTTTTGAACGTCAGTTCACATTTGTAGGTGGATCATCAGTGTTAGAGCTAAAATTAGCATGTTTAAAGTGATTTTCATGCTTCCAGGGGCTCGGGAAGTTAATTAAATACCATTTGGAGGCATTTAATGTTCGAGCAAAAACGGCTGATTTTCGACAAAAGAGATAACACCCCCCCATTACGTCATGCTTCAGAAATGTGGAAAATGGTCCGTTTTCAAATGTTTTATTTTTGAACGTCAGTTCACATTTGTAGGTGGATCATCAGTGTTAGAGCTAAAATTAGCATGTTTAAAGTGATTTTCATGCTTCCAGGGGCTCGGGAAGTGAAATAAATACCATTTGGAGGCATTTAATGTTCGAGCAAAAACGGCTGATTTTCGACAAAAGAGATAACACCCCCCCATTACGTCATGCTTCAGAAATGTGGAAAATGGTCCGTTTTCAAATGTTTTATTTTTGAACGTCAGTTCACATTTGTAGGTGGATCATCAGTGTTAGAGCTAAAATTAGCATGTTTAAAGTGATTTTCATGCTTCCAGGGGCTCGGGAAGTTAATTAAATACCATTTGGAGGCATTTAATGTTCGAGCAAAAACGGCTGATTTTCGACAAAAGAGATAACACCCCCCCATTACGTCATGCTTCAGAAATGTGGAAAATGGTCCGTTTTCAAATGTTTTATTTTTGAACGTCAGTTCACATTTGTAGGTGGATCATCAGTGTTAGAGCTAAAATTAGCATGTTTAAAGTGATTTTCATGCTTCCAGGGGCCCAAAACACAAGATTTATGGAATGGTTAAAAGTGCATGAAAATGGCCAATTTACTCACTCTGAGTTCTCAAAAAGGGTTTCTTCACCCCGGGAAGTTAATTAAATACCATTTGGAGGCATTTAATGTTCAAGCAAAAACGGCTGATTTTCGACAAAAGAGATAACACCCCCCCATTACGTCATGCTTCAGAAATGTGGAAAATGGTCCGTTTTCAAATGTTTTATTTTTGAACGTCAGTTCACATTTGTAGGTGGATCATCAGTGTTAGAGCTAAAATTAGCATGTTTAAAGTGATTTTCATGCTTCCAGGGGCTCGGGAAGTTAATTAAATACCATTTGGAGGCATTTAATGTTTGAGCAAAAACGGCTGATTTTCGACAAAAGAGATAACACCCCCCCATTACGTCATGCTTCAGAAATGTGGAAAATGGCCCGTTTTCAAATGTTTTATTTTTGAACGTCAGTTCACATTTGTAGGTGGATCATCAGTGTTAGAGCTAAAATTAGCATGTTTAAAGTGATTTTCATGCTTCCAGGGGCCCAAAACACAAGATTTATGGAATGGTTAAAAGTGCATGAAAATGGCCAATTTACTCACTCTGAGTTCTCAAAAAGGGTTTCTTCACCTCGGGAAGTTAATTAAATACCATTTGGAGGCATTTAATGTTCGAGCAAAAACAGCTGATTTTCGACAAAAGAGATAACACCCCCCATTACGTCATGCTTCAGAAATGTGGAAAATGGTCCGTTTTCAAATGTTTTATTTTTGAATGTCAGTTCACATTTGTAGGTGGATCATCAGTATTAGAGCTTAAATTAGCATGTTTAAAGTGATTTTCATGCTTCCAGGGGCTCGGGAAGTTAATTAAATACCATTTGGAGGCATTTAATGTTCGAGCAAAAACGGCTGATTTTCGACAAAAGAGATACCATCCCCCCATTACGTCATGCTTCAGAAATGTGGAAAATGGTCCGTTTTCAAATGTTTTATTTTTGAACGTCAGTTCACATTTGTAGGTGGATCATCAGTGTTAGAGCTAAAATTAGCATGTTTAAAGTGATTTTCATGCTTCCAGGGGCCCAAAACACAAGATTTATGGAATGGTTAAAAGTGCATGAAAATGGCCAATTTACTCACTCTGAGTTCTCAAAAAGGGTTTCTTCACCCCGGGAAGTTAATTAAATACCATTTGGAGGCATTTAATGTTCGAGCAAAAACGGCTGATTTTCGACAAAAGAGATAACACCCCCCCATTACGTCATGCTTCAGAAATGTGGAAAATGGTCCGTTTTCAAATGTTTTATTTTTGAACGTCAGTTCACATTTGTAGGTGGATCATCAGTGTTAGAGCTAAAATTAGCATGTTTAAAGTGATTTTCATGCTTCCAGGGGCTCGGGAAGTTAATTAAATACCATTTGGAGGCATTTAATGTTCGAGCAAAAACGGCTGATTTTCGACAAAAGAGATAACACCCCCCCATTACGTCATGCTTCAGAAATGTGGAAAATGGTCCGTTTTCAAATGTTTTATTTTTGAACGTCAGTTCACATTTGTAGGTGGATCATCAGTGTTAGAGCTAAAATTAGCATGTTTAAAGTGATTTTCATGCTTCCAGGGGCTCCGGAAGTTAATTAAATACCATTTGGAGGCATTTAATGTTCGAGCAAAAACGGCTGATTTTCGACAAAAGAGATAACACCCCCCCATTACGTCATGCTTCAGAAATGTGGAAAATGGTCCGTTTTCAAATGTTTTATTTTTGAACGTCAGTTCACATTTGTAGGTGGATCATCAGTGTTAGAGCTAAAATTAGCATGTTTAACGTGATTTTCATGCTTCCAGGGGCTCGGGAAGTTAATTAAATACCATTTGGAGGCATTTAATGTTCGAGCAAAAACGGCTGATTTTCGACAAAAGAGATAACACCCCCCCATTACGTCATGCTTCAGAAATGTGGAAAATGGTCCGTTTTCAAATGTTTTATTTTTGAGCGTCAGTTCACATTTGTAGGTGGATCATCAGTGTTAGAGCTAAAATTAGCATGTTTAAAGTGATTTTCATGCTTCCAGGGGCTCGGGAAGTGAAATAAATACCATTTGGAGGCATTTAATGTTCGAGCAAAAACGGCTGATTTTCGACAAAAGAGATAACACCCCCCCATTACGTCATGCTTCAGAAATGTGGAAAATGGTCCGTTTTCAAATGTTTTATTTTTGAACGTCAGTTCACATTTGTAGGTGGATCATCAGTGTTAGAGCTAAAATTAGCATGTTTAAAGTGATTTTCATGCTTCCAGGGGCTCGGGAAGTTAATTAAATACCATTTGGAGGCATTTAATGTTCGAGCAAAAACGGCTGATTTTCGACAAAAGAGATAACACCCCCCCATTACGTCATGCTTCAGAAATGTGGAAAATGGTCCGTTTTCAAATGTTTTATTTTTGAACGTCAGTTCACATTTGTAGGTGGATCATCAGTGTTAGAGCTAAAATTAGCATGTTTAAAGTGATTTTCATGCTTCCAGGGGCCCAAAACACAAGATTTATGGAATGGTTAAAAGTGCATGAAAATGGCCAATTTACTCACTCTGAGTTCTCAAAAAGGGTTTCTTCACCTCGGGAAGTTAATTAAATACCATTTGGAGGCATTTAATGTTCGAGCAAAAACGGCTGATTTTCGACAAAAGAGATAACACCCCCCCATTACGTCATGCTTCAGAAATGTGGAAAATGGTCCGTTTTCAAATGTTTTATTTTTGAATGTCAGTTCACATTTGTAGGTGGATCATCAGTGTTAGAGCTTAAATTAGCATGTTTAAAGTGATTTTCATGCTTCCAGGGGCTCGGGAAGTTAATTAAATACCATTTGGAGGCATTTAATGTTCGAGCAAAAACGGCTGATTTTCGACAAAAGAGATAACACCCCCCCATTACGTCATGCTTCAGAAATGTGGAAAATGGTCCGTTTTCAAATGTTTTATTTTTGAACGTCAGTTCACATTTGTAGGTGGATCATCAGTGTTAAAGCTAAAATTAGCATGTTTAAAGTGATTTTCATGCTTCCAGGGGCCCAAAACACAAGATTTATGGAATGGTTAAAAGTGCATGAAAATGGCCAATTTACTCACTCTGAGTTCTCAAAAAGGGTTTCTTCACCCCGGGAAGTTAATTAAATACCATTTGGAGGCATTTAATGTTCGAGCAAAAACGGCTGATTTTCGACAAAAGAGATAACACCCCCCCATTACGTCATGCTTCAGAAATGTGGAAAATGGTCCGTTTTCAAATGTTTTATTTTTGAACGTCAGTTCACATTTGTAGGTGGATCATCAGTGTTAGAGCTAAAATTAGCATGTTTAAAGTGATTTTCATGCTTCCAGGGGCTCGGGAAGTTAATTAAATACCATTTGGAGGCATTTAATGTTCGAGCAAAAACGGCTGATTTTCGACAAAAGAGATAACACCCCCCCATTACGTCATGCTTCAGAAATGTGGAAAATGGTCCGTTTTCAAATGTTTTATTTTTGAACGTCAGTTCACATTTGTAGGTGGATCATCAGTGTTAGAGCTAAAATTAGCATGTTTAAAGTGATTTTCATGCTTCCAGGGGCTCGGGAAGTTAATTAAATACCATTTGGAGGCATTTAATGTTCGAGCAAAAACGGCTGATTTTCGACAAAAGAGATAACACCCCCCCATTACGTCATGCTTCAGAAATGTGGAAAATGGTCCGTTTTCAAATGTTTTATTTTTGAACGTCAGTTCACATTTGTAGGTGGATCATCAGTGTTAGAGCTAAAATTAGCATGTTTAAAGTGATTTTCATGCTTCCAGGGGCCCAAAACACAAGATTTATGGAATGGTTAAAAGTGCATGAAAATGGCCAATTTACTCACTCTGAGTTCTCAAAAAGGGTTTCTTCACCCCGGGAAGTTAATTAAATACCATTTGGAGGCATTTAATGTTCGAGCAAAAACGGCTGATTTTCGACAAAAGAGATAACACCCCCCCATTACGTCATGCTTCAGAAATGTGGAAAATGGTCCGTTTTCAAATGTTTTATTTTTGAACGTCAGTTCACATTTGTAGGTGGATCATCAGTGTTAGAGCTAAAATTAGCATGTTTAAAGTGATTTTCATGCTTCCAGGGGCTCGGGAAGTTAATTAAATACCATTTGGAGGCATTTAATGTTCGAGCAAAAACGGCTGATTTTCGACAAAAGAGATAACACCCCCCCATTACGTCATGCTTCAGAAATGTGGAAAATGGTCCGTTTTCAAATGTTTTATTTTTGAACGTCAGTTCACATTTGTAGGTGGATCATCAGTGTTAGAGCTAAAATTAGAATGTTTAAAGTGATTTTCATGCTTCCAGGGGCCCAAAACACAAGATTTATGGAATGGTTAAAAGTGCATGAAAATGGCCAATTTACTCACTCTGAGTTCTCAAAAAGGGTTTCTTCACCCCGGGAAGTTAATTAAATACCATTTGGAGGCATTTAATGTTCGAGCAAAAACAGCTGATTTTCGACAAAAGAGATAACACCCCCCCATTACGTTATGCTTCAGAAATGTGGAAAATGGTCCGTTTTCAAATGTTTTATTTTTGAACGTCAGTTCACATTTGTAGGTGGATCATCAGTGTTAGAGCTAAAATTAGCATGTTTAAAGTGATTTTCATGCTTCCAGGGGCTCGGGAAGTGAAATAAATACCATTTGGAGGCATTTAATGTTCGAGCAAAAACGGCTGATTTTCGACAAAAGAGATAACACCCCCCCATTACGTCATGCTTCAGAAATGTGGAAAATGGTCCGTTTTCAAATGTTTTATTTTTGAACGTCAGTTCACATTTGTAGGTGGATCATCAGTGTTAGAGCTAAAATTAGCATGTTTAAAGTGATTTTCATGCTTCCAGGGGCTCGGGAAGTTAATTAAATACCATTTGGAGGCATTTAATGTTCGAGCAAAAACGGCTGATTTTCGACAAAAGAGATAACACCCCCCCATTACGTCATGCTTCAGAAATGTGGAAAATGGTCCGTTTTCAAATGTTTTATTTTTGAACGTCAGTTCACATTTGTAGGTGGATCATCAGTGTTAGAGCTAAAATTAGCATGTTTAAAGTGATTTTCATGCTTCCAGGGGCCCAAAACACAAGATTTATGGAATGGTTAAAAGTGCATGAAAATGGCCAATTTACTCACTCTGAGTTCTCAAAAAGGGTTTCTTCACCCCGGGAAGTTAATTAAATACCATTTGGAGGCATTTAATGTTCGAGCAAAAACGGCTGATTTTCGACAAAAGAGATAACACCCCCCCATTACGTCATGCTTCAGAAATGTGGAAAATGGTCCGTTTTCAAATGTTTTATTTTTGAACGTCAGTTCACATTTGTAGGTGGATCATCAGTGTTAGAGCTAAAATTAGCATGTTTAAAGTGATTTTCATGCTTCCAGGGGCTCGGGAAGTGAAATAAATACCATTTGGAGACATTTAATGTTCGAGCAAAAACGGCTGATTTTCGACAAAAGAGATAACACCCCCCCATTACGTCATGCTTCAGAAATGTGGAAAATGGTCCGTTTTCAAATGTTTTATTTTTGAACGTCAGTTCACATTTGTAGGTGGATCATCAGTGTTAGAGCTAAAATTAGCATGTTTAAAGTGATTTTCATGCTTCCAGGGGCCCAAAACACAAGATTTATGGAATGGTTAAAAGTGCATGAAAATGGCCAATTTACTCACTCTGAGTTCTCAAAAAGGGTTTCTTCACCCCGGGAAGTGAAATAAATACCATTTGGAGGCATTTAATGTTCGAGCAAAAACGGCTGATTTTCGACAAAAGAGATAACACCCCCCCATTACGTCATGCTTCAGAAATGTGGAAAATGGTCCATTTTCAAATGTTTTATTTTTGAACGTCAGTTCACATTTGTAGGTGGATCATCAGTGTTAGAGCTAAAATTAGCATGTTTAAAGTGATTTTCATGCTTCCAGGGGCTCGGGAAGTTAATTAAATACCATTTGGAGGCATTTAATGTTCGAGCAAAAACGGCTGATTTTCGACAAAAGAGATAACACCCCCCCATTACGTCATGCTTCAGAAATGTGGAAAATGGTCCGTTTTCAAATGTTTTATTTTTGAACGTCAGTTCACATTTGTAGGTGGATCATCAGTGTTAGAGCTAAAATTAGCATGTTTAAAGTGATTTTCATGCTTCCAGGGGCCCAAAACACAAGATTCATGGAATGGTTAAAAGTGCATGAAAATGGCCAATTTACTCACTCTGAGTTCTCAAAAAGGGTTTCTTCACCCCGGAAAGTTAATTAAATACCATTTGGAGGCATTTAATGTTCGAGCAAAAACGGCTGATTTTCGACAAAAGAGATAACACCCCCCAATTACGTCATGCTTCAGAAATGTGGAAAATGGTCCGTTTTCAAATGTTTTATTTTTGAACGTCAGTTCACATTTGTAGGTGGATCATCAGTGTTAGAGCTAAAATTAGCATGTTTAAAGTGATTTTCATGCTTCCAGGGGCTCGGGAAGTGAAATAAATACCATTTGGAGGCATTTAATGTTCGAGCAAAAACGGCTGATTTTTGACAAAAGAGATAACACCTCCCCATTACGTCATGCTTCAGAAATGTGGAAAATGGTCCGTTTTCAAATGTTTTATTTTTGAACGTCAGTTCACATTTGTAGGTGGATCATCAGTGTTAGAGCTAAAATTAGCATGTTTAAAGTGATTTTCATGCTTCCAGGGGCTCGGGAAGTGAAATAAATACCATTTGGAGACATTTAATGTTCGAGCAAAAACGGCTGATTTTCGACAAAAGAGATAACACCCCCCCATTACGTCATGCTTCAGAAATGTGGAAAATGGTCCGTTTTCAAAAGTTTTATTTTTGAACGTCAGTTCACATTTGTAGGTGGATCATCAGTGTTAGAGCTAAAATTAGCATGTTTAAAGTGATTTTCATGCTTCCAGGGGCCCAAAACACAAGATTTATGGAATGGTTAAAAGTGCATGAAAATGGCCAATTTACTCACTCTGAGTTCTCAAAAAGGGTTTCTTCACCCCGGGAAGTGAAATAAATACCATTTGGAGGCATTTAATGTTCGAGCAAAAACGGCTGATTTTCGACAAAAGAGATAACACCCCCCCATTACGTCATGCTTCAGAAATGTGGAAAATGGTCCGTTTTCAAATGTTTTATTTTTGAACGTCAGTTCACATTTGTAGGTGGATCATCAGTGTTAGAGCTAAAATTAGCATGTTTAAAGTGATTTTCATGCTTCCAGGGACTCGGGAAGTTAATTAAATACCATTTGGAGGCATTTAATGTTCGAGCAAAAACGGCTGATTTTCGACAAAAGAGATAACACCCCCCCATTACGTCATGCTTCAGAAATGTGGAAAATGGTCCGTTTTCAAATGTTTTATTTTTGAACGTCAGTTCACATTTGTAGGTGGATCATCAGTGTTAGAGCTAAAATTAGCATGTTTAAAGTGATTTTCATGCTTCCAGGGGCTCGGGAAGTTAATTAAATACCATTTGGAGGCATTTAATGTTCGAGCAAAAACGGCTGATTTTCGACAAAAGAGATAACACCCCCCCATTACGTCATGCTTCAGAAATGTGGAAAATGGTCCGTTTTCACATGTTTTATTTTTCAACGTCAGTTCACATTTGTAGGTGGATCATCAGTGTTAGAGCTAAAATTAGCATGTTTAAAGTGATTTTCATGCTTCCAGGGGCCCAAAACACAAGATTTATGGAATGGTTAAAAGTGCATGAAAATGGCCAATTTACTCACTCTGAGTTCTCAAAAAGGGTTTCTTCACCCCGGGAAGTTAATTAAATACCATTTGGAGGCATTTAATGTTCGAGCAAAAACGGCTGATTTTCGACAAAAGAGATAACACCCCCCCATTACGTCATGCTTCAGAAATGTGGAAAATGGTCAGTTTTCAAATGTTTTATTTTTGAACGTCAGTTCACATTTGTAGGTGGATCATCAGTGTTAGAGCTAAAATTAGCATGTTTAAAGTGATTTTCATGCTTCCAGGGGCTCGGGAAGTTAATTAAATACCATTTGGAGGCATTTAATGTTCGAGCAAAAACGGCTGATTTTCGACAAAAGAGATAACACCCCCCCATTACGTCATGCTTCAGAAATGTGGAAAATGGTCCGTTTTCAAATGTTTTATTTTTGAACGTCAGTTCACATTTGTAGGTGGATCATCAGTGTTAGAGCTAAAATTAGCATGTTTAAAGTGATTTTCATGCTTCCAGGGGCCCAAAACACAAGATTAATGGAATGGTTAAAAGTGCATGAAAATGGCCAATTTACTCACTCTGAGTTCTCAAAAAGGGTTTCTTCACCCCGGGAAGTGAAATAAATACCATTTGGAGGCATTTAATGTTCGAGCAAAAACGGCTGATTTTCGACAAAAGAGATAACACCCCCCCATTACGTCATGCTTCAGAAATGTGGAAAATGGTCCGTTTTCAAATGTTTTATTTTTGAACGTCAGTTCACATTTGTAGGTGGATCATCAGTGTTAGAGCTAAAATTAGCATGTTTAAAGTGATTTTCATGCTTCCAGGGGCTCGGGAAGTTAATTAAATACCATTTGGAGGCATTTAATGTTCGAGCAAAAACGGCTGATTTTCGACAAAAGAGATAACACCCCCCCATTACGTCATGCTTCAGAAATGTGGAAAATGGTCCATTTTCAAATGTTTTATTTTTAAACGTCAGTTCACATTTGTAGGTGGATCATCAGTGTTAGAGCTAAAATTAGCATGTTTAAAGTGATTTTCATGCTTCCAGGGGCCCAAAACACAAGATTTATGCAATGGTTAAAAGTGCATGAAAATGGCCAATTTACTCACTCTGAGTTCTCAAAAAGGGTTTCTTCACCCCGGGAAGTTAATTAAATACCATTTGGAGGCATTTAATGTTCGAGCAAAAACGGCTGATTTTCGACAAAAGAGATAACACCCCCCCATTACGTCATGCTTCAGAAATGTGGAAAATGGTCCGTTTTCAAATGTTTTATTTTTGAACGTCAGTTCACATTTGTAGGTGGATCATCAGTGTTAGAGCTAAAATTAGCATGTTTAAAGTGATTTTCATGCTTCCAGGGGCTCGGGAAGTTAATTAAATACCATTTGGAGGCATTTAATGTTCGAGCAAAAACGGCTGATTTTCGACAAAAGAGATAACACCCCCCCATTACGTCATGCTTCAGAAATGTGGAAAATGGTCCGTTTTCAAATGTTTTATTTTTGAACGTCAGTTCACATTTGTAGGTGGATCATCAGTGTTAGAGCTAAAATTAGCATGTTTAAAGTGATTTTCATGCTTCCAGGGGCCCAAAACACAAGATTAATGGAATGGTTAAAAGTGCATGAAAATGGCCAATTTACTCACTCTGAGTTCTCAAAAAGGGTTTCTTCACCCCGGGAAGTGAAATAAATACCATTTGGAGGCATTTAATGTTCGAGCAAAAACGGCTGATTTTCGACAAAAGAGATAACACCCCCCCATTACGTCATGCTTCAGGAATGTGGGAAATGGTCCGTTTTCAAATGTTTTATTTTTGAACGTCAGTTCAAATTTGTAGGTGGATCATCAGTGTTAGAGCTAAAATTAGCATGTTTAAAGTGATTTTCATGCTTCCAGGGGCTCGGGAAGTTAATTAAATACCATTTGGAGGCATTTAATGTTCGAGCAAAAACGGCTGATTTTCGTCAAAAGAGGTAACACCCCCCCATTACGTCATGCTTCAGAAATGTGGAAAATGGTCCGTTTTCAAATGTTTTATTTTTGAACGTCAGTTCACATTTGTAGGTGGATCATCAGTGTTAGAGCTAAAATTAGCATGTTTAAAGTGATTTTCATGCTTCCAGGGGCCCAAAACACAAGATTTATGGAATGGTTAAAAGTGCATGAAAATGGCCAATTTACTCACTCTGAGTTCTCAAAAAGGGTTTCTTCACCCCGGGAAGTGAAATAAATACCATTTGGAGGCATTTAATGTTCGAGCAAAAACGGCTGATTTTCGACAAAAGAGATAACACCCCCCCATTACGTCATGCTTCAGAAATGTGGAAAATGGTCCGTTTTCAAATGTTTTATTTTTGAACGTCAGTTCACATTTGTAGGTGGATCATCAGTGTTAGAGCTAAAATTAGCATGTTTAAAGTGATTTTCATGCTTCCAGGGGCTCGGGAAGTTAATTAAATACCATTTGGAGGCATTTAATGTTCGAGCAAAAACGGCTGATTTTCGACAAAAGAGATAACACCCCCCCATTACGTCATGCTTCAGAAATGTGGAAAATGGTCCGTTTTCAAATGTTTTATTTTTGAACGTCAGTTCACATTTGTAGGTGGATCATCAGTGTTAGAGCTAAAATTAGCATGTTTAAAGTTATTTTCATGCTTCCAGGGGCCCAAAACACAAGATTTATGGAATGGTTAAAAGTGCATGAAAATGGCCAATTTACTCACTCTGAGTTCTCAAAAAAGGTTTCTTCACCCCGGGAAGTTAATTAAATACCATTTGGAGGCATTTAATGTTCGAGCAAAAACGGCTGATTTTCGACAAAAGAGATAACACCCCCCCATTACGTCATGCTTCAGAAATGTGGAAAATGGTCCGTTTTCAAATGTTTTATTTTTGAACGTCAGTTCACATTTGTAGGTGGCTCATCAGTGTTAGAGCTAAAATTAGCATGTTTAAAGTGATTTTCATGCTTCCAGGGGCTCGGGAAGTGAAATAAATACCATTTGGAGGCATTTAATGTTCGAGCAAAAACGGCTGATTTTCGACAAAAGAGATAACACCCCCCCATTACGTCATGCTTCAGAAATGTGGAAAATGGTCCGTTTTCAAATGTTTTATTTTTGAACGTCAGTTCACATTTGTAGGTGGATCATCAGTGTTAGAGCTAAAATTAGCATGTTTAAAGTGATTTTCATGCTTCCAGGGGCTCGGGAAGTTAATTAAATACCATTTGGAGGCATTTAATGTTCGAGCAAAAACGGCTGATTTTCGACAAAAGAGATAACACCCCCCCATTACGTCATGCTTCAGAAATGTGGAAAATGGTCCGTTTTCAAATGTTTTATTTTTGAACGTCAGTTCACATTTGTAGGTGGATCATCAGTGTTAGAGCTAAAATTAGCATGTTTAAAGTGATTTTCATGCTTCCAGGGGCCCAAAACACAAGATTTATGGAATGGTTAAAAGTGCATGAAAATGGCCAATTTACTCACTCTGAGTTCTCAAAAAGGGTTTCTTCACCCCGGGAAGTTAATTAAATACCATTTGGAGGCATTTAATGTTCGAGCAAAAACGGCTGATTTTCGACAAAAGAGATAACACCCCCCCATTACGTCATGCTTCAGAAATGTGGAAAATGGTCCGTTTTCAAATGTTTTATTTTTGAACGTCAGTTCACATTTGTAGGTGGATCATCAGTGTTAGAGCTAAAATTAGCATGTTTAAAGTGATTTTCATGCTTCCAGGGGCTCGGGAAGTTAATTAAATACCATTTGGAGGCATTTAATGTTCGAGCAAAAACGGCTGATTTTCGACAAAAGAGATAACACCCCCCCATTACATCATGCTTCAGAAATGTGGAAAATGGTCCGTTTTCAAATGTTTTATTTTTGAACGTCAGTTCACATTTGTAGGTGGATCATCAGTGTTAGAGCTAAAATTAGCATGTTTAAAGTGATTTTCATGCTTCCAGGGGCTCGGGAAGTTAATTAAATACCATTTGGAGGCATTTAATGTTCGAGCAAAAACGGCTGATTTTCGACAAAAGAGATAACACCCCCCCATTACGTCATGCTTCAGAAATGTGGAAAATGGTCCGTTTTCAAATGTTTTATTTTTGAACGTCAGTTCACATTTGTAGGTGGATCATCAGTGTTAGAGCTAAAATTAGCATGTTTAAAGTGATTTTCATGCTTCCAGGGGCCCAAAACACAAGATTTATGGAATGGTTAAAAGTGCATGAAAATGGCCAATTTACTCACTCTGAGTTCTCAAAAAGGGTTTCTTCACCCCGGGAAGTTAATTAAATACCATTTGGAGGCATTTAATGTTCAAGCAAAAACGGCTGATTTTTGACAAAAGAGATAACACCCCCCCATTACGTCATGCTTCAGAAATGTGGAAAATGGCCCGTTTTCAAATGTTTTATTTTTGAACGTCAGTTCACATTTGTAGGTGGATCATCAGTGTTAGAGCTAAAATTAGCATGTTTAAAGTGATTTTCATGCTTCCAGGGGCCCAAAACACAAGATTTATGGAATGGTTAAAAGTGCATGAAAATGGCCAATTTACTCACTCTGAGTTCTCAAAAAGGGTTTCTTCACCCCGGGAAGTTAATTAAATACCATTTGGAGGCATTTAATGTTCGAGCAAAAACGGCTGATTTTCGACAAAAGAGATAACACCCCCCACTACGTCATGCTTCAGAAATGTGGAAAATGGTCCGTTTTCAAATGTTTTATTTTTGAACGTCAGTTCACATTTGTAGGTGGATCATCAGTGTTAGAGCTAAAATTAGCATGTTTAAAGTGATTTTCATGCTTCCAGGGGCTCGGGAAGTGAAATAAATACCATTTGGAGGCATTTAATGTTCGAGCAAAAACGGCTGATTTTCGACAAAAGAGATAACACCCCCCCATTACGTCATGCTTCAGAAATGTGGAAAATGGTCCGTTTTCAAATGTTTTATTTTTGAACGTCAGTTCACATTTGTAGGTGGATCATCAGTGTTAGAGCTAAAATTAGCATGTTTAAAGTGATTTTCATGCTTCCAGGGGCCCAAAACACAAGATTTATGGAATGGTTAAAAGTGCATGAAAATGGCCAATTTACTCACTCTGAGTTCTCAAAAAGGGTTTCTTCACCTCGGGAAGTTAATTAAATACCATTTGGAGGCATTTAATGTTCGAGCAAAAACGGCTGATTTTCGACAAAAGAGATAACACCCCCCCATTACGTCATGCTTCAGAAATGTGGAAAATGGTCCGTTTTCAAATGTTTTATTTTTGAATGTCAGTTCACATTTGTAGGTGGATCATCAGTGTTAGAGCTTAAATTAGCATGTTTAAAGTGATTTTCATGCTTCCAGGGGCTCGGGAAGTTAATTAAATACCATTTGGAGGCATTTAATGTTCGAGCAAAAACGGCTGATTTTCGACAAAAGAGATAACACCCCCCCATTACGTCATGCTTCAGAAATGTGGAAAATGGTCCGTTTTCAAATGTTTTATTTTTGAACGTCAGTTCACATTTGTAGGTGGATCATCAGTGTTAGAGCTAAAATTAGCATGTTTAAAGTGATTTTCATGCTTCCAGGGGCCCAAAACACAAGATTTATGGAATGGTTAAAAGTGCATGAAAATGGCCAATTTACTCACTCTGAGTTCTCAAAAAGGGTTTCTTCACCCCGGGAAGTTAATTAAATACCATTTGGAGGCATTTAATGTTCGAGCAAAAACGGCTGATTTTCGACAAAAGAGATAACACCCCCCCATTACGTCATGCTTCAGAAATGTGGAAAATGGTCCGTTTTCAAATGTTTTATTTTTGAACGTCAGTTCACATTTGTAGGTGGATCATCAGTGTTAGAGCTAAAATTAGCATGTTTAAAGTGATTTTCATGCTTCCAGGGGCTCGGGAAGTTAATTAAATACCATTTGGAGGCATTTAATGTTCGAGCAAAAACGGCTGATTTTCGACAAAAGAGATAACACCCCCCCATTACGTCATGCTTCAGAAATGTGGAAAATGGTCCGTTTTCAAATGTTTTATTTTTGAACGTCAGTTCACATTTGTAGGTGGATCATCAGTGTTAGAGCTAAAATTAGCATGTTTAAAGTGATTTTCATGCTTCCAGGGGCTCGGGAAGTTAATTAAATACCATTTGGAGGCATTTAATGTTCGAGCAAAAACGGCTGATTTTCGACAAAAGAGATAACACCCCCCCATTACGTCATGCTTCAGAAATGTGGAAAATGGTCCGTTTTCAAATGTTTTATTTTTGAACGTCAGTTCACATTTGTAGGTGGATCATCAGTGTTAGAGCTAAAATTAGCATGTTTAAAGTGATTTTCATGCTTCCAGGCGCCCAAAACACAAGATTTATGGAATGGTTAAAAGTGCATGAAAATGGCCAATTTACTCACTCTGAGTTCTCAAAAAGGGTTTCTTCACCCCGGGAAGTTAATTAAATACCATTTGGAGGCATTTAATGTTCGAGCAAAAACGGCTGATTTTCGACAAAAGAGATAACACCCCCCCATTACGTCATGCTTCAGAAATGTGGAAAATGGTCCGTTTTCAAATGTTTTATTTTTGAACGTCAGTTCACATTTGTAGGTGGATCATCAGTGTTAGAGCTAAAATTAGCATGTTTAAAGTGATTTTCATGCTTCCAGGGGCTCGGGAAGTTAATTAAATACCATTTGGAGGCATTTAATGTTCGAGCAAAAACGGCTGATTTTCGATAAAAGAGATAACACCTCCCCATTACGTCATGCTTCAGAAATGTGGAAAATGGTCCGTTTTCAAATGTTTTATTTTTGAACGTCAGTTCACATTTGTAGGTGGATCATCAGTGTTAGAGCTAAAATTAGCATGTTTAAAGTGATTTTCATGCTTCCAGGGGCTCGGGAAGTGAAATAAATACCATTTGGAGACATTTAATGTTCGAGCAAAAACGGCTGATTTTCGACAAAAGAGATAACACCCCCCCATTACGTCATGCTTCAGAAATGTGGAAAATGGTCCGTTTTCAAATGTTTTATTTTTGAACGTCAGTTCACATTTGTAGGTGGATCATCAGTGTTAGAGCTAAAATTAGCATGTTTAAAGTGATTTTCATGCTTCCAGGGGCCCAAAACACAAGATTTATGGAATGGTTAAAAGTGCATGAAAATGGCCAATTTACTCACTCTGAGTTCTCAAAAAGGGTTTCTTCACCCCGGGAAGTGAAATAAATACCATTTGGAGGCATTTAATGTTTGAGCAAAAACAGCTGATTTTCGACAAAAGAGATAACACCCCCCCATTACGTTATGCTTCAGAAATGTGGAAAATGGTCCGTTTTCAAATGTTTTATTTTTGAACGTCAGTTCACATTTGTAGGTGGATCATCAGTGTTAGAGCTAAAATTAGCATGTTTAAAGTGATTTTCATGCTTCCAGGGGCTTGGGAAGTTAATTAAATACCATTTGGAGGCATTTAATGTTCGAGCAAAAACGGCTGATTTTCGACAAAAGAGATAACACCCCCCAATTACGTCATGCTTCAGAAATGTGGAAAATGGTCCGTTTTCAAATGTTTTATTTTTGAACGTCAGTTCACATTTGTAGGTGGATCATCAGTGTTAGAGCTAAAATTAGCATGTTTAAAGTGATTTTCATGCTTCCAGGGGCTCGGGAAGTTAATTAAATACCATTTGGAGGCATTTAATGTTCGAGCAAAAACGGCTGATTTTCGACAAAAGAGATAACACCCCCCCATTACGTCATGCTTCAGAAATGTGGAAAATGGTCCGTTTTCAAATGTTTTATTTTTGAACGTCAGTTCACATTTGTAGGTGGATCATCAGTGTTAGAGCTAAAATTAGCATGTTTAAAGTGATTTTCATGCTTCCAGGGGCCCAAAACACAAGATTTATGGAATGGTTAAAAGTGCATGAAAATGGCCAATTTACTCACTCTGAGTTCTCAAAAAGGGTTTCTTCACCCCGGGAAGTTAATTAAATACCATTTGGAGGCATTTAATGTTCAAGCAAAAACGGCTGATTTTTGACAAAAGAGATAACACCCCCCCATTACGTCATGCTTCAGAAATGTGGAAAATGGCCCGTTTTCAAATGTTTTATTTTTGAACGTCAGTTCACATTTGTAGGTGGATCATCAGTGTTAGAGCTAAAATTAGCATGTTTAAAGTGATTTTCATGCTTCCAGGGGCCCAAAACACAAGATTTATGGAATGGTTAAAAGTGCATGAAAATGGCCAATTTACTCACTCTGAGTTCTCAAAAAGGGTTTCTTCACCCCGGGAAGTTAATTAAATACCATTTGGAGGCATTTAATGTTCGAGCAAAAACGGCTGATTTTCGACAAAAGAGATAACACCCCCCACTACGTCATGCTTCAGAAATGTGGAAAATGGTCCGTTTTCAAATGTTTTATTTTTGAACGTCAGTTCACATTTGTAGGTGGATCATCAGTGTTAGAGCTAAAATTAGCATGTTTAAAGTGATTTTCATGCTTCCAGGGGCTCGGGAAGTGAAATAAATACCATTTGGAGGCATTTAATGTTCGAGCAAAAACGGCTGATTTTCGACAAAAGAGATAACACCCCCCCATTACGTCATGCTTCAGAAATGTGGAAAATGGTCCGTTTTCAAATGTTTTATTTTTGAACGTCAGTTCACATTTGTAGGTGGATCATCAGTGTTAGAGCTAAAATTAGCATGTTTAAAGTGATTTTCATGCTTCCAGGGGCCCAAAACACAAGATTTATGGAATGGTTAAAAGTGCATGAAAATGGCCAATTTACTCACTCTGAGTTCTCAAAAAGGGTTTCTTCACCTCGGGAAGTTAATTAAATACCATTTGGAGGCATTTAATGTTCGAGCAAAAACGGCTGATTTTCGACAAAAGAGATAACACCCCCCCATTACGTCATGCTTCAGAAATGTGGAAAATGGTCCGTTTTCAAATGTTTTATTTTTGAATGTCAGTTCACATTTGTAGGTGGATCATCAGTGTTAGAGCTTAAATTAGCATGTTTAAAGTGATTTTCATGCTTCCAGGGGCTCGGGAAGTTAATTAAATACCATTTGGAGGCATTTAATGTTCGAGCAAAAACGGCTGATTTTCGACAAAAGAGATAACACCCCCCCATTACGTCATGCTTCAGAAATGTGGAAAATGGTCCGTTTTCAAATGTTTTATTTTTGAACGTCAGTTCACATTTGTAGGTGGATCATCAGTGTTAGAGCTAAAATTAGCATGTTTAAAGTGATTTTCATGCTTCCAGGGGCCCAAAACACAAGATTTATGGAATGGTTAAAAGTGCATGAAAATGGCCAATTTACTCACTCTGAGTTCTCAAAAAGGGTTTCTTCACCCCGGGAAGTTAATTAAATACCATTTGGAGGCATTTAATGTTCGAGCAAAAACGGCTGATTTTCGACAAAAGAGATAACACCCCCCCATTACGTCATGCTTCAGAAATGTGGAAAATGGTCCGTTTTCAAATGTTTTATTTTTGAACGTCAGTTCACATTTGTAGGTGGATCATCAGTGTTAGAGCTAAAATTAGCATGTTTAAAGTGATTTTCATGCTTCCAGGGGCTCGGGAAGTTAATTAAATACCATTTGGAGGCATTTAATGTTCGAGCAAAAACGGCTGATTTTCGACAAAAGAGATAACACCCCCCCATTACGTCATGCTTCAGAAATGTGGAAAATGGTCCGTTTTCAAATGTTTTATTTTTGAACGTCAGTTCACATTTGTAGGTGGATCATCAGTGTTAGAGCTAAAATTAGCATGTTTAAAGTGATTTTCATGCTTCCAGGGGCTCGGGAAGTTAATTAAATACCATTTGGAGGCATTTAATGTTCGAGCAAAAACGGCTGATTTTCGACAAAAGAGATAACACCCCCCCATTACGTCATGCTTCAGAAATGTGGAAAATGGTCCGTTTTCAAATGTTTTATTTTTGAACGTCAGTTCACATTTGTAGGTGGATCATCAGTGTTAGAGCTAAAATTAGCATGTTTAAAGTGATTTTCATGCTTCCAGGCGCCCAAAACACAAGATTTATGGAATGGTTAAAAGTGCATGAAAATGGCCAATTTACTCACTCTGAGTTCTCAAAAAGGGTTTCTTCACCCCGGGAAGTTAATTAAATACCATTTGGAGGCATTTAATGTTCGAGCAAAAACGGCTGATTTTCGACAAAAGAGATAACACCCCCCCATTACGTCATGCTTCAGAAATGTGGAAAATGGTCCGTTTTCAAATGTTTTATTTTTGAACGTCAGTTCACATTTGTAGGTGGATCATCAGTGTTAGAGCTAAAATTAGCATGTTTAAAGTGATTTTCATGCTTCCAGGGGCTCGGGAAGTTAATTAAATACCATTTGGAGGCATTTAATGTTCGAGCAAAAACGGCTGATTTTCGATAAAAGAGATAACACCTCCCCATTACGTCATGCTTCAGAAATGTGGAAAATGGTCCGTTTTCAAATGTTTTATTTTTGAACGTCAGTTCACATTTGTAGGTGGATCATCAGTGTTAGAGCTAAAATTAGCATGTTTAAAGTGATTTTCATGCTTCCAGGGGCTCGGGAAGTGAAATAAATACCATTTGGAGACATTTAATGTTCGAGCAAAAACGGCTGATTTTCGACAAAAGAGATAACACCCCCCCATTACGTCATGCTTCAGAAATGTGGAAAATGGTCCGTTTTCAAATGTTTTATTTTTGAACGTCAGTTCACATTTGTAGGTGGATCATCAGTGTTAGAGCTAAAATTAGCATGTTTAAAGTGATTTTCATGCTTCCAGGGGCCCAAAACACAAGATTTATGGAATGGTTAAAAGTGCATGAAAATGGCCAATTTACTCACTCTGAGTTCTCAAAAAGGGTTTCTTCACCCCGGGAAGTGAAATAAATACCATTTGGAGGCATTTAATGTTTGAGCAAAAACAGCTGATTTTCGACAAAAGAGATAACACCCCCCCATTACGTTATGCTTCAGAAATGTGGAAAATGGTCCGTTTTCAAATGTTTTATTTTTGAACGTCAGTTCACATTTGTAGGTGGATCATCAGTGTTAGAGCTAAAATTAGCATGTTTAAAGTGATTTTCATGCTTCCAGGGGCTCGGGAAGTTAATTAAATACCATTTGGAGGCATTTAATGTTCGAGCAAAAACGGCTGATTTTCGACAAAAGAGATAACACCCCCCAATTACGTCATGCTTCAGAAATGTGGAAAATGGTCCGTTTTCAAATGTTTTATTTTTGAACGTCAGTTCACATTTGTAGGTGGATCATCAGTGTTAGAGCTAAAATTAGCATGTTTAAAGTGATTTTCATGCTTCCAGGGGCTCGGGAAGTGAAATAAATACCATTTGGAGACATTTAATGTTCGAGCAAAAACGGCTGATTTTCGACAAAAGAGATAACACCTCCCCATTACGTCATGCTTCAGAAATGTGGAAAATGGTCCGTTTTCAAATGTTTTATTTTTGAACGTCAGTTCACATTTGTAGGTGGATCATCAGTGTTAGAGCTAAAATTAGCATGTTTAAAGTGATTTTCATGCTTCCAGGGGCTCGGGAAGTGAAATAAATACCATTTGGAGACATTTAATGTTCGAGCAAAAACGGCTGATTTTCGACAAAAGAGATAACACCCCCCCCATTACGTCATGCTTCAGAAATGTGGAAAATGGTCCGTTTTCAAATGTTTTATTTTTGAACGTCAGTTCACATTTGTAGGTGGATCATCAGTGTTAGAGCTAAAATTAGCATGTTTAAAGTGATTTTCATGCTTCCAGGGGCCCAAAACACAAGATTTATGGAATGGTTAAAAGTGCATGAAAATGGCCAATTTACTCACTCTGAGTTCTCAAAAAGGGTTTCTTCACCCCGGGAAGTGAAATAAATACCATTTGGAGGCATTTAATGTTCGAGCAAAAACGGCTGATTTTCGACAAAAGAGATAACACCCCCCCATTACGTCATGCTTCAGAAATGTGGAAAATGGTCCGTTTTCAAATGTTTTATTTTTGAACGTCAGTTCACATTTGTAGGTGGATCATCAGTGTTAGAGCTAAAATTAGCATGTTTAAAGTGATTTTCATGCTTCCAGGGACTCGGGAAGTTAATTAAATACCATTTGGAGGCATTTAATGTTCGAGCAAAAACGGCTGATTTTCGACAAAAGAGATAACACCCCCCCATTACGTCATGCTTCAGAAATGTGGAAAATGGTCCGTTTTCAAATGTTTTATTTTTGAACGTCAGTTCACATTTGTAGGTGGATCATCAGTGTTAGAGCTAAAATTAGCATGTTTAAAGTGATTTTCATGCTTCCAGGGGCTCGGGAAGTTAATTAAATACCATTTGGAGGCATTTAATGTTCGAGCAAAAACGGCTGATTTTCGACAAAAGAGATAACACCCCCCCATTACGTCATGCTTCAGAAATGTGGAAAATGGTCCGTTTTCACATGTTTTATTTTTCAACGTCAGTTCACATTTGTAGGTGGATCATCAGTGTTAGAGCTAAAATTAGCATGTTTAAAGTGATTTTCATGCTTCCAGGGGCCCAAAACACAAGATTTATGGAATGGTTAAAAGTGCATGAAAATGGCCAATTTACTCACTCTGAGTTCTCAAAAAGGGTTTCTTCACCCCGGGAAGTTAATTAAATACCATTTGGAGGCATTTAATGTTCGAGCAAAAACGGCTGATTTTCGACAAAAGAGATAACACCCCCCCATTACGTCATGCTTCAGAAATGTGGAAAATGGTCCGTTTTCAAATGTTTTATTTTTGAACGTCAGTTCACATTTGTAGGTGGATCATCAGTGTTAGAGCTAAAATTAGCATGTTTAAAGTGATTTTCATGCTTCCAGGGGCTCGGGAAGTTAATTAAATACCATTTGGAGGCATTTAATGTTCGAGCAAAAACGGCTGATTTTCGACAAAAGAGATAACACCCCCCCATTACGTCATGCTTCAGAAATGTGGAAAATGGTCCGTTTTCAAATGTTTTATTTTTGAACGTCAGTTCACATTTGTAGGTGGATCATCAGTGTTAGAGCTAAAATTAGAATGTTTAAAGTGATTTTCATGCTTCCAGGGGCCCAAAACACAAGATTTATGGAATGGTTAAAAGTGCATGAAAATGGCCAATTTACTCACTCTGAGTTCTCAAAAAGGGTTTCTTCACCCCGGGAAGTTAATTAAATACCATTTGGAGGCATTTAATGTTCGAGCAAAAACAGCTGATTTTCGACAAAAGAGATAACACCCCCCCATTACGTTATGCTTCAGAAATGTGGAAAATGGTCCGTTTTCAAATGTTTTATTTTTGAACGTCAGTTCACATTTGTAGGTGGATCATCAGTGTTAGAGCTAAAATTAGCATGTTTAAAGTGATTTTCATGCTTCCAGGGGCTCGGGAAGTGAAATAAATACCATTTGGAGGCATTTAATGTTCGAGCAAAAACGGCTGATTTTCGACAAAAGAGATAACACCCCCCCATTACGTCATGCTTCAGAAATGTGGAAAATGGTCCGTTTTCAAATGTTTTATTTTTGAACGTCAGTTCACATTTGTAGGTGGATCATCAGTGTTAGAGCTAAAATTAGCATGTTTAAAGTGATTTTCATGCTTCCAGGGGCTCGGGAAGTTAATTAAATACCATTTGGAGGCATTTAATGTTCGAGCAAAAACGGCTGATTTTCGACAAAAGAGATAACACCCCCCCATTACGTCATGCTTCAGAAATGTGGAAAATGGTCCGTTTTCAAATGTTTTATTTTTGAACGTCAGTTCACATTTGTAGGTGGATCATCAGTGTTAGAGCTAAAATTAGCATGTTTAAAGTGATTTTCATGCTTCCAGGGGCTCGGGAAGTGAAATAAATACCATTTGGAGACATTTAATGTTCGAGCAAAAACGGCTGATTTTCGACAAAAGAGATAACACCCCCCCATTACGTCATGCTTCAGAAATGTGGAAAATGGTCCGTTTTCAAATGTTTTATTTTTGAACGTCAGTTCACATTTGTAGGTGGATCATCAGTGTTAGAGCTAAAATTAGCATGTTTAAAGTGATTTTCATGCTTCCAGGGGCCCAAAACACAAGATTTATGGAATGGTTAAAAGTGCATGAAAATGGCCAATTTACTCACTCTGAGTTCTCAAAAAGGGTTTCTTCACCCCGGGAAGTGAAATAAATACCATTTGGAGGCATTTAATGTTCGAGCAAAAACGGCTGATTTTCGACAAAAGAGATAACACCCCCCCATTACGTCATGCTTCAGAAATGTGGAAAATGGTCCGTTTTCAAATGTTTTATTTTTGAACGTCAGTTCACATTTGTAGGTGGATCATCAGTGTTAGAGCTAAAATTAGCATGTTTAAAGTGATTTTCATGCTTCCAGGGGCTCGGGAAGTTAATTAAATACCATTTGGAGGCATTTAATGTTCGAGCAAAAACGGCTGATTTTCGACAAAAGAGATAACACCCCCCCATTACGTCATGCTTCAGAAATGTGGAAAATGGTCCGTTTTCAAATGTTTTATTTTTGAACGTCAGTTCACATTTGTAGGTGGATCATCAGTGTTAGAGCTAAAATTAGCATGTTTAAAGTGATTTTCATGCTTCCAGGGGCCCAAAACACAAGATTCATGGAATGGTTAAAAGTGCATGAAAATGGCCAATTTACTCACTCTGAGTTCTCAAAAAGGGTTTCTTCACCCCGGGAAGTTAATTAAATACCATTTGGAGGCATTTAATGTTCGAGCAAAAACGGCTGATTTTCGACAAAAGAGATAACACCCCCCAATTACGTCATGCTTCAGAAATGTGGAAAATGGTCCGTTTTCAAATGTTTTATTTTTGAACGTCAGTTCACATTTGTAGGTGGATCATCAGTGTTAGAGCTAAAATTAGCATGTTTAAAGTGATTTTCATGCTTCCAGGGGCTCGGGAAGTGAAATAAATACCATTTGGAGGCATTTAATGTTCGAGCAAAAACGGCTGATTTTCGACAAAAGAGATAACACCTCCCCATTACGTCATGCTTCAGAAATGTGGAAAATGGTCCGTTTTCAAATGTTTTATTTTTGAACGTCAGTTCACATTTGTAGGTGGATCATCAGTGTTAGAGCTAAAATTAGCATGTTTAAAGTGATTTTCATGCTTCCAGGGGCTCGGGAAGTGAAATAAATACCATTTGGAGACATTTAATGTTCGAGCAAAAACGGCTGATTTTCGACAAAAGAGATAACACCCCCCCATTACGTCATGCTTCAGAAATGTGGAAAATGGTCCGTTTTCAAATGTTTTATTTTTGAACGTCAGTTCACATTTGTAGGTGGATCATCAGTGTTAGAGCTAAAATTAGCATGTTTAAAGTGATTTTCATGCTTCCAGGGGCCCAAAACACAAGATTTATGGAATGGTTAAAAGTGCATGAAAATGGCCAATTTACTCACTCTGAGTTCTCAAAAAGGGTTTCTTCACCCCGGGAAGTGAAATAAATACCATTTGGAGGCATTTAATGTTCGAGTAAAAACGGCTGATTTTCGACAAAAGAGATAACACCCCCCCATTACGTCATGCTTCAGAAATGTGGAAAATGGTCCGTTTTCAAATGTTTTATTTTTGAACGTCAGTTCACATTTGTAGGTGGATCATCAGTGTTAGAGCTAAAATTAGCATGTTTAAAGTGATTTTCATGCTTCCAGGGACTCGGGAAGTTAATTAAATACCATTTGGAGGCATTTAATGTTCGAGCAAAAACGGCTGATTTTCGACAAAAGAGATAACACCCCCCCATTACGTCATGCTTCAGAAATGTGGAAAATGGTCCGTTTTCAAATGTTTTATTTTTGAACGTCAGTTCACATTTGTAGGTGGATCATCAGTGTTAGAGCTAAAATTAGCATGTTTAAAGTGATTTTCATGCTTCCAGGGGCTCGGGAAGTTAATTAAATACCATTTGGAGGCATTTAATGTTCGAGCAAAAACGGCTGATTTTCGACAAAAGAGATAACACCCCCCCATTACGTCATGCTTCAGAAATGTGGAAAATGGTCCGTTTTCACATGTTTTATTTTTCAACGTCAGTTCACATTTGTAGGTGGATCATCAGTGTTAGAGCTAAAATTAGCATGTTTAAAGTAATTTTCATGCTTCCAGGGGCCCAAAACACAAGATTAATGGAATGGTTAAAAGTGCATGAAAATGGCCAATTTACTCACTCTGAGTTCTCAAAAAGGGTTTCTTCACCCCGGGAAGTGAAATAAATACCATTTGGAGGCATTTAATGTTCGAGCAAAAACGGCTGATTTTCGACAAAAGAGATAACACCCCCCCATTACGTCATGCTTCAGAAATGTGGAAAATGGTCCGTTTTCAAATGTTTTATTTTTGAACGTCAGTTCACATTTGTAGGTGGATCATCAGTGTTAGAGCTAAAATTAGCATGTTTAAAGTGATTTTCATGCTTCCAGGGGCTCGGGAAGTTAATTAAATACCATTTGGAGGCATTTAATGTTCGAGCAAAAACGGCTGATTTTCGACAAAAGAGATAACACCCCCCCATTACGTCATGCTTCAGAAATGTGGAAAATGGTCCATTTTCAAATGTTTTATTTTTGAACGTCAGTTCACATTTGTAGGTGGATCATCAGTGTTAGAGCTAAAATTAGCATGTTTAAAGTGATTTTCATGCTTCCAGGGGCCCAAAACACAAGATTTATGCAATGGTTAAAAGTGCATGAAAATGGCCAATTTACTCACTCTGAGTTCTCAAAAAGGGTTTCTTCACCCCGGGAAGTTAATTAAATACCATTTGGAGGCATTTAATGTTCGAGCAAAAACGGCTGATTTTCGACAAAAGAGATAACACCCCCCCATTACGTCATGCTTCAGAAATGTGGAAAATGGTCCGTTTTCAAATGTTTTATTTTTGAACGTCAGTTCACATTTGTAGGTGGATCATCAGTGTTAGAGCTAAAATTAGCATGTTTAAAGTGATTTTCATGCTTCCAGGGGCTCGGGAAGTTAATTAAATACCATTTGGAGGCATTTAATGTTCGAGCAAAAACGGCTGATTTTCGACAAAAGAGATAACACCCCCCCATTACGTCATGCTTCAGAAATGTGGAAAATGGTCCGTTTTCAAATGTTTTATTTTTGAACGTCAGTTCACATTTGTAGGTGGATCATCAGTGTTAGAGCTAAAATTAGCATGTTTAAAGTGATTTTCATGCTTCCAGGGGCCCAAAACACAAGATTAATGGAATGGATAAAAGTGCATGAAAATGGCCAATTTACTCACTCTGAGTTCTCAAAAAGGGTTTCTTCACCCCGGGAAGTGAAATAAATACCATTTGGAGGCATTTAATGTTCGAGCAAAAACGGCTGATTTTCGACAAAAGAGATAACACCCCCCCCATTACGTCATGCTTCAGGAATGTGGGAAATGGTCCGTTTTCAAATGTTTTATTTTTGAACGTCAGTTCAAATTTGTAGGTGGATCATCAGTGTTAGAGCTAAAATTAGCATGTTTAAAGTGATTTTCATGCTTCCAGGGGCTCGGGAAGTTAATTAAATACCATTTGGAGGCATTTAATGTTCGAGCAAAAACGGCTGATTTTCGACAAAAGAGGTAACACCCCCCCATTACGTCATGCTTCAGAAATGTGGAAAATGGTCCGTTTTCAAATGTTTTATTTTTGAACGTCAGTTCACATTTGTAGGTGGATCATCAGTGTTAGAGCTAAAATTAGCATGTTTAAAGTGATTTTCATGCTTCCAGGGGCCCAAAACACAAGATTTATGGAATGGTTAAAAGTGCATGAAAATGGCCAATTTACTCACTCTGAGTTCTCAAAAAGGGTTTCTTCACCCCGGGAAGTGAAATAAATACCATTTGGAGGCATTTAATGTTCGAGCAAAAACGGCTGATTTTCGACAAAAGAGATAACACCCCCCCCCATTACGTCATGCTTCAGAAATGTGGAAAATGGTCCGTTTTCAAATGTTTTATTTTTGAACGTCAGTTCACATTTGTAGGTGGATCATCAGTGTTAGAGCTAAAATTAGCATGTTTAAAGTGATTTTCATGCTTCCAGGGGCCCAAAACACAAGATTAATGGAATGGTTAAAAGTGCATGAAAATGGCCAATTTACTCACTCTGAGTTCTCAAAAAGGGTTTCTTCACCCCGGGAAGTGAAATAAATACCATTTGGAGGCATTTAATGTTCGAGCAAAAACGGCTGATTTTCGACAAAAGAGATAACACCCCCCCATTACGTCATGCTTCAGAAATGTGGAAAATGGTCCGTTTTCAAATGTTTTATTTTTGAACGTCAGTTCACATTTGTAGGTGGATCATCAGTGTTAGAGCTAAAATTAGCATGTTTAAAGTGATTTTCATGCTTCCAGGGGCTCGGGAAGTTAATTAAATACCATTTGGAGGCATTTAATGTTCGAGCAAAAACGGCTGATTTTCGACAAAAGAGATAACACCCCCCCATTACGTCATGCTTCAGAAATGTGGAAAATGGTCCGTTTTCAAATGTTTTATTTTTGAACGTCAGTTCACAATTGTAGGTGGATCATCAGTGTTAGAGCTAAAATTAGCATGTTTAAAGTGATTTTCATGCTTCCAGGGGCCCAAAACACAAGATTTATGGAATGGTTAAAAGTGCATGAAAATGGCCAATTTACTCACTCTGAGTTCTCAAAAAGGGTTTCTTCACCCCGGGAAGTGAAATAAATACCATTTGGAGGCATTTAATGTTCGAGCAAAAACGGCTGATTTTCGACAAAAGAGATAACACCCCCCATTACGTCATGCTTCAGAAATGTGGAAAATGGTCCGTTTTCAAATGTTTTATTTTTGAACGTCAGTTCACATTTGTAGGTGGATCATCAGTGTTAGAGCTAAAATTAGCATGTTTAAAGTGATTTTCATGCTTCCAGGGGCTCGGGAAGTTAATTAAATACCATTTGGAGGCATTTAATGTTCGAGCAAAAACGGCTGATTTTCGACAAAAGAGATAACACCCCCCCATTACGTCATGCTTCAGAAATGTGGAAAATGGTCCGTTTTCAAATGTTTTATTTTTGAACGTCAGTTCACATTTGTAGGTGGATCATCAGTGTTAGAGCTAAAATTAGCATGTTTAAAGTGATTTTCATGCTTCCAGGGGCCCAAAACACAAGATTAATGGAATGGTTAAAAGTGCATGAAAATGGCCAATTTACTCACTCTGAGTTCTCAAAAAGGGTTTCTTCACCCCGGGAAGTGAAATAAATACCATTTGGAGGCATTTAATGTTCGAGCAAAAACGGCTGATTTTCGACAAAAGAGATAACACCCCCCCATTACGTCATGCTTCAGAAATGTGGAAAATGGTCCGTTTTCAAATGTTTTATTTTTGAACGTCAGTTCACATTTGTAGGTGGATCATCAGTGTTAGAGCTAAAATTAGCATGTTTAAAGTGATTTTCATGCTTCCAGGGGCTCGGGAAGTTAATTAAATACCATTTGGAGGCATTTAATGTTCGAGCAAAAACGGCTGATTTTCGACAAAAGAGATAACACCCCCCCATTACGTCATGCTTCAGAAATGTGGAAAATGGTCCATTTTCAAATGTTTTATTTTTGAACGTCAGTTCACATTTGTAGGTGGATCATCAGTGTTAGAGCTAAAATTAGCATGTTTAAAGTGATTTTCATGCTTCCAGGGGCCCAAAACACAAGATTTATGCAATGGTTAAAAGTGCATGAAAATGGCCAATTTACTCACTCTGAGTTCTCAAAAAGGGTTTCTTCACCCCGGGAAGTTAATTAAATACCATTTGGAGGCATTTAATGTTCGAGCAAAAACGGCTGATTTTCGACAAAAGAGATAACACCCCCCCATTACGTCATGCTTCAGAAATGTGGAAAATGGTCCGTTTTCAAATGTTTTATTTTTGAACGTCAGTTCACATTTGTAGGTGGATCATCAGTGTTAGAGCTAAAATTAGCATGTTTAAAGTGATTTTCATGCTTCCAGGGGCTCGGGAAGTTAATTAAATACCATTTGGAGGCATTTAATGTTCGAGCAAAAACGGCTGATTTTCGACAAAAGAGATAACACCCCCCCATTACGTCATGCTTCAGAAATGTGGAAAATGGTCCGTTTTCAAATGTTTTATTTTTGAACGTCAGTTCACATTTGTAGGTGGATCATCAGTGTTAGAGCTAAAATTAGCATGTTTAAAGTGATTTTCATGCTTCCAGGGGCCCAAAACACAAGATTAATGGAATGGTTAAAAGTGCATGAAAATGGCCAATTTACTCACTCTGAGTTCTCAAAAAGGGTTTCTTCACCCCGGGAAGTGAAATAAATACCATTTGGAGGCATTTAATGTTCGAGCAAAAACGGCTGATTTCCGACAAAAGAGATAACACCCCCCCCATTACGTCATGCTTCAGGAATGTGGGAAATGGTCCGTTTTCAAATGTTTTATTTTTGAACGTCAGTTCAAATTTGTAGGTGGATCATCAGTGTTAGAGCTAAAATTAGCATGTTTAAAGTGATTTTCATGCTTCCAGGGGCTCGGGAAGTTAATTAAATACCATTTGGAGGCATTTAATGTTCGAGCAAAAACGGCTGATTTTCGACAAAAGAGGTAACACCCCCCCATTACGTCATTGCTTCAGAAATGTGGAAAATGGTCCGTTTTCAAATGTTTTATTTTTGAACGTCAGTTCACATTTGTAGGTGGATCATCAGTGTTAGAGCTAAAATTAGCATGTTTAAAGTGATTTTCATGCTTCCAGGGGCCCAAAACACAAGATTTATGGAATGGTTAAAAGTGCATGAAAATGGCCAATTTACTCACTCTGAGTTCTCAAAAAGGGTTTCTTCACCCCGGGAAGTGAAATAAATACCATTTGGAGGCATTTAATGTTCGAGCAAAAACGGCTGATTTTCGACAAAAGAGATAACACCCCCCCATTACGTCATGCTTCAGAAATGTGGAAAATGGTCCGTTTTCAAATGTTTTATTTTTGAACGTCAGTTCACATTTGTAGGTGGATCATCAGTGTTAGAGCTAAAATTAGCATGTTTAAAGTGATTTTCATGCTTCCAGGGGCTCGGGAAGTTAATTAAATACCATTTGGAGGCATTTAATGTTCGAGCAAAAACGGCTGATTTTCGACAAAAGAGATAACACCCCCCCATTACGTCATGCTTCAGAAATGTGGAAAATGGTCCGTTTTCAAATGTTTTATTTTTGAACGTCAGTTCACATTTGTAGGTGGATCATCAGTGTTAGAGCTAAAATTAGCATGTTTAAAGTGATTTTCATGCTTCCAGGGGCCCAAAACACAAGATTTATGGAATGGTTAAAAGTGCATGAAAATGGCCAATTTACTCACTCTGAGTTCTCAAAAAAGGTTTCTTCACCCCGGGAAGTTAATTAAATACCATTTGGAGGCATTTAATGTTCGAGCAAAAACGGCTGATTTTCGACAAAAGAGATAACACCCCCCCATTACGTCATGCTTCAGAAATGTGGAAAATGGTCCGTTTTCAAATGTTTTATTTTTGAACGTCAGTTCACATTTGTAGGTGGCTCATCAGTGTTAGAGCTAAAATTAGCATGTTTAAAGTGATTTTCATGCTTCCAGGGGCTCGGGAAGTGAAATAAATACCATTTGGAGGCATTTAATGTTCGAGCAAAAACGGCTGATTTTCGACAAAAGAGATAACACCCCCCCATTACGTCATGCTTCAGAAATGTGGAAAATGGTCCGTTTTCAAATGTTTTATTTTTGAACGTCAGTTCACATTTGTAGGTGGATCATCAGTGTTAGAGCTAAAATTAGCATGTTTAAAGTGATTTTCATGCTTCCAGGGGCTCGGGAAGTTAATTAAATACCATTTGGAGGCATTTAATGTTCGAGCAAAAACGGCTGATTTTCGACAAAAGAGATAACACCCCCCCATTACGTCATGCTTCAGAAATGTGGAAAATGGTCCGTTTTCAAATGTTTTATTTTTGAACGTCAGTTCACATTTGTAGGTGGATCATCAGTGTTAGAGCTAAAATTAGCATGTTTAAAGTGATTTTCATGCTTCCAGGGGCCCAAAACACAAGATTTATGGAATGGTTAAAAGTGCATGAAAATGGCCAATTTACTCACTCTGAGTTCTCAAAAAGGGTTTCTTCACCCCGGGAAGTTAATTAAATACCATTTGGAGGCATTTAATGTTCGAGCAAAAACGGCTGATTTTCGACAAAAGAGATAACACCCCCCCATTACGTCATGCTTCAGAAATGTGGAAAATGGTCCGTTTTCAAATGTTTTATTTTTGAACGTCAGTTCACATTTGTAGGTGGATCATCAGTGTTAGAGCTAAAATTAGCATGTTTAAAGTGATTTTCATGCTTCCAGGGGCTCGGGAAGTTAATTAAATACCATTTGGAGGCATTTAATGTTCGAGCAAAAACGGCTGATTTTCGACAAAAGAGATAACACCCCCCCATTACGTCATGCTTCAGAAATGTGGAAAATGGTCCGTTTTCAAATGTTTTATTTTTGAACGTCAGTTCACATTTGTAGGTGGATCATCAGTGTTAGAGCTAAAATTAGCATGTTTAAAGTGATTTTCATGCTTCCAGGGGCTCGGGAAGTGAAATAAATACCATTTGGAGGCATTTAATGTTCGAGCAAAAACGGCTGATTTTCGACAAAAGAGATAACACCCCCCCATTACGTCATGCTTCAGAAATGTGGAAAATGGTCCGTTTTCAAATGTTTTATTTTTGAACGTCAGTTCACATTTGTAGGTGGATCATCAGTGTTAGAGCTAAAATTAGCATGTTTAAAGTGATTTTCATGCTTCCAGGGGCTCGGGAAGTTAATTAAATACCATTTGGAGGCATTTAATGTTCGAGCAAAAACGGCTGATTTTCGACAAAAGAGATAACACCCCCCCATTACGTCATGCTTCAGAAATGTGGAAAATGGTCCGTTTTCAAATGTTTTATTTTTGAACGTCAGTTCACATTTGTAGGTGGATCATCAGTGTTAGAGCTAAAATTAGCATGTTTAAAGTGATTTTCATGCTTCCAGGGGCCCAAAACACAAGATTTATGGAATGGTTAAAAGTGCATGAAAATGGCCAATTTACTCACTCTGAGTTCTCAAAAAGGGTTTCTTCACCCCGGGAAGTTAATTAAATACCATTTGGAGGCATTTAATGTTCAAGCAAAAACGGCTGATTTTCGACAAAAGAGATAACACCCCCCCATTACGTCATGCTTCAGAAATGTGGAAAATGGTCCGTTTTCAAATGTTTTATTTTTGAACGTCAGTTCACATTTGTAGGTGGATCATCAGTGTTAGAGCTAAAATTAGCATGTTTAAAGTGATTTTCATGCTTCCAGGGGCTCGGGAAGTTAATTAAATACCATTTGGAGGCATTTAATGTTCGAGCAAAAACGGCTGATTTTCGACAAAAGAGATAACACCCCCCCATTACGTCATGCTTCAGAAATGTGGAAAATGGCCCGTTTTCAAATGTTTTATTTTTGAACGTCAGTTCACATTTGTAGGTGGATCATCAGTGTTAGAGCTAAAATTAGCATGTTTAAAGTGATTTTCATGCTTCCAGGGGCCCAAAACACAAGATTTATGGAATGGTTAAAAGTGCATGAAAATGGCCAATTTACTCACTCTGAGTTCTCAAAAAGGGTTTCTTCACCCCGGGAAGTTAATTAAATACCATTTGGAGGCATTTAATGTTCGAGCAAAAACGGCTGATTTTCGACAAAAGAGATAACACCCCCCCACTACGTCATGCTTCAGCAATGTGGAAAATGGTCCGTTTTCAAATGTTTTATTTTTGAACGTCAGTTCACATTTGTAGGTGGATCATCAGTGTTAGAGCTAAAATTAGCATGTTTAAAGTGATTTTCATGCTTCCAGGGGCTCGGGAAGTGAAATAAATACCATTTGGAGGCATTTAATGTTCGAGCAAAAACGGCTGATTTTCGACAAAAGAGATAACACCCCCCCATTACGTCATGCTTCAGAAATGTGGAAAATGGTCCGTTTTCAAATGTTTTATTTTTGAACGTCAGTTCACATTTATAGGTGGATCATCAGTGTTAGAGCTAAAATTAGCATGTTTAAAGTGATTTTCATGCTTCCAGGGGCCCAAAACACAAGATTTATGGAATGGTTAAAAGTGCATGAAAATGGCCAATTTACTCACTCTGAGTTCTCAAAAAGGGTTTCTTCACCTCGGGAAGTTAATTAAATACCATTTGGAGGCATTTAATGTTCGAGCAAAAACGGCTGATTTTCGACAAAAGAGATAACACCCCCCCATTACGTCATGCTTCAGAAATGTGGAAAATGGTCCGTTTTCAAATGTTTTATTTTTGAATGTCAGTTCACATTTGTAGGTGGATCATCAGTGTTAGAGCTTAAATTAGCATGTTTAAAGTGATTTTCATGCTTCCAGGGGCTCGGGAAGTTAATTAAATACCATTTGGAGGCATTTAATGTTCGAGCAAAAACGGCTGATTTTCGACAAAAGAGATAACACCCCCCCATTACGTCATGCTTCAGAAATGTGGAAAATGGTCCGTTTTCAAATGTTTTATTTTTGAACGTCAGTTCACATTTGTAGGTGGATCATCAGTGTTAGAGCTAAAATTAGCATGTTTAAAGTGATTTTCATGCTTCCAGGGGCCCAAAACACAAGATTTATGGAATGGTTAAAAGTGCATGAAAATGGCCAATTTACTCACTCTGAGTTCTCAAAAAGGGTTTCTTCACCCCGGGAAGTTAATTAAATACCATTTGGAGGCATTTAATGTTCGAGCAAAAACGGCTGATTTTCGACAAAAGAGATAACACCCCCCCATTACGTCATGCTTCAGAAATGTGGAAAATGGTCCGTTTTCAAATGTTTTATTTTTGAACGTCAGTTCACATTTGTAGGTGGATCATCAGTGTTAGAGCTAAAATTAGCATGTTTAAAGTGATTTTCATGCTTCCAGGGGCTCGGGAAGTTAATTAAATACCATTTGGAGGCATTTAATGTTCGAGCAAAAACGGCTGATTTTCGACAAAAGAGATAACACCCCCCCATTACGTCATGCTTCAGAAATGTGGAAAATGGTCCGTTTTCAAATGTTTTATTTTTGAACGTCAGTTCACATTTGTAGGTGGATCATCAGTGTTAGAGCTAAAATTAGCATGTTTAAAGTGATTTTCATGCTTCCAGGGGCTCGGGAAGTTAATTAAATACCATTTGGAGGCATTTAATGTTCGAGCAAAAACGGCTGATTTTCGACAAAAGAGATAACACCCCCCCATTACGTCATGCTTCAGAAATGTGGAAAATGGTCCGTTTTCAAATGTTTTATTTTTGAACGTCAGTTCACATTTGTAGGTGGATCATCAGTGTTAGAGCTAAAATTAGCATGTTTAAAGTGATTTTCATGCTTCCAGGGGCCCAAAACACAAGATTTATGGAATGGTTAAAAGTGCATGAAAATGGCCAATTTACTCACTCTGAGTTCTCAAAAAGGGTTTCTTCACCCCGGGAAGTTAATTAAATACCATTTGGAGGCATTTAATGTTCGAGCAAAAACGGCTGATTTTCGACAAAAGAGATAACACCCCCCCATTACGTCATGCTTCAGAAATGTGGAAAATGGTCCGTTTTCAAATGTTTTATTTTTGAACGTCAGTTCACATTTGTAGGTGGATCATCAGTGTTAGAGCTAAAATTAGCATGTTTAAAGTGATTTTCATGCTTCCAGGGGCTCGGGAAGTTAATTAAATACCATTTGGAGGCATTTAATGTTCGAGCAAAAACGGCTGATTTTCGACAAAAGAGATAACACCCCCCCATTACGTCATGCTTCAGAAATGTGGAAAATGGTCCGTTTTCAAATGTTTTATTTTTGAACGTCAGTTCACATTTGTAGGTGGATCATCAGTGTTAGAGCTAAAATTAGAATGTTTAAAGTGATTTTCATGCTTCCAGGGGCCCAAAACACAAGATTTATGGAATGGTTAAAAGTGCATGAAAATGGCCAATTTACTCACTCTGAGTTCTCAAAAAGGGTTTCTTCACCCCGGGAAGTTAATTAAATACCATTTGGAGGCATTTAATGTTCGAGCAAAAACAGCTGATTTTCGACAAAAGAGATAACACCCCCCCATTACGTTATGCTTCAGAAATGTGGAAAATGGTCCGTTTTCAAATGTTTTATTTTTGAACGTCAGTTCACATTTGTAGGTGGATCATCAGTGTTAGAGCTAAAATTAGCATGTTTAAAGTGATTTTCATGCTTCCAGGGGCTCGGGAAGTGAAATAAATACCATTTGGAGGCATTTAATGTTCGAGCAAAAACGGCTGATTTTCGACAAAAGAGATAACACCCCCCCATTACGTCATGCTTCAGAAATGTGGAAAATGGTCCGTTTTCAAATGTTTTATTTTTGAACGTCAGTTCACATTTGTAGGTGGATCATCAGTGTTAGAGCTAAAATTAGCATGTTTAAAGTGATTTTCATGCTTCCAGGGGCTCGGGAAGTTAATTAAATACCATTTGGAGGCATTTAATGTTCGAGCAAAAACGGCTGATTTTCGACAAAAGAGATAACACCCCCCCATTACGTCATGCTTCAGAAATGTGGAAAATGGTCCGTTTTCAAATGTTTTATTTTTGAACGTCAGTTCACATTTGTAGGTGGATCATCAGTGTTAGAGCTAAAATTAGCATGTTTAAAGTGATTTTCATGCTTCCAGGGGCCCAAAACACAAGATTTATGGAATGGTTAAAAGTGCATGAAAATGGCAAATTTACTCACTCTGAGTTCTCAAAAAGGGTTTCTTCACCCCGGGAAGTTAATTAAATACCATTTGGAGGCATTTAATGTTCGAGCAAAAACGGCTGATTTTCGACAAAAGAGATAACACCCCCCCATTACGTCATGCTTCAGAAATGTGGAAAATGGTCAGTTTTCAAATGTTTTATTTTTGAACGTCAGTTCACATTTGTAGGTGGATCATCAGTGTTAGAGCTAAAATTAGCATGTTTAAAGTGATTTTCATGCTTCCAGGGGCTCGGGAAGTGAAATAAATACCATTTGGAGACATTTAATGTTCGAGCAAAAACGGCTGATTTTCGACAAAAGAGATAACACCCCCCCATTACGTCATGCTTCAGAAATGTGGAAAATGGTCCGTTTTCAAATGTTTTATTTTTGAACGTCAGTTCACATTTGTAGGTGGATCATCAGTGTTAGAGCTAAAATTAGCATGTTTAAAGTGATTTTCATGCTTCCAGGGGCCCAAAACACAAGATTTATGGAATGGTTAAAAGTGCATGAAAATGGCCAATTTACTCACTCTGAGTTCTCAAAAAGGGTTTCTTCACCCCGGGAAGTGAAATAAATACCATTTGGAGGCATTTAATGTTCGAGCAAAAACGGCTGATTTTCGACAAAAGAGATAACACCCCCCCATTACGTCATGCTTCAGAAATGTGGAAAATGGTCCGTTTTCAAATGTTTTATTTTTGAACGTCAGTTCACATTTGTAGGTGGATCATCAGTGTTAGAGCTAAAATTAGCATGTTTAAAGTGATTTTCATGCTTCCAGGGGCACAAAACACAAGATTCATGGAATGGTTAAAAGTGCATGAAAATGGCCAATTTACTCACTCTGAGTTCTCAAAAAGGGTTTCTTCACCCCGGGAAGTTAATTAAATACCATTTGGAGGCATTTAATGTTCGAGCAAAAACGGCTGATTTTCGACAAAAGAGATAACACCCCCCAATTACGTCATGCTTCAGAAATGTGGAAAATGGTCCGTTTTCAAATGTTTTATTTTTGAACGTCAGTTCACATTTGTAGGTGGATCATCAGTGTTAGAGCTAAAATTAGCATGTTTAAAGTGATTTTCATGCTTCCAGGGGCTCGGGAAGTGAAATAAATACCATTTGGAGGCATTTAATGTTCGAGCAAAAACGGCTGATTTTCGACAAAAGAGATAACACCTCCCCATTACGTCATGCTTCAGAAATGTGGAAAATGGTCCGTTTTCAAATGTTTTATTTTTGAACGTCAGTTCACATTTGTAGGTGGATCATCAGTGTTAGAGCTAAAATTAGCATGTTTAAAGTGATTTTCATGCTTCCAGGGGCTCGGGAAGTGAAATAAATACCATTTGGAGACATTTAATGTTCGAGCAAAAACGGCTGATTTTCGACAAAAGAGATAACACCCCCCCATTACGTCATGCTTCAGAAATGTGGAAAATGGTCCGTTTTCAAATGTTTTATTTTTGAATGTCAGTTCACATTTGTAGGTGGATCATCAGTGTTAGAGCTAAAATTAGCATGTTTAAAGTGATTTTCATGCTTCCAGGGGCCCAAAACACAAGATTTATGGAATGGTTAAAAGTGCATGAAAATGGCCAATTTACTCACTCTGAGTTCTCAAAAAGGGTTTCTTCACCCCGGGAAGTGAAATAAATACCATTTGGAGGCATTTAATGTTCGAGCAAAAACGGCTGATTTTCGACAAAAGAGATAACACCCCCCCATTACGTCATGCTTCAGAAATGTGGAAAATGGTCCGTTTTCAAATGTTTTATTTTTGAACGTCAGTTCACATTTGTAGGTGGATCATCAGTGTTAGAGCTAAAATTAGCATGTTTAAAGTGATTTTCATGCTTCCAGGGACTCGGGAAGTTAATTAAATACCATTTGGAGGCATTTAATGTTCGAGCAAAAACGGCTGATTTTCGACAAAAGAGATAACACCCCCCATTACGTCATGCTTCAGAAATGTGGAAAATGGTCCGTTTTCAAATGTTTTATTTTTGAACGTCAGTTCACATTTGTAGGTGGATCATCAGTGTTAGAGCTAAAATTAGCATGTTTGAAGTGATTTTCATGCTTCCAGGGGGCTCGGGAAGTTAATTAAATACCATTTGGAGGCATTTAATGTTCAAGCAAAAACAGCTGATTTTCGACAAAAGAGATAACACCCCCCCATTACGTTATGCTTCAGAAATGTGGAAAATGGTCCGTTTTCAAATGTTTTATTTTTGAACGTCAGTTCACATTTGTAGGTGGATCATCAGTGTTAGAGCTAAAATTAGCATGTTTAAAGTGATTTTCATGCTTCCAGGGGCTCGGGAAGTGAAATAAATACCATTTGGAGGCATTTAATGTTCGAGCAAAAACGGCTGATTTTCGACAAAAGAGATAACACCCCCCCATTACGTCATGCTTCAGAAATGTGGAAAATGGTCCGTTTTCAAATGTTTTATTTTTGAACGTCAGTTCACATTTGTAGGTGGATCATCAGTGTTAGAGCTAAAATTAGCATGTTTAAAGTGATTTTCATGCTTCCAGGGGCTCGGGAAGTTAATTAAATACCATTTGGAGGCATTTAATGTTCGAGCAAAAACGGCTGATTTTCGACAAAAGAGATAACACCCCCCCATTACGTCATGCTTCAGAAATGTGGAAAATGGTCCGTTTTCAAATGTTTTATTTTTGAACGTCAGTTCACATTTGTAGGTGGATCATCAGTGTTAGAGCTAAAATTAGCATGTTTAAAGTGATTTTCATGCTTCCAGGGGCCCAAAACACAAGATTTATGGAATGGTTAAAAGTGCATGAAAATGGCCAATTTACTCACTCTGAGTTCTCAAAAAGGGTTTCTTCACCCCGGGAAGTTAATTAAATACCATTTGGAGGCATTTAATGTTCGAGCAAAAACGGCTGATTTTCGACAAAAGAGATAACACCCCCCCATTACGTCATGCTTCAGAAATGTGGAAAATGGTCCGTTTTCAAATGTTTTATTTTTGAACGTCAGTTCACATTTGTAGGTGGATCATCAGTGTTAGAGCTAAAATTAGCATGTTTAAAGTGATTTTCATGCTTCCAGGGGCTCGGGAAGTGAAATAAATACCATTTGGAGACATTTAATGTTCGAGCAAAAACGGCTGATTTTCGACAAAAGAGATAACACCCCCCCATTACGTCATGCTTCAGAAATGTGGAAAATGGTCCGTTTTCAAATGTTTTATTTTTGAACGTCAGTTCACATTTGTAGGTGGATCATCAGTGTTAGAGCTAAAATTAGCATGTTTAAAGTGATTTTCATGCTTCCAGGGGCCCAAAACACAAGATTTATGGAATGGTTAAAAGTGCATGAAAATGGCCAATTTACTCACTCTGAGTTCTCAAAAAGGGTTTCTTCACCCCGGGAAGTGAAATAAATACCATTTGGAGGCATTTAATGTTCGAGCAAAAACGGCTGATTTTCGACAAAAGAGATAACACCCCCCCATTACGTCATGCTTCAGAAATGTGGAAAATGGTCCGTTTTCAAATGTTTTATTTTTGAACGTCAGTTCACATTTGTAGGTGGATCATCAGTGTTAGAGCTAAAATTAGCATGTTTAAAGTGATTTTCATGCTTCCAGGGGCTCGGGAAGTTAATTAAATACCATTTGGAGGCATTTAATGTTCAAGCAAAAACGGCTGATTTTCGACAAAAGAGATAACACCCCCCCATTACGTCATGCTTCAGAAATGTGGAAAATGGTCCGTTTTCAAATGTTTTATTTTTGAACGTCAGTTCACATTTGTAGGTGGATCATCAGTGTTAGAGCTAAAATTAGCATGTTTAAAGTGATTTTCATGCTTCCAGGGGCCCAAAACACAAGATTCATGGAATGGTTAAAAGTGCATGAAAATGGCCAATTTACTCACTCTGAGTTCTCAAAAAGGGTTTCTTCACCCCGGGAAGTTAATTAAATACCATTTGGAGGCATTTAATGTTCGAGCAAAAACGGCTGATTTTCGACAAAAGAGATAACACCCCCCAATTACGTCATGCTTCAGAAATGTGGAAAATGGTCCGTTTTCAAATGTTTTATTTTTGAACGTCAGTTCACATTTGTAGGTGGATCATCAGTGTTAGAGCTAAAATTAGCATGTTTAAAGTGATTTTCATGCTTCCAGGGGCTCGGGAAGTGAAATAAATACCATTTGGAGGCATTTAATGTTCGAGCAAAAACGGCTGATTTTCGACAAAAGAGATAACACCTCCCCATTACGTCATGCTTCAGAAATGTGGAAAATGGTCCGTTTTCAAATGTTTTATTTTTGAACGTCAGTTCACATTTGTAGGTGGATCATCAGTGTTAGAGCTAAAATTAGCATGTTTAAAGTGATTTTCATGCTTCCAGGGGCTCGGGAAGTGAAATAAATACCATTTGGAGACATTTAATGTTCGAGCAAAAACGGCTGATTTTCGACAAAAGAGATAACACCCCCCCATTACGTCATGCTTCAGAAATGTGGAAAATGGTCCGTTTTCAAATGTTTTATTTTTGAACGTCAGTTCACATTTGTAGGTGGATCATCAGTGTTAGAGCTAAAATTAGCATGTTTAAAGTGATTTTCATGCTTCCAGGGGCCCAAAACACAAGATTTATGGAATGGTTAAAAGTGCATGAAAATGGCCAATTTACTCACTCTGAGTTCTCAAAAAGGGTTTCTTCACCCCGGGAAGTGAAATAAATACCATTTGGAGGCATTTAATGTTCGAGCAAAAACGGCTGATTTTCGACAAAAGAGATAACACCCCCCCATTACGTCATGCTTCAGAAATGTGGAAAATGGTCCGTTTTCAAATGTTTTATTTTTGAACGTCAGTTCACATTTGTAGGTGGATCATCAGTGTTAGAGCTAAAATTAGCATGTTTAAAGTGATTTTCATGCTTCCAGGGACTCGGGAAGTTAATTAAATACCATTTGGAGGCATTTAATGTTCGAGCAAAAACGGCTGATTTTCGACAAAAGAGATAACACCCCCCATTACGTCATGCTTCAGAAATGTGGAAAATGGTCCGTTTTCAAATGTTTTATTTTTGAACGTCAGTTCACATTTGTAGGTGGATCATCAGTGTTAGAGCTAAAATTAGCATGTTTAAAGTGATTTTCATGCTTCCAGGGGGCTCGGGAAGTTAATTAAATACCATTTGGAGGCATTTAATGTTCGAGCAAAAACAGCTGATTTTCGACAAAAGAGATAACACCCCCCCATTACGTTATGCTTCAGAAATGTGGAAAATGGTCCGTTTTCAAATGTTTTATTTTTGAACGTCAGTTCACATTTGTAGGTGGATCATCAGTGTTAGAGCTAAAATTAGCATGTTTAAAGTGATTTTCATGCTTCCAGGGGCTCGGGAAGTGAAATAAATACCATTTGGAGGCATTTAATGTTCGAGCAAAAACGGCTGATTTTCGACAAAAGAGATAACACCCCCCCATTACGTCATGCTTCAGAAATGTGGAAAATGGTCCGTTTTCAAATGTTTTATTTTTGAACGTCAGTTCACATTTGTAGGTGGATCATCAGTGTTAGAGCTAAAATTAGCATGTTTAAAGTGATTTTCATGCTTCCAGGGGCTCGGGAAGTTAATTAAATACCATTTGGAGGCATTTAATGTTCGAGCAAAAACGGCTGATTTTCGACAAAAGAGATAACACCCCCCCATTACGTCATGCTTCAGAAATGTGGAAAATGGTCCGTTTTCAAATGTTTTATTTTTGAACGTCAGTTCACATTTGTAGGTGGATCATCAGTGTTAGAGCTAAAATTAGCATGTTTAAAGTGATTTTCATGCTTCCAGGGGCCCAAAACACAAGATTTATGGAATGGTTAAAAGTGCATGAAAATGGCCAATTTACTCACTCTGAGTTCTCAAAAAGGGTTTCTTCACCCCGGGAAGTTAATTAAATACCATTTGGAGGCATTTAATGTTCGAGCAAAAACGGCTGATTTTCGACAAAAGAGATAACACCCCCCCATTACGACATGCTTCAGAAATGTGGAAAATGGTCCGTTTTCAAATGTTTTATTTTTGAACGTCAGTTCACATTTGTAGGTGGATCATCAGTGTTAGAGCTAAAATTAGCATGTTTAAAGTGATTTTCATGCTTCCAGGGGCTCGGGAAGTGAAATAAATACCATTTGGAGACATTTAATGTTCGAGCAAAAACGGCTGATTTTCGACAAAAGAGATAACACCCCCCCATTACGTCATGCTTCAGAAATGTGGAAAATGGTCCGTTTTCAAATGTTTTATTTTTGAACGTCAGTTCACATTTGTAGGTGGATCATCAGTGTTAGAGCTAAAATTAGCATGTTTAAAGTGATTTTCATGCTTCCAGGGGCCCAAAACACAAGATTTATGGAATGGTTAAAAGTGCATGAAAATGGCCAATTTACTCACTCTGAGTTCTCAAAAAGGGTTTCTTCACCCCGGGAAGTGAAATAAATACCATTTGGAGGCATTTAATGTTCGAGCAAAAACGGCTGATTTTCGACAAAAGAGATAACACCCCCCATTACGTCATGCTTCAGAAATGTGGAAAATGGTCCGTTTTCAAATGTTTTATTTTTGAACGTCAGTTCACATTTGTAGGTGGATCATCAGTGTTAGAGCTAAAATTAGCATGTTTAAAGTGATTTTCATGCTTCCAGGGGCTCGGGAAGTTAATTAAATACCATTTGGAGGCATTTAATGTTCGAGCAAAAACGGCTGATTTTCGACAAAAGAGATAACACCCCCCCATTACGTCATGCTTCAGAAATGTGGAAAATGGTCCGTTTTCAAATGTTTTATTTTTGAACGTCAGTTCACATTTGTAGGTGGATCATCAGTGTTAGAGCTAAAATTAGCATGTTTAAAGTGATTTTCATGCTTCCAGGGGCTCGGGAAGCTAATTAAATACCATTTGGAGGCATTTAATGTTCGAGCAAAAACGGCTGATTTTCGACAAAAGAGATAACACCCCCCCCATTACGTCATGCTTCAGAAATGTGGAAAATGGTCCGTTTTCAAATGTTTTATTTTTGAACGTCAGTTCACATTTGTAGGTGGATCATCAGTGTTAGAGCTAAAATTAGCATGTTTAAAGTGATTTTCATGCTTCCAGGGGCTCGGGAAGTTAATTAAATACCATTTGGAGGCATTTAATGTTCGAGCAAAAACGGCTGATTTTCGACAAAAGAGATAACACCCCCCCATTACGTCATGCTTCAGAAATGTGGAAAATGGTCCGTTTTCAAATGTTTTATTTTTGAACGTCAGTTCACATTTGTAGGTGGATCATCAGTGTTAGAGCTAAAATTAGCATGTTTAAAGTGATTTTCATGCTTCCAGGGGCCCAAAACACAAGATTTATGGAATGGTTAAAAGTGCATGAAAATGGCCAATTTACTCACTCTGAGTTCTCAAAAAGGGTTTCTTCACCCCGGGAAGTTAATTAAATACCATTTGGAGGCATTTAATGTTCGAGCAAAAACGGCTGATTTTCGACAAAAGAGATAACACCCCCCCATTACGTCATGCTTCAGAAATGTGGAAAATGGTCCGTTTTCAAATGTTTTATTTTTGAACGTCAGTTCACATTTGTAGGTGGATCATCAGTGTTAGAGCTAAAATTAGCATGTTTAAAGTGATTTTCATGCTTCCAGGGGCTCGGGAAGTTAATTAAATACCATTTGGAGGCATTTAATGTTCGAGCAAAAACGGCTGATTTTCGACAAAAGAGATAACACCCCCCCATTACGTCATGCTTCAGAAATGTGGAAAATGGTCCGTTTTCAAATGTTTTATTTTTGAACGTCAGTTCACATTTGTAGGTGGATCATCAGTGTTAGAGCTAAAATTAGCATGTTTAAAGTGATTTTCATGCTTCCAGGGGCTCAGGAAGTTAATTAAATACCATTTGGAGGCATTTAATGTTCGAGCAAAAACGGCTGATTTTCGACAAAAGAGATAACACCCCCCCATTACGTCATGCTTCAGAAATGTGGAAAATGGTCAGTTTTCAAATGTTTTATTTTTGAACGTCAGTTCACATTTGTAGGTGGATCATCAGTGTTAGAGCTAAAATTAGCATGTTTAAAGTGATTTTCATGCTTCCAGGGGCTCGGGAAGTTAATTAAATACCATTTGGAGGCATTTAATGTTCGAGCAAAAACGGCTGATTTTCGACAAAAGAGATAACACCCCCCCATTACGTCATGCTTCAGAAATGTGGAAAATGGTCCGTTTTCAAATGTTTTATTTTTGAACGTCAGTTCACATTTGTAGGTGGATCATCAGTGTTAGAGCTAATATTAGCATGTTTAAAGTGATTTTCATGCTTCCAGGGGCTCAGGAAGTTAATTAAATACCATTTGGAGGCATTTAATGTTCGAGCAAAAACGGCTGATTTTCGACAAAAGAGATAACACCCCCCCATTACGTCATGCTTCAGAAATGTGGAAAATGGTCCGTTTTCAAATGTTTTATTTTTGAACGTCAGTTCACATTTGTAGGTGGATCATCAGTGTTAGAGCTAAAATTAGCATGTTTAAAGTGATTTTCATGCTTCCAGGGGCCCAAAACACAAGATTTATGGAATGGTTAAAAGTGCATGAAAATGGCCAATTTACTCACTCTGAGTTCTCAAAAAGGGTTTCTTCACCCCGGGAAGTTAATTAAATGCCATTTGGAGGCATTTAATGTTCGAGCAAAAACGGCTGATTTTCGACAAAAGAGATAACACCCCCCCATTACGTCATGCTTCAGAAATGTGGAAAATGGTCCGTTTTCAAATGTTTTATTTTTGAACGTCAGTTCACATTTGTAGGTGGATCATCAGTGTTAGAGCTAAAATTAGCATGTTTAAAGTGATTTTCATGCTTCCAGGGGCTCGGGAAGTTAATTAAATACCATTTGGAGGCATTTAATGTTCGAGCAAAAACGGCTGATTTTCGACAAAAGAGATAACACCCCCCCATTACGTCATGCTTCAGAAATGTGGAAAATGGTCCGTTTTCAAATGTTTTATTTTTGAACGTCAGTTCACATTTGTAGGTGGATCATCAGTGTTAGAGCTAAAATTAGCATGTTTAAAGTGATTTTCATGCTTCCAGGGGCTCGGGAAGTGAAATAAATACCATTTGGAGGCATTTAATGTTCGAGCAAAAACGGCTGATTTTCGACAAAAGAGATAACACCCCCCCATTACGTCATGCTTCAGAAATGTGGAAAATGGTCCGTTTTCAAATGTTTTATTTTTGAACGTCAGTTCCCATTTGTAGGTGGATCATCAGTGTTAGAGCTAAAATTAGCATGTTTAAAGTGATTTTCATGCTTCCAGGGGCCCAAAACACAAGATTTATGGAATGGTTAAAAGTGCATGAAAATGGCCAATTTACTCACTCTGAGTTCTCAAAAAGGGTTTCTTCACCCCGGGAAGTTAATTAAATACCATTTGGAGGCATTTAATGTTCGAGCAAAAACGGCTGATTTTCGACAAAAGAGATAACACCCCCCCATTACGTCATGCTTCAGAAATGTGGAAAATGGTCCGTTTTCAAATGTTTTATTTTTGAACGTCAGTTCACATTTGTAGGTGGATCATCAGTGTTAGAGCTAAAATTAGCATGTTTAAAGTGATTTTCATGCTTCCAGGGGCCCAAAACACAAGATTAATGGAATGGCTAAAAGTGCATGAAAATGGCCAATTTACTCACTCTGAGTTCTCAAAAAGGGTTTCTTCACCCCGGGAAGTGAAATAAATACCATTTGGAGGCATTTAATGTTCGAGCAAAAACGGCTGATTTTCGACAAAAGAGATAACACCCCCCCATTACGTCATGCTTCAGAAATGTGGAAAATGGTCCGTTTTCAAATGTTTTATTTTTGAACGTCAGTTCACATTTGTAGGTGGATCATCAGTGTTAGAGCTAAAATTAGCATGTTTAAAGTGATTTTCATGCTTCCAGGGGCCCAAAACACAAGATTTATGGAATGGTTAAAAGTGCATGAAAATGGCCAATTTACTCACTCTGAGTTCTCAAAAAGGGTTTCTTCACCCCGGGAAGTGAAATAAATACCATTTGGAGGCATTTAATGTTCGAGCAAAAACGGCTGATTTTCGACAAAAGAGATAACACCCCCCCATTACGTCATGCTTCAGAAATGTGGAAAATGGTCCGTTTTCAAATGTTTTATTTTTGAACGTCAGTTCACATTTGTAGGTGGATCATCAGTGTTAGAGCTAAAATTAGCATGTTTAAAGTGATTTTCATGCTTCCAGGGGCTCGGGAAGTTAATTAAATACCATTTGGAGGCATTTAATGTTCGAGCAAAAACGGCTGATTTTCGACAAAAGAGATAACACCCCCCCATTACGTCATGCTTCAGAAATGTGGAAAATGGTCCGTTTTCAAATGTTTTATTTTTGAACGTCAGTTCACATTTGTAGGTGGATCATCAGTGTTAGAGCTAAAATTAGCATGTTTAAAGTGATTTTCATGCTTCCAGGGGCTCGGGAAGTTAATTAAATACCATTTGGAGGCATTTAATGTTCGAGCAAAAACGGCTGATTTTCGACAAAAGAGATAACACCCCCCCATTACGTCATGCTTCAGAAATGTGGAAAATGGTCCGTTTTCACATGTTTTATTTTTCAACGTCAGTTCACATTTGTAGGTGGATCATCAGTGTTAGAGCTAAAATTAGCATGTTTAAAGTAATTTTAATGCTTCCAGGGGCCCAAAACACAAGATTAATGGAATGGTTAAAAGTGCATGAAAATGGCCAATTTACTCACTCTGAGTTCTCAAAAAGGGTTTCTTCACCCCGGGAAGTGACATAAATACCATTTGGAGGCATTTAATGTTCGAGCAAAAACGGCAGATTTTCGACAAAAGAGATAACACCCCCCCATTACGTCATGCTTCAGAAATGTGGAAAATGGTCCGTTTTCAAATGTTTTATTTTTGAACGTCAGTTCACATTTGTAGGTGGATCATCAGTGTTATAGCTAAAATTAGCATGTTTAAAGTGATTTTCATGCTTCCAGGGGCCCAAAACACAAGATTTATGGAATGGTTAAAAGTGCATGAAAATGGCCAATTTACTCACTCTGAGTTCTCAAAAAGGGTTTCTTCACCCCGGGAAGTGAAATAAATACCATTTGGAGGCATTTAATGTTCGAGCAAAAACGGCTGATTTTCGACAAAAGAGATAACACCCCCCCATTACGTCATGCTTCAGAAATGTGGAAAATGGTCCGTTTTCAAATGTTTTATTTTTGAACGTCAGTTCACATTTGTAGGTGGATCATCAGTGTTAGAGCTAAAATTAGCATGTTTAAAGTGATTTTCATGCTTCCAGGGGCTCGGGAAGTTAATTAAATACCATTTGGAGGCATTTAATGTTCGAGCAAAAACGGCTGATTTTCGACAAAAGAGATAACACCCCCCCATTACGTCATGCTTCAGAAATGTGGAAAATGGTCAGTTTTCACATGTTTTATTTTTCAACGTCAGTTCACATTTGTAGGTGGATCATCAGTGTTAGAGCTAAAATTAGCATGTTTAAAGTAATTTTAATGCTTCCAGGGGCCCAAAACACAAGATTAATGGAATGGTTAAAAGTGCATGAAAATGGCCAATTTACTCACTCTGAGTTCTCAAAAAGGGTTTCTTCACCCCGGGAAGTGAAATAAATACCATTTGGAGGCATTTAATGTTCGAGCAAAAACGGCAGATTTTCGACAAAAGAGATAACACCCCCCCATTACGTCATGCTTCAGAAATGTGGAAAATGGTCCGTTTTCAAATGTTTTATTTTTGAACGTCAGTTCACATTTGTAGGTGGATCATCAGTGTTAGAGCTAAAATTAGCATGTTTAAAGTGATTTTCATGCTTCCAGGGGCTCGGGAAGTTAATTAAATACCATTTGGAGGCATTTAATGTTCGAGCAAAAACGGCTGATTTTCGACAAAAGAGATAACACCCCCCCATTACGTCATGCTTCAGAAATGTGGAAAATGGTCCATTTTCAAATGTTTTATTTTTGAACGTCAGTTCACATTTGTAGGTGGATCATCAGTGTTAGAGCTAAAATTAGCATGTTTAAAGTGATTTTCATGCTTCCAGGGGCCCAAAACACAAGATTTATGCAATGGTTAAAAGTGCATGAAAATGGCCAATTTACTCACTCTGAGTTCTCAAAAAGGGTTTCTTCACCCCGGGAAGTTAATTAAATACCATTTGGAGGCATTTAATGTTCGAGCAAAAACGGCTGATTTTCGACAAAAGAGATAACACCCCCCCATTACGTCATGCTTCAGAAATGTGGAAAATGGTCCGTTTTCAAATGTTTTATTTTTGAACGTCAGTTCACATTTGTAGGTGGATCATCAGTGTTAGAGCTAAAATTAGCATGTTTAAAGTGATTTTAATGCTTCCAGGGGCCCAAAACACAAGATTAATGGAATGGTTAAAAGTGCATGAAAATGGCCAATTTACTCACTCTGAGTTCTCAAAAAGGGTTTCTTCACCCCGGGAAGTGAAATAAATACCATTTGGAGGCATTTAATGTTCGAGCAAAAACGGCAGATTTTCGACAAAAGAGATAACACCCCCCCATTACGTCATGCTTCAGAAATGTGGAAAATGGTCCGTTTTCAAATGTTTTATTTTTGAACGTCAGTTCACATTTGTAGGTGGATCATCAGTGTTAGAGCTAAAATTAGCATGTTTAAAGTGATTTTCATGCTTCCAGGGGCCCAAAACACAAGATTTATGGAATGGTTAAAAGTGCATGAAAATGGCCAATTTACTCACTCTGAGTTCTCAAAAAGGGTTTCTTCACCCCGGGAAGTGAAATAAATACCATTTGGAGGCATTTAATGTTCGAGCAAAAACGGCTGATTTTCGACAAAAGAGATAACACCCCCCCATTACGTCATGCTTCAGAAATGTGGAAAATGGTCCGTTTTCAAATGTTTTATTTTTGAACGTCAGTTCACATTTGTAGGTGGATCATCAGTGTTAGAGCTAAAATTAGCATGTTTAAAGTGATTTTCATGCTTCCAGGGGCTCGGGAAGTTAATTAAATACCATTTGGAGGCATTTAATGTTCGAGCAAAAACGGCTGATTTTCGACAAAAGAGATAACACCCCCCCATTACGTCATGCTTCAGAAATGTGGAAAATGGTCCGTTTTCAAATGTTTTATTTTTGAACGTCAGTTCACATTTGTAGGTGGATCATCAGTGTTAGAGCTAAAATTAGCATGTTTAAAGTGATTTTCATGCTTCCAGGGGCTCGGGAAGTTAATTAAATACCATTTGGAGGCATTTAATGTTCGAGCAAAAACGGCTGATTTTCGACAAAAGAGATAACACCCCCCCATTACGTCATGCTTCAGAAATGTGGAAAATGGTCAGTTTTCACATGTTTTATTTTTCAACGTCAGTTCACATTTGTAGGTGGATCATCAGTGTTAGAGCTAAAATTAGCATGTTTAAAGTAATTTTAATGCTTCCAGGGGCCCAAAACACAAGATTAATGGAATGGTTAAAAGTGCATGAAAATGGCCAATTTACTCACTCTGAGTTCTCAAAAAGGGTTTCTTCACCCCGGGAAGTGAAATAAATACCATTTGGAGGCATTTAATGTTCGAGCAAAAACGGCAGATTTTCGACAAAAGAGATAACACCCCCCCATTACGTCATGCTTCAGAAATGTGGAAAATGGTCCGTTTTCAAATGTTTTATTTTTGAACGTCAGTTCACATTTGTAGGTGGATCATCAGTGTTAGAGCTAAAATTAGCATGTTTAAAGTGATTTTCATGCTTCCAGGGGCTCGGGAAGTTAATTAAATACCATTTGGAGGCATTTAATGTTCGAGCAAAAACGGCTGATTTTCGACAAAAGAGATAACACCCCCCCATTACGTCATGCTTCAGAAATGTGGAAAATGGTCCATTTTCAAATGTTTTATTTTTGAACGTCAGTTCACATTTGTAGGTGGATCATCAGTGTTAGAGCTAAAATTAGCATGTTTAAAGTGATTTTCATGCTTCCAGGGGCCCAAAACACAAGATTTATGCAATGGTTAAAAGTGCATGAAAATGGCCAATTTACTCACTCTGAGTTCTCAAAAAGGGTTTCTTCACCCCGGGAAGTTAATTAAATACCATTTGGAGGCATTTAATGTTCGAGCAAAAACGGCTGATTTTCGACAAAAGAGATAACACCCCCCCATTACGTCATGCTTCAGAAATGTGGAAAATGGTCCGTTTTCAAATGTTTTATTTTTGAACGTCAGTTCACATTTGTAGGTGGATCATCAGTGTTAGAGCTAAAATTAGCATGTTTAAAGTGATTTTCATGCTTCCAGGGGCTCGGGAAGTTAATTAAATACCATTTGGAGGCATTTAATGTTCGAGCAAAAACGGCTGATTTTCGACAAAAGAGATAACACCCCCCCATTACGTCATGCTTCAGAAATGTGGAAAATGGTCCGTTTTCAAATGTTTTATTTTTGAACGTCAGTTCACATTTGTAGGTGGATCATCAGTGTTAGAGCTAAAATTAGCATGTTTAAAGTGATTTTCATGCTTCCAGGGGCCCAAAACACAAGATTAATGGAATGGATAAAAGTGCATGAAAATGGCCAATTTACTCACTCTGAGTTCTCAAAAAGGGTTTCTTCACCCCGGGAAGTGAAATAAATACCATTTGGAGGCATTTAATGTTCGAGCAAAAACGGCTGATTTTCGACAAAAGAGATAACACCCCCCCCATTACGTCATGCTTCAGGAATGTGGGAAATGGTCCGTTTTCAAATGTTTTATTTTTGAACGTCAGTTCAAATTTGTAGGTGGATCATCAGTGTTAGAGCTAAAATTAGCATGTTTAAAGTGATTTTCATGCTTCCAGGGGCTCGGGAAGTTAATTAAATACCATTTGGAGGCATTTAATGTTCGAGCAAAAACGGCTGATTTTCGACAAAAGAGGTAACACCCCCCCATTACGTCATGCTTCAGAAATGTGGAAAATGGTCCGTTTTCAAATGTTTTATTTTTGAACGTCAGTTCACATTTGTAGGTGGATCATCAGTGTTAGAGCTAAAATTAGCATGTTTAAAGTGATTTTCATGCTTCCAGGGGCCCAAAACACAAGATTTATGGAATGGTTAAAAGTGCATGAAAATGGCCAATTTACTCACTCTGAGTTCTCAAAAAGGGTTTCTTCACCCCGGGAAGTGAAATAAATACCATTTGGAGGCATTTAATGTTCGAGCAAAAACGGCTGATTTTCGACAAAAGAGATAACACCCCCCCCATTACGTCATGCTTCAGAAATGTGGAAAATGGTCCGTTTTCAAATGTTTTATTTTTGAACGTCAGTTCACATTTGTAGGTGGATCATCAGTGTTAGAGCTAAAATTAGCATGTTTAAAGTGATTTTCATGCTTCCAGGGGCCCAAAACACAAGATTAATGGAATGGTTAAAAGTGCATGAAAATGGCCAATTTACTCACTCTGAGTTCTCAAAAAGGGTTTCTTCACCCCGGGAAGTGAAATAAATACCATTTGGAGGCATTTAATGTTCGAGCAAAAACGGCTGATTTTCGACAAAAGAGATAACACCCCCCCATTACGTCATGCTTCAGAAATGTGGAAAATGGTCCGTTTTCAAATGTTTTATTTTTGAACGTCAGTTCACATTTGTAGGTGGATCATCAGTGTTAGAGCTAAAATTAGCATGTTTAAAGTGATTTTCATGCTTCCAGGGGCTCGGGAAGTTAATTAAATACCATTTGGAGGCATTTAATGTTCGAGCAAAAACGGCTGATTTTCGACAAAAGAGATAACACCCCCCCATTACGTCATGCTTCAGAAATGTGGAAAATGGTCCGTTTTCAAATGTTTTATTTTTGAACGTCAGTTCACATTTGTAGGTGGATCATCAGTGTTAGAGCTAAAATTAGCATGTTTAAAGTGATTTTCATGCTTCCAGGGGCCCAAAACACAAGATTTATGGAATGGTTAAAAGTGCATGAAAATGGCCAATTTACTCACTCTGAGTTCTCAAAAAGGGTTTCTTCACCCCGGGAAGTGAAATAAATACCATTTGGAGGCATTTAATGTTCGAGCAAAAACGGCTGATTTTCGACAAAAGAGATAACACCCCCCATTACGTCATGCTTCAGAAATGTGGAAAATGGTCCGTTTTCAAATGTTTTATTTTTGAACGTCAGTTCACATTTGTAGGTGGATCATCAGTGTTAGAGCTAAAATTAGCATGTTTAAAGTGATTTTCATGCTTCCAGGGGCTCGGGAAGTTAATTAAATACCATTTGGAGGCATTTAATGTTCGAGCAAAAACGGCTGATTTTCGACAAAAGAGATAACACCCCCCCATTACGTCATGCTTCAGAAATGTGGAAAATGGTCCGTTTTCAAATGTTTTATTTTTGAACGTCAGTTCACATTTGTAGGTGGATCATCAGTGTTAGAGCTAAAATTAGCATGTTTAAAGTGATTTTCATGCTTCCAGGGGCCCAAAACACAAGATTAATGGAATGGTTAAAAGTGCATGAAAATGGCCAATTTACTCACTCTGAGTTCTCAAAAAGGGTTTCTTCACCCCGGGAAGTGAAATAAATACCATTTGGAGGCATTTAATGTTCGAGCAAAAACGGCTGATTTTCGACAAAAGAGATAACACCCCCCCATTACGTCATGCTTCAGAAATGTGGAAAATGGTCCGTTTTCAAATGTTTTATTTTTGAACGTCAGTTCACATTTGTAGGTGGATCATCAGTGTTAGAGCTAAAATTAGCATGTTTAAAGTGATTTTCATGCTTCCAGGGGCTCGGGAAGTTAATTAAATACCATTTGGAGGCATTTAATGTTCGAGCAAAAACGGCTGATTTTCGACAAAAGAGATAACACCCCCCCATTACGTCATGCTTCAGAAATGTGGAAAATGGTCCATTTTCAAATGTTTTATTTTTGAACGTCAGTTCACATTTGTAGGTGGATCATCAGTGTTAGAGCTAAAATTAGCATGTTTAAAGTGATTTTCATGCTTCCAGGGGCCCAAAACACAAGATTTATGCAATGGTTAAAAGTGCATGAAAATGGCCAATTTACTCACTCTGAGTTCTCAAAAAGGGTTTCTTCACCCCGGGAAGTTAATTAAATACCATTTGGAGGCATTTAATGTTCGAGCAAAAACGGCTGATTTTCGACAAAAGAGATAACACCCCCCCATTACGTCATGCTTCAGAAATGTGGAAAATGGTCCGTTTTCAAATGTTTTATTTTTGAACGTCAGTTCACATTTGTAGGTGGATCATCAGTGTTAGAGCTAAAATTAGCATGTTTAAAGTGATTTTCATGCTTCCAGGGGCTCGGGAAGTTAATTAAATACCATTTGGAGGCATTTAATGTTCGAGCAAAAACGGCTGATTTTCGACAAAAGAGATAACACCCCCCCCATTACGTCATGCTTCAGAAATGTGGAAAATGGTCCGTTTTCAAATGTTTTATTTTTGAACGTCAGTTCACATTTGTAGGTGGATCATCAGTGTTAGAGCTAAAATTAGCATGTTTAAAGTGATTTTCATGCTTCCAGGGGCCCAAAACACAAGATTAATGGAATGGTTAAAAGTGCATGAAAATGGCCAATTTACTCACTCTGAGTTCTCAAAAAGGGTTTCTTCACCCCGGGAAGTGAAATAAATACCATTTGGAGGCATTTAATGTTCGAGCAAAAACGGCTGATTTTCGACAAAAGAGATAACACCCCCCCCATTACGTCATGCTTCAGGAATGTGGGAAATGGTCCGTTTTCAAATGTTTTATTTTTGAACGTCAGATCAAATTTGTAGGTGGATCATCAGTGTTAGAGCTAAAATTAGCATGTTTAAAGTGATTTTCATGCTTCCAGGGGCTCGGGAAGTTAATTAAATACCATTTGGAGGCATTTAATGTTCGAGCAAAAACGGCTGATTTTCGACAAAAGAGGTAACACCCCCCCATTACGTCATGCTTCAGAAATGTGGAAAATGGTCCGTTTTCAAATGTTTTATTTTTGAACGTCAGTTCACATTTGTAGGTGGATCATCAGTGTTAGAGCTAAAATTAGCATGTTTAAAGTGATTTTCATGCTTCCAGGGGCCCAAAACACAAGATTTATGGAATGGTTAAAAGTGCATGAAAATGGCCAATTTACTCACTCTGAGTTCTCAAAAAGGGTTTCTTCACCCCGGGAAGTGAAATAAATACCATTTGGAGGCATTTAATGTTCGAGCAAAAACGGCTGATTTTCGACAAAAGAGATAACACCCCCCCATTACGTCATGCTTCAGAAATGTGGAAAATGGTCCGTTTTCAAATGTTTTATTTTTGAACGTCAGTTCACATTTGTAGGTGGATCATCAGTGTTAGAGCTAAAATTAGCATGTTTAAAGTGATTTTCATGCTTCCAGGGGCTCGGGAAGTTAATTAAATACCATTTGGAGGCATTTAATGTTCGAGCAAAAACGGCTGATTTTCGACAAAAGAGATAACACCCCCCCATTACGTCATGCTTCAGAAATGTGGAAAATGGTCCGTTTTCAAATGTTTTATTTTTGATCGTCAGTTCACATTTGTAGGTGGATCATCAGTGTTAGAGCTAAAATTAGCATGTTTAAAGTGATTTTCATGCTTCCAGGGGCCCAAAACACAAGATTTATGGAATGGTTAAAAGTGCATGAAAATGGCCAATTTACTCACTCTGAGTTCTCAAAAAAGGTTTCTTGACCCCGGGAAGTTAATTAAATACCATTTGGAGGCATTTAATGTTCGAGCAAAAACGGCTGATTTTCGACAAAAGAGATAACACCCCCCCATTACGTCATGCTTCAGAAATGTGGAAAATGGTCCGTTTTCAAATGTTTTATTTTTGAACGTCAGTTCACATTTGTAGGTGGCTCATCAGTGTTAGAGCTAAAATTAGCATGTTTAAAGTGATTTTCATGCTTCCAGGGGCTCGGGAAGTGAAATAAATACCATTTGGAGGCATTTAATGTTCGAGCAAAAACGGCTGATTTTCGACAAAAGAGATAACACCCCCCCATTACGTCATGCTTCAGAAATGTGGAAAATGGTCCGTTTTCAAATGTTTTATTTTTGAACGTCAGTTCACATTTGTAGGTGGATCATCAGTGTTAGAGCTAAAATTAGCATGTTTAAAGTGATTTTCATGCTTCCAGGGGCTCGGGAAGTTAATTAAATACCATTTGGAGGCATTTAATGTTCGAGCAAAAACGGCTGATTTTCGACAAAAGAGATAACACCCCCCCATTACGTCATGCTTCAGAAATGTGGAAAATGGTCCGTTTTCAAATGTTTTATTTTTGAACGTCAGTTCACATTTGTAGGTGGATCATCAGTGTTAGAGCTAAAATTAGCATGTTTAAAGTGATTTTCATGCTTCCAGGGGCCCAAAACACAAGATTTATGGAATGGTTAAAAGTGCATGAAAATGGCCAATTTACTCACTCTGAGTTCTCAAAAAGGGTTTCTTCACCCCGGGAAGTTAATTAAATACCATTTGGAGGCATTTAATGTTCGAGCAAAAACGGCCGATTTTCGACAAAAGAGATAACACCCCCCCATTACGTCATGCTTCAGAAATGTGGAAAATGGTCCGTTTTCAAATGTTTTATTTTTGAACGTCAGTTCACATTTGTAGGTGGATCATCAGTGTTAGAGCTAAAATTAGCATGTTTAAAGTGATTTTCATGCTTCCAGGGGCTCGGGAAGTTAATTAAATACCATTTGGAGGCATTTAATGTTCGAGCAAAAACGGCTGATTTTCGACAAAAGAGATAACACCCCCCCATTACGTCATGCTTCAGAAATGTGGAAAATGGTCCGTTTTCAAATGTTTTATTTTTGAACGTCAGTTCACATTTGTAGGTGGATCATCAGTGTTAGAGCTAAAATTAGCATGTTTAAAGTGATTTTCATGCTTCCAGGGGCCCAAAACACAAGATTTATGGAATGGTTAAAAGTGCATGAAAATGGCCAATTTACTCACTCTGAGTTCTCAAAAAGGGTTTCTTCACCCCGGGAAGTTAATTAAATACCATTTGGAGGCATTTAATGTTCAAGCAAAAACGGCTGATTTTCGACAAAAGAGATAACACCCCCCCATTACGTCATGCTTCAGAAATGTGGAAAATGGTCCGTTTTCAAATGTTTTATTTTTGAACGTCAGTTCACATTTGTAGGTGGATCATCAGTGTTAGAGCTAAAATTAGCATGTTTAAAGTGATTTTCATGCTTCCAGGGGCTCGGGAAGTTAATTAAATACCATTTGGAGGCATTTAATGTTCGAGCAAAAACGGCTGATTTTCGACAAAAGAGATAACACCCCCCCATTACGTCATGCTTCAGAAATGTGGAAAATGGTCCGTTTTCAAATGTTTTATTTTTGAACGTCAGTTCACATTTGTAGGTGGATCATCAGTGTTAGAGCTAAAATTAGCATGTTTAAAGTGATTTTCATGCTTCCAGGGGCCCAAAACACAAGATTTATGGAATGGTTAAAAGTGCATGAAAATGGCCAATTTACTCACTCTGAGTTCTCAAAAAGGGTTTCTTCACCTCGGGAAGTTAATTAAATACCATTTGGAGGCATTTAATGTTCGAGCAAAAACGGCTGATTTTCGACAAAAGAGATAACACCCCCCCATTACGTCATGCTTCAGAAATGTGGAAAATGGTCCGTTTTCAAATGTTTTATTTTTGAATGTCAGTTCACATTTGTAGGTGGATCATCAGTGTTAGAGCTTAAATTAGCATGTTTAAAGTGATTTTCATGCTTCCAGGGGCTCGGGAAGTTAATTAAATACCATTTGGAGGCATTTAATGTTCGAGCAAAAACGGCTGATTTTCGACAAAAGAGATAACACCCCCCCATTACGTCATGCTTCAGAAATGTGGAAAATGGTCCGTTTTCAAATGTTTTATTTTTGAACGTCAGTTCACATTTGTAGGTGGATCATCAGTGTTAGAGCTAAAATTAGCATGTTTAAAGTGATTTTCATGCTTCCAGGGGCCCAAAACACAAGATTTATGGAATGGTTAAAAGTGCATGAAAATGGCCAATTTACTCACTCTGAGTTCTCAAAAAGGGTTTCTTCACCCCGGGAAGTTAATTAAATACCATTTGGAGGCATTTAATGTTCGAGCAAAAACGGCTGATTTTCGACAAAAGAGATAACACCCCCCCATTACGTCATGCTTCAGAAATGTGGAAAATGGTCCGTTTTCAAATGTTTTATTTTTGAACGTCAGTTCACATTTGTAGGTGGATCATCAGTGTTAGAGCTAAAATTAGCATGTTTAGAGTGATTTTCATGCTTCCAGGGGCTCGGGAAGTTAATTAAATACCATTTGGAGGCATTTAATGTTCGAGCAAAAACGGCTGATTTTCGACAAAAGAGATAACACCCCCCCATTACGTCATGCTTCAGAAATGTGGAAAATGGTCCGTTTTCAAATGTTTTATTTTTGAACGTCAGTTCACATTTGTAGGTGGATCATCAGTGTTAGAGCTAAAATTAGCATGTTTAAAGTGATTTTCATGCTTCCAGGGGCTCGGGAAGTTAATTAAATACCATTTGGAGGCATTTAATGTTCGAGCAAAAACGGCTGATTTTCGACAAAAGAGATAACACCCCCCCATTACGTCATGCTTCAGAAATGTGGAAAATGGTCCGTTTTCAAATGTTTTATTTTTGAACGTCAGTTCACATTTGTAGGTGGATCATCAGTGTTAGAGCTAAAATTAGCATGTTTAAAGTGATTTTCATGCTTCCAGGGGCCCAAAACACAAGATTTATGGAATGGTTAAAAGTGCATGAAAATGGCCAATTTACTCACTCTGAGTTCTCAAAAAGGGTTTTTTCACCCCGGGAAGTTAATTAAATACCATTTGGAGGCATTTAATGTTCGAGCAAAAACGGCTGATTTTCGACAAAAGAGATAACACGCCCCCATTACGTCATGCTTCAGAAATGTGGAAAATGGTCCGTTTTCAAATGTTTTATTTTTGAACGTCAGTTCACATTTGTAGGTGGATCATCAGTGTTAGAGCTAAAATTAGCATGTTTAAAGTGATTTTCATGCTTCCAGGGGCCCAAAACACAAGATTTATGGAATGGTTAAAAGTGCATGAAAATGGCCAATTTACTCACTCTGAGTTCTCAAAAAGGGTTTTTTCACCCCGGGAAGTTAATTAAATACCATTTGGAGGCATTTAATGTTCGAGCAAAAACGGCTGATTTTCGACAAAAGAGATAACACCCCCCCATTACGTCATGCTTCAGAAATGTGGAAAATGGTCCGTTTTCAAATGTTTTATTTTTGAACGTCAGTTCACATTTGTAGGTGGATCATCAGTGTTAGAGCTAAAATTAGCATGTTTAAAGTGATTTTCATGCTTCCAGGGGCTCGGGAAGTTAATTAAATACCATTTGGAGGCATTTAATGTTCGAGCAAAAACGGCTGATTTTCGACAAAAGAGATAACACCCCCCATTACGTCATGCTTCAGAAATGTGGAAAATGGTCCGTTTTCAAATGTTTTATTTTTGAACGTCAGTTCACATTTGTAGGTGGATCATCAGTGTTAGAGCTAAAATTAGCATGTTTAAAGTGATTTTCATGCTTCCAGGGGCTCGGGAAGTTAATTAAATACCATTTGGAGGCATTTAATGTTCGAGCAAAAACGGCTGATTTTCGACAAAAGAGATAACACCCCCCCATTACGTCATGCTTCAGAAATGTGGAAAATGGTCCGTTTTCAAATGTTTTATTTTTGAACGTCAGTTCACATTTGTAGGTGGATCATCAGTGTTAGAGCTAAAATTAGCATGTTTAAAGTGATTTTCATGCTTCCAGGGGCCCAAAACACAAGATTAATGGAATGGTTAAAAGTGCATGAAAATGGCCAATTTACTCACTCTGAGTTCTCAAAAAGGGTTTCTTCACCCCGGGAAGTGAAATAAATACCATTTGGAGGCATTTAATGTTCGAGCAAAAACGGCTGATTTTCGACAAAAGAGATAACACCCCCCCATTACGTCATGCTTCAGAAATGTGGAAAATGGTCCGTTTTCAAATGTTTTATTTTTGAACGTCAGTTCACATTTGTAGGTGGATCATCAGTGTTAGAGCTAAAATTAGCATGTTTAAAGTGATTTTCATGCTTCCAGGGGCTCGGGAAGTTAATTAAATACCATTTGGAGGCATTTAATGTTCGAGCAAAAACGGCTGATTTTCGACAAAAGAGATAACACCCCCCCATTACGTCATGCTTCAGAAATGTGGAAAATGGTCCATTTTCAAATGTTTTATTTTTGAACGTCAGTTCACATTTGTAGGTGGATCATCAGTGTTAGAGCTAAAATTAGCATGTTTAAAGTGATTTTCATGCTTCCAGGGGCCCAAAACACAAGATTTATGCAATGGTTAAAAGTGCATGAAAATGGCCAATTTACTCACTCTGAGTTCTCAAAAAGGGTTTCTTCACCCCGGGAAGTTAATTAAATACCATTTGGAGGCATTTAATGTTCGAGCAAAAACGGCTGATTTTCGACAAAAGAGATAACACCCCCCCATTACGTCATGCTTCAGAAATGTGGAAAATGGTCCGTTTTCAAATGTTTTATTTTTGAACGTCAGTTCACATTTGTAGGTGGATCATCAGTGTTAGAGCTAAAATTAGCATGTTTAAAGTGATTTTCATGCTTCCAGGGGCTCGGGAAGTTAATTAAATACCATTTGGAGGCATTTAATGTTCGAGCAAAAACGGCTGATTTTCGACAAAAGAGATAACACCCCCCCCATTACGTCATGCTTCAGAAATGTGGAAAATGGTCCGTTTTCAAATGTTTTATTTTTGAACGTCAGTTCACATTTGTAGGTGGATCATCAGTGTTAGAGCTAAAATTAGCATGTTTAAAGTGATTTTCATGCTTCCAGGGGCCCAAAACACAAGATTAATGGAATGGTTAAAAGTGCATGAAAATGGCCAATTTACTCACTCTGAGTTCTCAAAAAGGGTTTCTTCACCCCGGGAAGTGAAATAAATACCATTTGGAGGCATTTAATGTTCGAGCAAAAACGGCTGATTTTCGACAAAAGAGATAACACCCCCCCCATTACGTCATGCTTCAGGAATGTGGGAAATGGTCCGTTTTCAAATGTTTTATTTTTGAACGTCAGATCAAATTTGTAGGTGGATCATCAGTGTTAGAGCTAAAATTAGCATGTTTAAAGTGATTTTCATGCTTCCAGGGGCTCGGGAAGTTAATTAAATACCATTTGGAGGCATTTAATGTTCGAGCAAAAACGGCTGATTTTCGACAAAAGAGGTAACACCCCCCCATTACGTCATGCTTCAGAAATGTGGAAAATGGTCCGTTTTCAAATGTTTTATTTTTGAACGTCAGTTCACATTTGTAGGTGGATCATCAGTGTTAGAGCTAAAATTAGCATGTTTAAAGTGATTTTCATGCTTCCAGGGGCCCAAAACACAAGATTTATGGAATGGTTAAAAGTGCATGAAAATGGCCAATTTACTCACTCTGAGTTCTCAAAAAGGGTTTCTTCACCCCGGGAAGTGAAATAAATACCATTTGGAGGCATTTAATGTTCGAGCAAAAACGGCTGATTTTCGACAAAAGAGATAACACCCCCCCATTACGTCATGCTTCAGAAATGTGGAAAATGGTCCGTTTTCAAATGTTTTATTTTTGAACGTCAGTTCACATTTGTAGGTGGATCATCAGTGTTAGAGCTAAAATTAGCATGTTTAAAGTGATTTTCATGCTTCCAGGGGCTCGGGAAGTTAATTAAATACCATTTGGAGGCATTTAATGTTCGAGCAAAAACGGCTGATTTTCGACAAAAGAGATAACACCCCCCCATTACGTCATGCTTCAGAAATGTGGAAAATGGTCCGTTTTCAAATGTTTTATTTTTGATCGTCAGTTCACATTTGTAGGTGGATCATCAGTGTTAGAGCTAAAATTAGCATGTTTAAAGTGATTTTCATGCTTCCAGGGGCCCAAAACACAAGATTTATGGAATGGTTAAAAGTGCATGAAAATGGCCAATTTACTCACTCTGAGTTCTCAAAAAAGGTTTCTTGACCCCGGGAAGTTAATTAAATACCATTTGGAGGCATTTAATGTTCGAGCAAAAACGGCTGATTTTCGACAAAAGAGATAACACCCCCCCATTACGTCATGCTTCAGAAATGTGGAAAATGGTCCGTTTTCAAATGTTTTATTTTTGAACGTCAGTTCACATTTGTAGGTGGCTCATCAGTGTTAGAGCTAAAATTAGCATGTTTAAAGTGATTTTCATGCTTCCAGGGGCTCGGGAAGTGAAATAAATACCATTTGGAGGCATTTAATGTTCGAGCAAAAACGGCTGATTTTCGACAAAAGAGATAACACCCCCCCATTACGTCATGCTTCAGAAATGTGGAAAATGGTCCGTTTTCAAATGTTTTATTTTTGAACGTCAGTTCACATTTGTAGGTGGATCATCAGTGTTAGAGCTAAAATTAGCATGTTTAAAGTGATTTTCATGCTTCCAGGGGCTCGGGAAGTTAATTAAATACCATTTGGAGGCATTTAATGTTCGAGCAAAAACGGCTGATTTTCGACAAAAGAGATAACACCCCCCCATTACGTCATGCTTCAGAAATGTGGAAAATGGTCCGTTTTCAAATGTTTTATTTTTGAACGTCAGTTCACATTTGTAGGTGGATCATCAGTGTTAGAGCTAAAATTAGCATGTTTAAAGTGATTTTCATGCTTCCAGGGGCCCAAAACACAAGATTTATGGAATGGTTAAAAGTGCATGAAAATGGCCAATTTACTCACTCTGAGTTCTCAAAAAGGGTTTCTTCACCCCGGGAAGTTAATTAAATACCATTTGGAGGCATTTAATGTTCGAGCAAAAACGGCCGATTTTCGACAAAAGAGATAACACCCCCCCATTACGTCATGCTTCAGAAATGTGGAAAATGGTCCGTTTTCAAATGTTTTATTTTTGAACGTCAGTTCACATTTGTAGGTGGATCATCAGTGTTAGAGCTAAAATTAGCATGTTTAAAGTGATTTTCATGCTTCCAGGGGCTCGGGAAGTTAATTAAATACCATTTGGAGGCATTTAATGTTCGAGCAAAAACGGCTGATTTTCGACAAAAGAGATAACACCCCCCCATTACGTCATGCTTCAGAAATGTGGAAAATGGTCCGTTTTCAAATGTTTTATTTTTGAACGTCAGTTCACATTTGTAGGTGGATCATCAGTGTTAGAGCTAAAATTAGCATGTTTAAAGTGATTTTCATGCTTCCAGGGGCCCAAAACACAAGATTTATGGAATGGTTAAAAGTGCATGAAAATGGCCAATTTACTCACTCTGAGTTCTCAAAAAGGGTTTCTTCACCCCGGGAAGTTAATTAAATACCATTTGGAGGCATTTAATGTTCAAGCAAAAACGGCTGATTTTCGACAAAAGAGATAACACCCCCCCATTACGTCATGCTTCAGAAATGTGGAAAATGGTCCGTTTTCAAATGTTTTATTTTTGAACGTCAGTTCACATTTGTAGGTGGATCATCAGTGTTAGAGCTAAAATTAGCATGTTTAAAGTGATTTTCATGCTTCCAGGGGCTCGGGAAGTTAATTAAATACCATTTGGAGGCATTTAATGTTCGAGCAAAAACGGCTGATTTTCGACAAAAGAGATAACACCCCCCCATTACGTCATGCTTCAGAAATGTGGAAAATGGTCCGTTTTCAAATGTTTTATTTTTGAACGTCAGTTCACATTTGTAGGTGGATCATCAGTGTTAGAGCTAAAATTAGCATGTTTAAAGTGATTTTCATGCTTCCAGGGGCCCAAAACACAAGATTTATGGAATGGTTAAAAGTGCATGAAAATGGCCAATTTACTCACTCTGAGTTCTCAAAAAGGGTTTCTTCACCTCGGGAAGTTAATTAAATACCATTTGGAGGCATTTAATGTTCGAGCAAAAACGGCTGATTTTCGACAAAAGAGATAACACCCCCCCATTACGTCATGCTTCAGAAATGTGGAAAATGGTCCGTTTTCAAATGTTTTATTTTTGAATGTCAGTTCACATTTGTAGGTGGATCATCAGTGTTAGAGCTTAAATTAGCATGTTTAAAGTGATTTTCATGCTTCCAGGGGCTCGGGAAGTTAATTAAATACCATTTGGAGGCATTTAATGTTCGAGCAAAAACGGCTGATTTTCGACAAAAGAGATAACACCCCCCCATTACGTCATGCTTCAGAAATGTGGAAAATGGTCCGTTTTCAAATGTTTTATTTTTGAACGTCAGTTCACATTTGTAGGTGGATCATCAGTGTTAGAGCTAAAATTAGCATGTTTAAAGTGATTTTCATGCTTCCAGGGGCCCAAAACACAAGATTTATGGAATGGTTAAAAGTGCATGAAAATGGCCAATTTACTCACTCTGAGTTCTCAAAAAGGGTTTCTTCACCCCGGGAAGTTAATTAAATACCATTTGGAGGCATTTAATGTTCGAGCAAAAACGGCTGATTTTCGACAAAAGAGATAACACCCCCCCATTACGTCATGCTTCAGAAATGTGGAAAATGGTCCGTTTTCAAATGTTTTATTTTTGAACGTCAGTTCACATTTGTAGGTGGATCATCAGTGTTAGAGCTAAAATTAGCATGTTTAGAGTGATTTTCATGCTTCCAGGGGCTCGGGAAGTTAATTAAATACCATTTGGAGGCATTTAATGTTCGAGCAAAAACGGCTGATTTTCGACAAAAGAGATAACACCCCCCCATTACGTCATGCTTCAGAAATGTGGAAAATGGTCCGTTTTCAAATGTTTTATTTTTGAACGTCAGTTCACATTTGTAGGTGGATCATCAGTGTTAGAGCTAAAATTAGCATGTTTAAAGTGATTTTCATGCTTCCAGGGGCTCGGGAAGTTAATTAAATACCATTTGGAGGCATTTAATGTTCGAGCAAAAACGGCTGATTTTCGACAAAAGAGATAACACCCCCCCATTACGTCATGCTTCAGAAATGTGGAAAATGGTCCGTTTTCAAATGTTTTATTTTTGAACGTCAGTTCACATTTGTAGGTGGATCATCAGTGTTAGAGCTAAAATTAGCATGTTTAAAGTGATTTTCATGCTTCCAGGGGCCCAAAACACAAGATTTATGGAATGGTTAAAAGTGCATGAAAATGGCCAATTTACTCACTCTGAGTTCTCAAAAAGGGTTTTTTCACCCCGGGAAGTTAATTAAATACCATTTGGAGGCATTTAATGTTCGAGCAAAAACGGCTGATTTTCGACAAAAGAGATAACACCCCCCCATTACGTCATGCTTCAGAAATGTGGAAAATGGTCCGTTTTCAAATGTTTTATTTTTGAACGTCAGTTCACATTTGTAGGTGGATCATCAGTGTTAGAGCTAAAATTAGCATGTTTAAAGTGATTTTCATGCTTCCAGGGGCTCGGGAAGTTAATTAAATACCATTTGGAGGCATTTAATGTTCGAGCAAAAACGGCTGATTTTCGACAAAAGAGATAACACCCCCCCATTACGTCATGCTTCAGAAATGTGGAAAATGGTCCGTTTTCAAATGTTTTATTTTTGAACGTCAGTTCACATTTGTAGGTGGATCATCAGTGTTAGAGCTAAAATTAGCATGTTTAAAGTGATTTTCATGCTTCCAGGGGCTCGGGAAGTGAAATAAATACCATTTGGAGACATTTAATGTTCGAGCAAAAATGGCTGATTTTCGACAAAAGAGATAACACCCCCCCATTACGTCATGCTTCAGAAATGTGGAAAATGGTCCGTTTTCAAATGTTTTATTTTTGAACGTCAGTTCACATTTGTAGGTGGATCATCAGTGTTAGAGCTAAAATTAGCATGTTTAAAGTGATTTTCATGCTTCCAGGGGCCCAAAACACAAGATTTATGGAATGGTTAAAAGTGCATGAAAATGGCCAATTTACTCACTCTGAGTTCTCAAAAAGGGTTTCTTCACCCCGGGAAGTGAAATAAATACCATTTGGAGGCATTTAATGTTCGAGCAAAAACGGCTGATTTTCGACAAAAGAGATAACACCCCCCCATTACGTCATGCTTCAGAAATGTGGAAAATGGTCCGTTTTCAAATGTTTTATTTTTGAACGTCAGTTCACATTTGTAGGTGGATCATCAGTGTTAGAGCTAAAATTAGCATGTTTAAAGTGATTTTCATGCTTCCAGGGGCTCGGGAAGTTAATTAAATACCATTTGGAGGCATTTACAGCCTGATTCATGTACCGGCCGTTTTGCGTGTCCCTAATAGCGAATCATAGCGATTCGCTATTGAGGACACGCAAAACGGCATTCATGTAGGAATTGCTACTTAAATAGCGATTCCTACATGTTCTTTATTTGCGAGTAGCAATTTGCTACTCGCAAATACTCCCCATTCATTCCTATGGGCCAAGAGGCCCATTGGAATGAATGGGGATTTGCGAGTAGCAATTTGCTACTCGCAACTGAGATAGCGATTTTAAGGGTGACAGGGGTGTCCAAAGGACGCCCTGTAGCACCCCTAAAATGCACTTTTGGACTGGTGTTGCGCACACACATGTCCAAAGGACATGTGTGTGTGCTACATGCAACTTTGAAAAATGCTTTTAAAAGCATTTTTCGGAGTTTTTGCTATTTACCGACAGGTCTGACCTGTCGGTAAATAGCGGCCCCAAAAGTCCAAAATCGCTATTTTGTTGTGTGTCATGAATAGCATTTAAGGAATCTCTATTAGAGATTCCTTAAATGCCATTCCACGCAAATATGCGAATTCTTAAATAGCGATTTTTGCATTTGGTATCATGAATACCAAATGCAAAAATAGCGCTCGCAAAGGGCCAGATTCTGAGAATCTGGCCCTTTGCGAGTGCAATTTAGCTACATGAATCAGGCTGTTAATGTTCGAGCAAAAACGGCTGATTTTTGACAAAAGAGATAACACCCCCCCATTACGTCATGCTTCAGAAATGTGGAAAATGGTCCGTTTTCAAATGTTTTATTTTTGAACGTCAGTTCACATTTGTAGGTGGATCATCAGTGTTAGAGCTAAAATTAGCATGTTTAAAGTGATTTTCATGCTTCCAGGGGCCCAAAACACAAGATTCATGGAATGGTTAAAAGTGCATGAAAATGGCCAATTTACTCACTCTGAGTTCTCAAAAAGGGTTTCTTCACCCCGGGAAGTTAATTAAATACCATTTGGAGGCATTTAATGTTCGAGCAAAAACGGCTGATTTTCGACAAGAGATAACACCCCCCAATTACGTCATGCTTCAGAAATGTGGAAAATGGTCCGTTTTCAAATGTTTTATTTTTGAACGTCAGTTCACATTTGTAGGTGGATCATCAGTGTTAGAGCTAAAATTAGCATGTTTAAAGTGATTTTCATGCTTCCAGGGGCTCGGGAAGTGAAATAAATACCATTTGGAGGCATTTAATGTTCGAGCAAAAACGGCTGATTTTCGACAAAAGAGATAACACCTCCCCATTACGTCATGCTTCAGAAATGTGGAAAATGGTCCGTTTTCAAATGTTTTATTTTTGAACGTCAGTTCACATTTGTAGGTGGATCATCAGTGTTAGAGCTAAAATTAGCATGTTTAAAGTGATTTTCATGCTTCCAGGGGCTCGGGAAGTGAAATAAATACCATTTGGAGACATTTAATGTTCGAGCAAAAACGGCTGATTTTCGACAAAAGAGATAACACCCCCCCATTACGTCATGCTTCAGAAATGTGGAAAATGGTCCGTTTTCAAATGTTTTATTTTTGAACGTCAGTTCACATTTGTAGGTGGATCATCAGTGTTAGAGCTAAAATTAGCATGTTTAAAGTGATTTTCATGCTTCCAGGGGCCCAAAACACAAGATTTATGGAATGGTTAAAAGTGCATGAAAATGGCCAATTTACTCACTCTGAGTTCTCAAAAAGGGTTTCTTCACCCCGGGAAGTGAAATAAATACCATTTGGAGGCATTTAATGTTCGAGCAAAAACGGCTGATTTTCGACAAAAGAGATAACACCCCCCCATTACGTCATGCTTCAGAAATGTGGAAAATGGTCCGTTTTCAAATGTTTTATTTTTGAACGTCAGTTCACATTTGTAGGTGGATCATCAGTGTTAGAGCTAAAATTAGCATGTTTAAAGTGATTTTCATGCTTCCAGGGACTCGGGAAGTTAATTAAATACAATTTGGAGGCATTTAATGTTCGAGCAAAAACGGCTGATTTTCGACAAAAGAGATAACACCCCCCCATTACGTCATGCTTCAGAAATGTGGAAAATGGTCCGTTTTCAAATGTTTTATTTTTGAACGTCAGTTCACATTTGTAGGTGGATCATCAGTGTTAGAGCTAAAATTAGCATGTTTAAAGTGATTTTCATGCTTCCAGGGGCTCGGGAAGTTAATTAAATACCATTTGGAGGCATTTAATGTTCGAGCAAAAACGGCTGATTTTCGACAAAAGAGATAACACCCCCCCATTACGTCATGCTTCAGAAATGTGGAAAATGGTCCGTTTTCAAATGTTTTATTTTTGAACGTCAGTTCACATTTGTAGGTGGATCATCAGTGTTAGAGATAAAATTAGCATGTTTAAAGTGATTTTCATGCTTCCAGGGGCTCGGGAAGTGAAATAAATACCATTTGGAGGCATTTAATGTTCGAGCAAAAACGGCTGATTTTCGACAAAAGAGATAACACCCCCCCATTACGTCATGCTTCAGAAATGTGGAAAATGGTCCGTTTTCAAATGTTTTATTTTTGAACGTCAGTTCACATTTGTAGGTGGATCATCAGTGTTAGAGCTAAAATTAGCATGTTTAAAGTGATTTTCATGCTTCCAGGGGCCCAAAACACAAGATTTATGGAATGGTTAAAAGTGCATGAAAATGGCCAATTTACTCACTCTGAGTTCTCAAAAAGGGTTTCTTCACCCCGGGAAGTGAAATAAATACCATTTGGAGGCATTTAATGTTCGAGCAAAAACGGCTGATTTTCGACAAAAGAGATAACACCCCCCATTACGTCATGCTTCAGAAATGTGGAAAATGGTCCGTTTTCAAATGTTTTATTTTTGAACGTCAGTTCACATTTGTAGGTGGATCATCAGTGTTAGAGCTAAAATTAGCATGTTTAAAGTGATTTTCATGCTTCCAGGGGCTCGGGAAGTTAATTAAATACCATTTGGAGGCATTTAATGTTCGAGCAAAAACGGCTGATTTTCGACAAAAGAGATAACACCCCCCCATTACGTCATGCTTCAGAAATGTGGAAAATGGTCCGTTTTCAAATGTTTTATTTTTGAACGTCAGTTCACATTTGTACGTGGATCATCAGTGTTAGAGCTAAAATTAGCATGTTTAAAGTGATTTTCATGCTTCCAGGGGCTCGGGAAGTTAATTAAATACCATTTGGAGGCATTTAATGTTCGAGCAAAAACGGCTGATTTTCGACAAAAGAGATAACACCCCCCCATTACGTCATGCTTCAGAAATGTGGAAAATGGTCCGTTTTCAAATGTTTTATTTTTGAACGTCAGTTCACATTTGTAGGTGGATCATCAGTGTTAGAGCTAAAATTAGCATGTTTAAAGTGATTTTCATGCTTCCAGGGGCTCGGGAAGTTAATTAAATACCATTTGGAGGCATTTAATGTTCGAGCAAAAACGGCTGATTTTCGACAAAAGAGATAACACCCCCCCATTACGTCATGCTTCAGAAATGTGGAAAATGGTCAGTTTTCAAATGTTTTATTTTTGAACGTCAGTTCACATTTGTAGGTGGATCATCAGTGTTAGAGCTAAAATTAGCATGTTTAAAGTGATTTTCATGCTTCCAGGGGCCCAAAACACAAGATTTATGGAATGGTTAAAAGTGCATGAAAATGGCCAATTTACTCACTCTGAGTTCTCAAAAAGGGTTTCTTCACCCCGGGAAGTTAATTAAATACCATTTGGAGGCATTTAATGTTCGAGCAAAAACGGCTGATTTTCGACAAAAGAGATAACACCCCCCCATTACGTCATGCTTCAGAAATGTGGAAAATGGTCCGTTTTCAAATGTTTTATTTTTGAACGTCAGTTCATATTTGTAGGTGGATCATCAGTGTTAGAGCTAAAATTAGCATGTTTAAAGTGATTTTCATGCTTCCAGGGGCTCGGGAAGTTAATTAAATACCATTTGGAGGCATTTAATGTTCGAGCAAAAACGGCAGATTTTCGACAAAAGAGATAACACCCCCCATTACGTCATGCTTCAGAAATGTGGAAAATGGTCCGTTTTCAAATGTTTTATTTTTGAACGTCAGTTCACATTTGTAGGTGGATCATCAGTGTTAGAGCTAAAATTAGCATGTTTAAAGTGATTTTCATGCTTCCAGGGGCTCAGGAAGTTAATTAAATACCATTTGGAGGCATTTAATGTTCGAGCAAAAACGGCTGATTTTCGACAAAAGAGATAACACCCCCCCATTACGTCATGCTTCAGAAATGTGGAAAATGGTCCGTTTTCAAATGTTTTATTTTTGAACGTCAGTTCACATTTGTAGGTGGATCATCAGTGTTAGAGCTAAAATTAGCATGTTTAAAGTGATTTTCATGCTTCCAGGGGCTCGGGAAGTTAATTAAATACCATTTGGAGGCATTTAATGTTCGAGCAAAAACGGCTGATTTTCGACAAAAGAGATAACACCCCCCCCATTACGTCATGCTTCAGAAATGTGGAAAATGGTCCGTTTTCAAATGTTTTATTTTTGAACGTCAGTTCACATTTGTAGGTGGATCATCAGTGTTAGAGCTAAAATTAGCATGTTTAAAGTGATTTTCATGCTTCCAGGGGCTCGGGAAGTTAATTAAATACCATTTGGAGGCATTTAATGTTCGAGCAAAAATGGCTGATTTTCGACAAAAGAGATAACACCTCCCCATTACGTCATGCTTCAGAAATGTGGAAAATGGTCCGTTTTCAAATGTTTTATTTTTGAACGTCAGTTCACATTTGTAGGTGGATCATCAGTGTTAGAGCTAAAATTAGCATGTTTAAAGTGATTTTCATGCTTCCAGGGGCCCAAAACACAAGATTTATGGAATGGTTAAAAGTGCATGAAAATGGCCAATTTACTCACTCTGAGTTCTCAAAAAGGGTTTCTTCACCCCGGGAAGTTAATTAAATACCATTTGGAGGCATTTAATGTTCGAGCAAAAACGGCTGATTTTCGACAAAAGAGATAACACCCCCCCATTACGTCATGCTTCAGAAATGTGGAAAAAGGGTCCGTTTTCAAATGTTTTATTTTTGAACGTCAGTTCACATTTGTAGGTGGATCATCAGTGTTAGAGCTAAAATTAGCATGTTTAAAGTGATTTTCATGCTTCCAGGGGCTCGGGAAATTAATTAAATACCATTTGGAGGCATTTAATGTTCGAGCAAAAACGGCAGATTTTCGACAAAAGAGATAACACCCCCCCATTACGTCATGCTTCAGAAATGTGGAAAATGGTCCGTTTTCAAATGTTTTATTTTTGAACGTCAGTTCACATTTGTAGGTGGATCATCAGTGTTAGAGCTAAAATTAGCATGTTTAAAGTGATTTTCATGCTTCCAGGGGCCCAAAACACAAGATTTATGGAATGGTTAAAAGTGCATGAAAATGGCCAATTTACTCACTCTGAGTTCTCAAAAAGGGTTTCTTCACCCCGGGAAGTTAATTAAATGCCATTTGGAGGCATTTAATGTTCGAGCAAAAACGGCTGATTTTCGACAAAAGAGATAACACCCCCCATTACGTCATGCTTCAGAAATGTGGAAAATGGTCCGTTTTCAAATGTTTTATTTTTGAACGTCAGTTCACATTTGTAGGTGGATCATCAGTGTTAGAGCTAAAATTAGCATGTTTAAAGTGATTTTCATGCTTCCAGGGGCTCGGGAAGTTAATTAAATACCATTTGGAGGCATTTAATGTTCGAGCAAAAACGGCTGATTTTCGACAAAAGAGATAACACCCCCCCATTACGTCATGCTTCAGAAATGTGGAAAATGGTCCGTTTTCAAATGTTTTATTTTTGAACGTCAGTTCACATTTGTAGGTGGATCATCAGTGTTAGAGCTAAAATTAGCATGTTTAAAGTGATTTTCATGCTTCCAGGGGCTCGGGAAGTGAAATAAATACCATTTGGAGGCATTTAATGTTCGAGCAAAAACGGCTGATTTTCGACAAAAGAGATAACACCCCCCCATTACGTCATGCTTCAGAAATGTGGAAAATGGTCCGTTTTCAAATGTTTTATTTTTGAACGTCAGTTCCCATTTGTAGGTGGATCATCAGTGTTAGAGCTAAAATTAGCATGTTTAAAGTGATTTTCATGCTTCCAGGGGCCCAAAACACAAGATTTATGGAATGGTTAAAAGTGCATGAAAATGGCCAATTTACTCACTCTGAGTTCTTAAAAAGGGTTTCTTCACCCCGGGAAGTTAATTAAATACCATTTGGAGGCATTTAATGTTCAAACGAAAACAGCTGATTTTCGACAAAAGAGATAACACCCCCCCATTACGTCATGCTTCAGAAATGTGGAAAATGGTCCATTTTCAAATGTTTTATTTTTGAACGTCAGTTCACATTTGTAGGTGGATCATCAGTGTTAGAGCTAAAATTAGCATGTTTAAAGTGATTTTCATGCTTCCAGGGGCTCGGGAAGTTAATTAAATACCATTTGGAGGCATTTAATGTTCGAGCAAAAACGGCTGATTTTCGACAAAAGAGATAACACCCCCCCATTACGTCATGCTTCAGAAATGTGGAAAATGGTCCGTTTTCAAATGTTTTATTTTTGAACGTCAGTTCACATTTGTAGGTGGATCATCAGTGTTAGAGCTAAAATTAGCATGTTTAAAGTGATTTTCATGCTTCCAGGGGCTCGGGAAGTGAAATAAATACCATTTGGAGGCATTTAATGTTCGAGCAAAAACGGCTGATTTTCGACAAAAGAGATAACACCCCCCCATTACGTCATGCTTCAGAAATGTGGAAAATGGTCCGTTTTCAAATGTTTTATTTTTGAACGTCAGTTCACATTTGTAGGTGGATCATCAGTGTTAGAGCTAAAATTAGCATGTTTAAAGTGATTTTCATGCTTCCAGGGGCCCAAAACACAAGATTTATGGAATGGTTAAAAGTGCATGAAAATGGCCAATTTACTCACTCTGAGTTCTCAAAAAGGGTTTCTTCACCCCGGGAAGTGAAATAAATACCATTTGGAGGCATTTAATGTTCGAGCAAAAACGGCTGATTTTCGACAAAAGAGATAACACCCCCCCCATTACGTCATGCTTCAGAAATGTGGAAAATGGTCCGTTTTCAAATGTTTTATTTTTGAACGTCAGTTCACATTTGTAGGTGGATCATCAGTGTTAGAGCTAAAATTAGCATGTTTAAAGTGATTTTCATGCTTCCAGGGGCTCGGGAAGTTAATTAAATACCATTTGGAGGCATTTAATGTTCGAGCAAAAACGGCTGATTTTCGACAAAAGAGATAACACCCCCCCATTACGTCATGCTTCAGAAATGTGGAAAATGGTCCGTTTTCAAATGTTTTATTTTTGAATGTCAGTTCACATTTGTAGGTGGATCATCAGTGTTAGAGCTAAAATTAGCATGTTTAAAGTGATTTTCATGCTTCCAGGGGCCCAAAACACAAGATTTATGGAATGGTTAAAAGTGCATGAAAATGGCCAATTTACTCACTCTGAGTTCTCAAAAAGGGTTTCTTCACCCCGGGAAGTGAAATAAATACCATTTGGAGGCATTTAATGTTCGAGCAAAAACGGCTGATTTTCGACAAAAGAGATAACACCCCCCCATTACGTCATGCTTCAGAAATGTGGAAAATGGTCCGTTTTCAAATGTTTTATTTTTGAACGTCAGTTCACATTTGTAGGTGGATCATCAGTGTTAGAGCTAAAATTAGCATGTTTAAAGTGATTTTCATGCTTCCAGGGGCTCGGGAAGTTAATTAAATACCATTTGGAGGCATTTAATGTTCGAGCAAAAACGGCTGATTTTCGACAAAAGAGATAACACCCCCCATTACGTCATGCTTCATAAATGTGGAAAATGGTCCGTTTTCAAATGTTTTATTTTTGAATGTCAGTTCACATTTGTAGGTGGATCATCAGTGTTAGAGCTAAAATTAGCATGTTTAAAGTGATTTTCATGCTTCCAGGGGCCCAAAACACAAGATTTATGGAATGGTTAAAAGTGCATGAAAATGGCCAATTTACTCACTCTGAGTTCTCAAAAAGGGTTTCTTCACCCCGGGAAGTTAATTAAATACCATTTGGAGGCATTTAATGTTCGAGCAAAAACGGCTGATTTTCGACAAAAGAGATAACACCCCCCCATTACGTCATGCTTCAGAAATGTGGAAAATGGTCCGTTTTCAAATGTTTTATTTTTGAACGTCAGTTCACATTTGTAGGTGGATCATCAGTGTTAGAGCTAAAATTAGCATGTTTAAAGTGATTTTCATGCTTCCAGGGGCTCGGGAAGTTAATTAAATACCATTTGGAGGCATTTAATGTTCGAGCAAAAACGGCTGATTTTCGACAAAAGAGATAACACCCCCCCATTACGTCATGCTTCAGAAATGTGGAAAATGGTCCGTTTTCAAATGTTTTATTTTTGAACGTCAGTTCACATTTGTAGGTGGATCATCAGTGTTAGAGCTAAAATTAGCATGTTTAAAGTGATTTTCATGCTTCCAGGGGCTCGGGAAGTTAATTAAATACCATTTGGAGGCATTTAATGTTCGAGCAAAAACGGCTGATTTTCGACAAAAGAGATAACACCCCCCCCATTACGTCATGCTTCAGAAATGTGGAAAATGGTCCGTTTTCAAATGTTTTATTTTTGAACGTCAGTTCACATTTGTAGGTGGATCATCAGTGTTAGAGCTAAAATTAGCATGTTTAAAGTGATTTTCATGCTTCCAGGGGCTCGGGAAGTGAAATAAATACCATTTGGAGGCATTTAATGTTCGAGCAAAAACGGCTGATTTTCGACAAAAGAGATAACACCCCCCCATTACGTCATGCTTCAGAAATGTGGAAAATGGTCCGTTTTCAAATGTTTTATTTTTGAACGTCAGTTCACATTTGTAGGTGGATCATCAGTGTTAGAGCTAAAATTAGCATGTTTAAAGTGATTTTCATGCTTCCAGGGGCCCAAAACACAAGATTTATGGAATGGTTAAAAGTGCATGAAAATGGCCAATTTACTCACTCTGAGTTCTCAAAAAGGGTTTCTTCACCCCGGGAAGTGAAATAAATACCATTTGGAGGCATTTAATGTTCGAGCAAAAACGGCTGATTTTCGACAAAAGAGATAACACCCCCCCATTACGTCATGCTTCAGAAATGTGGAAAATGGTCCGTTTTCAAATGTTTTATTTTTGAACGTCAGTTCACATTTGTAGGTGGATCATCAGTGTTAGAGCTAAAATTAGCATGTTTAAAGTGATTTTCATGCTTCCAGGGACTCGGGAAGTTAATTAAATACAATTTGGAGGCATTTAATGTTTGAGCAAAAACGGCTGATTTTCGACAAAAGAGATAACACCCCCCCATTACGTCATGCTTCAGAAATGTGGAAAATGGTCCGTTTTCAAATGTTTTATTTTTGAACGTCAGTTCACATTTGTAGGTGGATCATCAGTGTTAGAGCTAAAATTAGCATGTTTAAAGTGATTTTCATGCTTCCAGGGGCTCGGGAAGTTAATTAAATACCATTTGGAGGCATTTAATGTTCGAGCAAAAACGGCTGATTTTCGACAAAAGAGATAACACCCCCCCATTACGTCATGCTTCAGAAATGTGGAAAATGGTCCGTTTTCAAATGTTTTATTTTTGAACGTCAGTTCACATTTGTAGGTGGATCATCAGTGTTAGAGATAAAATTAGCATGTTTAAAGTGATTTTCATGCTTCCAGGGGCTCGGGAAGTGAAATAAATACCATTTGGAGGCATTTAATGTTCGAGCAAAAACGGCTGATTTTCGACAAAAGAGATAACACCCCCCCATTACGTCATGCTTCAGAAATGTGGAAAATGGTCCGTTTTCAAATGTTTTATTTTTGAACGTCAGTTCACATTTGTAGGTGGATCATCAGTGTTAGAGCTAAAATTAGCATGTTTAAAGTGATTTTCATGCTTCCAGGGGCCCAAAACACAAGATTTATGGAATGGTTAAAAGTGCATGAAAATGGCCAATTTACTCACTCTGAGTTCTCAAAAAGGGTTTCTTCACCCCGGGAAGTGAAATAAATACCATTTGGAGGCATTTAATGTTCGAGCAAAAACGGCTGATTTTCGACAAAAGAGATAACACCCCCCATTACGTCATGCTTCAGAAATGTGGAAAATGGTCCGTTTTCAAATGTTTTATTTTTGAACGTCAGTTCACATTTGTAGGTGGATCATCAGTGTTAGAGCTAAAATTAGCATGTTTAAAGTGATTTTCATGCTTCCAGGGGCTCGGGAAGTTAATTAAATACCATTTGGAGGCATTTAATGTTCGAGCAAAAACGGCTGATTTTCGACAAAAGAGATAACACCCCCCCATTACGTCATGCTTCAGAAATGTGGAAAATGGTCCGTTTTCAAATGTTTTATTTTTGAACGTCAGTTCACATTTGTACGTGGATCATCAGTGTTAGAGCTAAAATTAGCATGTTTAAAGTGATTTTCATGCTTCCAGGGGCTCGGGAAGTTAATTAAATACCATTTGGAGGCATTTAATGTTCGAGCAAAAACGGCTGATTTTCGACAAAAGAGATAACACCCCCCCATTACGTCATGCTTCAGAAATGTGGAAAATGGTCCGTTTTCAAATGTTTTATTTTTGAACGTCAGTTCACATTTGTAGGTGGATCATCAGTGTTAGAGCTAAAATTAGCATGTTTAAAGTGATTTTCATGCTTCCAGGGGCTCGGGAAGTTAATTAAATACCATTTGGAGGCATTTAATGTTCGAGCAAAAACGGCTGATTTTCGACAAAAGAGATAACACCCCCCCATTACGTCATGCTTCAGAAATGTGGAAAATGGTCAGTTTTCAAATGTTTTATTTTTGAACGTCAGTTCACATTTGTAGGTGGATCATCAGTGTTAGAGCTAAAATTAGCATGTTTAAAGTGATTTTCATGCTTCCAGGGGCCCAAAACACAAGATTTATGGAATGGTTAAAAGTGCATGAAAATGGCCAATTTACTCACTCTGAGTTCTCAAAAAGGGTTTCTTCACCCCGGGAAGTTAATTAAATACCATTTGGAGGCATTTAATGTTCGAGCAAAAACGGCTGATTTTCGACAAAAGAGATAACACCCCCCCATTACGTCATGCTTCAGAAATGTGGAAAATGGTCCGTTTTCAAATGTTTTATTTTTGAACGTCAGTTCATATTTGTAGGTGGATCATCAGTGTTAGAGCTAAAATTAGCATGTTTAAAGTGATTTTCATGCTTCCAGGGGCTCGGGAAGTTAATTAAATACCATTTGGAGGCATTTAATGTTCGAGCAAAAACGGCAGATTTTCGACAAAAGAGATAACACCCCCCATTACGTCATGCTTCAGAAATGTGGAAAATGGTCCGTTTTCAAATGTTTTATTTTTGAACGTCAGTTCACATTTGTAGGTGGATCATCAGTGTTAGAGCTAAAATTAGCATGTTTAAAGTGATTTTCATGCTTCCAGGGGCTCAGGAAGTTAATTAAATACCATTTGGAGGCATTTAATGTTCGAGCAAAAACGGCTGATTTTCGACAAAAGAGATAACACCCCCCCATTACGTCATGCTTCAGAAATGTGGAAAATGGTCCGTTTTCAAATGTTTTATTTTTGAACGTCAGTTCACATTTGTAGGTGGATCATCAGTGTTAGAGCTAAAATTAGCATGTTTAAAGTGATTTTCATGCTTCCAGGGGCTCGGGAAGTTAATTAAATACCATTTGGAGGCATTTAATGTTCGAGCAAAAACGGCTGATTTTCGACAAAAGAGATAACACCCCCCCCATTACGTCATGCTTCAGAAATGTGGAAAATGGTCCGTTTTCAAATGTTTTATTTTTGAACGTCAGTTCACATTTGTAGGTGGATCATCAGTGTTAGAGCTAAAATTAGCATGTTTAAAGTGATTTTCATGCTTCCAGGGGCTCGGGAAGTTAATTAAATACCATTTGGAGGCATTTAATGTTCGAGCAAAAATGGCTGATTTTCGACAAAAGAGATAACACCTCCCCATTACGTCATGCTTCAGAAATGTGGAAAATGGTCCGTTTTCAAATGTTTTATTTTTGAACGTCAGTTCACATTTGTAGGTGGATCATCAGTGTTAGAGCTAAAATTAGCATGTTTAAAGTGATTTTCATGCTTCCAGGGGCCCAAAACACAAGATTTATGGAATGGTTAAAAGTGCATGAAAATGGCCAATTTACTCACTCTGAGTTCTCAAAAAGGGTTTCTTCACCCCGGGAAGTTAATTAAATACCATTTGGAGGCATTTAATGTTCGAGCAAAAACGGCTGATTTTCGACAAAAGAGATAACACCCCCCCATTACGTCATGCTTCAGAAATGTGGAAAAAGGGTCCGTTTTCAAATGTTTTATTTTTGAACGTCAGTTCACATTTGTAGGTGGATCATCAGTGTTAGAGCTAAAATTAGCATGTTTAAAGTGATTTTCATGCTTCCAGGGGCTCGGGAAATTAATTAAATACCATTTGGAGGCATTTAATGTTCGAGCAAAAACGGCAGATTTTCGACAAAAGAGATAACACCCCCCCATTACGTCATGCTTCAGAAATGTGGAAAATGGTCCGTTTTCAAATGTTTTATTTTTGAACGTCAGTTCACATTTGTAGGTGGATCATCAGTGTTAGAGCTAAAATTAGCATGTTTAAAGTGATTTTCATGCTTCCAGGGGCCCAAAACACAAGATTTATGGAATGGTTAAAAGTGCATGAAAATGGCCAATTTACTCACTCTGAGTTCTCAAAAAGGGTTTCTTCACCCCGGGAAGTTAATTAAATGCCATTTGGAGGCATTTAATGTTCGAGCAAAAACGGCTGATTTTCGACAAAAGAGATAACACCCCCCCATTACGTCATGCTTCAGAAATGTGGAAAATGGTCCGTTTTCAAATGTTTTATTTTTGAACGTCAGTTCACATTTGTAGGTGGATCATCAGTGTTAGAGCTAAAATTAGCATGTTTAAAGTGATTTTCATGCTTCCAGGGGCTCGGGAAGTTAATTAAATACCATTTGGAGGCATTTAATGTTCGAGCAAAAACGGCTGATTTTCGACAAAAGAGATAACACCCCCCCATTACGTCATGCTTCAGAAATGTGGAAAATGGTCCGTTTTCAAATGTTTTATTTTTGAACGTCAGTTCACATTTGTAGGTGGATCATCAGTGTTAGAGCTAAAATTAGCATGTTTAAAGTGATTTTCATGCTTCCAGGGGCTCGGGAAGTGAAATAAATACCATTTGGAGGCATTTAATGTTCGAGCAAAAACGGCTGATTTTCGACAAAAGAGATAACACCCCCCATTACGTCATGCTTCAGAAATGTGGAAAATGGTCCGTTTTCAAATGTTTTATTTTTGAACGTCAGTTCCCATTTGTAGGTGGATCATCAGTGTTAGAGCTAAAATTAGCATGTTTAAAGTGATTTTCATGCTTCCAGGGGCCCAAAACACAAGATTTATGGAATGGTTAAAAGTGCATGAAAATGGCCAATTTACTCACTCTGAGTTCTCAAAAAGGGTTTCTTCACCCCGGGAAGTTAATTAAATACCATTTGGAGGCATTTAATGTTCAAACGAAAACAGCTGATTTTCGACAAAAGAGATAACACCCCCCCATTACGTCATGCTTCAGAAATGTGGAAAATGGTCCATTTTCAAATGTTTTATTTTTGAACGTCAGTTCACATTTGTAGGTGGATCATCAGTGTTAGAGCTAAAATTAGCATGTTTAAAGTGATTTTCATGCTTCCAGGGGCTCGGGAAGTTAATTAAATACCATTTGGAGGCATTTAATGTTCGAGCAAAAACGGCTGATTTTCGACAAAAGAGATAACACCCCCCCATTACGTCATGCTTCAGAAATGTGGAAAATGGTCCGTTTTCAAATGTTTTATTTTTGAACGTCAGTTCACATTTGTAGGTGGATCATCAGTGTTAGAGCTAAAATTAGCATGTTTAAAGTGATTTTCATGCTTCCAGGGGCTCGGGAAGTGAAATAAATACCATTTGGAGGCATTTAATGTTCGAGCAAAAACGGCTGATTTTCGACAAAAGAGATAACACCCCCCCATTACGTCATGCTTCAGAAATGTGGAAAATGGTCCGTTTTCAAATGTTTTATTTTTGAACGTCAGTTCACATTTGTAGGTGGATCATCAGTGTTAGAGCTAAAATTAGCATGTTTAAAGTGATTTTCATGCTTCCAGGGGCCCAAAACACAAGATTTATGGAATGGTTAAAAGTGCATGAAAATGGCCAATTTACTCACTCTGAGTTCTCAAAAAGGGTTTCTTCACCCCGGGAAGTGAAATAAATACCATTTGGAGGCATTTAATGTTCGAGCAAAAACGGCTGATTTTCGACAAAAGAGATAACACCCCCCCATTACGTCATGCTTCAGAAATGTGGAAAATGGTCCGTTTTCAAATGTTTTATTTTTGAACGTCAGTTCACATTTGTAGGTGGATCATCAGTGTTAGAGCTAAAATTAGCATGTTTAAAGTGATTTTCATGCTTCCAGGGGCTCGGGAAGTTAATTAAATACCATTTGGAGGCATTTAATGTTCGAGCAAAAACGGCTGATTTTCGACAAAAGAGATAACACCCCCCCATTACGTCATGCTTCAGAAATGTGGAAAATGGTCCGTTTTCAAATGTTTTATTTTTGAATGTCAGTTCACATTTGTAGGTGGATCATCAGTGTTAGAGCTAAAATTAGCATGTTTAAAGTGATTTTCATGCTTCCAGGGGCCCAAAACACAAGATTTATGGAATGGTTAAAAGTGCATGAAAATGGCCAATTTACTCACTCTGAGTTCTCAAAAAGGGTTTCTTCACCCCGGGAAGTGAAATAAATACCATTTGGAGGCATTTAATGTTCGAGCAAAAACGGCTGATTTTCGACAAAAGAGATAACACCCCCCCATTACGTCATGCTTCAGAAATGTGGAAAATGGTCCGTTTTCAAATGTTTTATTTTTGAACGTCAGTTCACATTTGTAGGTGGATCATCAGTGTTAGAGCTAAAATTAGCATGTTTAAAGTGATTTTCATGCTTCCAGGGGCTCGGGAAGTTAATTAAATACCATTTGGAGGCATTTAATGTTCGAGCAAAAACGGCTGATTTTCGACAAAAGAGATAACACCCCCCATTACGTCATGCTTCATAAATGTGGAAAATGGTCCGTTTTCAAATGTTTTATTTTTGAATGTCAGTTCACATTTGTAGGTGGATCATCAGTGTTAGAGCTAAAATTAGCATGTTTAAAGTGATTTTCATGCTTCCAGGGGCCCAAAACACAAGATTTATGGAATGGTTAAAAGTGCATGAAAATGGCCAATTTACTCACTCTGAGTTCTCAAAAAGGGTTTCTTCACCCCGGGAAGTTAATTAAATACCATTTGGAGGCATTTAATGTTCGAGCAAAAACGGCTGATTTTCGACAAAAGAGATAACACCCCCCCATTACGTCATGCTTCAGAAATGTGGAAAATGGTCCGTTTTCAAATGTTTTATTTTTGAACGTCAGTTCACATTTGTAGGTGGATCATCAGTGTTAGAGCTAAAATTAGCATGTTTAAAGTGATTTTCATGCTTCCAGGGGCTCGGGAAGTTAATTAAATACCATTTGGAGGCATTTAATGTTCGAGCAAAAACGGCTGATTTTCGACAAAAGAGATAACACCCCCCCATTACGTCATGCTTCAGAAATGTGGAAAATGGTCCGTTTTCAAATGTTTTATTTTTGAACGTCAGTTCACATTTGTAGGTGGATCATCAGTGTTAGAGCTAAAATTAGCATGTTTAAAGTGATTTTCATGCTTCCAGGGGCTCGGGAAGTTAATTAAATACCATTTGGAGGCATTTAATGTTCGAGCAAAAACGGCTGATTTTCGACAAAAGAGATAACACCCCCCCCATTACGTCATGCTTCAGAAATGTGGAAAATGGTCCGTTTTCAAATGTTTTATTTTTGAACGTCAGTTCACATTTGTAGGTGGATCATCAGTGTTAGAGCTAAAATTAGCATGTTTAAAGTGATTTTCATGCTTCCAGGGGCTCGGGAAGTGAAATAAATACCATTTGGAGGCATTTAATGTTCGAGCAAAAACGGCTGATTTTCGACAAAAGAGATAACACCCCCCCATTACGTCATGCTTCAGAAATGTGGAAAATGGTCCGTTTTCAAATGTTTTATTTTTGAACGTCAGTTCACATTTGTAGGTGGATCATCAGTGTTAGAGCTAAAATTAGCATGTTTAAAGTGATTTTCATGCTTCCAGGGGCCCAAAACACAAGATTTATGGAATGGTTAAAAGTGCATGAAAATGGCCAATTTACTCACTCTGAGTTCTCAAAAAGTGTTTCTTCACCCCGGGAAGTTAATTAAATACCATTTGGAGGCATTTAATGTTCGAGCAAAAACGGCTGATTTTCGACAAAAGAGATAACACCCCCCCATTACGTCATGCTTCAGAAATGTGGAAAATGGTCCGTTTTCAAATGTTTTATTTTTGAACGTCAGTTCACATTTGTAGGTGGATCATCAGTGTTAGAGCTAAAATTAGCATGTTTAAAGTGATTTTCATGCTTCCAGGGGCCCAAAACACAAGATTTATGGAATGGTTAAAAGTGCATGAAAATGGCTAATTTACTCACTCTGAGTTCTCAAAAAGGGTTTCTTCACCCCGGGAAGTTAATTAAATACCATTTGGAGGCATTTAATGTTCGAGCAAAAACGGCTGATTTTCGACAAAAGAGATAACACCCCCCCATTACGTCATGCTTCAGAAATGTGGAAAATGGTCCGTTTTCAAATGTTTTATTTTTGAACGTCAGTTCACATTTGTAGGTGGATCATCAGTGTTAGAGCTAAAATTAGCATGTTTAAAGTGATTTTCATGCTTCCAGGGGCTCGGGAAGTTAATTAAATACCATTTGGAGGCATTTAATGTTCGAGCAAAAACGGCTGATTTTCGACAAAAGAGATAACACCCCCCCATTACGTCATGCTTCAGAAATGTGGAAAATGGTCCGTTTTCAAATGTTTTATTTTTGAACGTCAGTTCACATTTGTAGGTGGATCATCAGTGTTAGAGCTAAAATTAGCATGTTTAAAGTGATTTTCATGCTTCCAGGGGCCCAAAACACAAGATTTATGGAATGGTTAAAAGTGCATGAAAATGGCTAATTTACTCACTCTGAGTTCTCAAAAAGGGTTTCTTCACCCCGGGAAGTTAATTAAATACCATTTGGAGGCATTTAATGTTCGAGCAAAAACGGCTGATTTTCGACAAAAGAGATAACACCCCCCCATTACGTCATGCTTCAGAAATGTGGAAAATGGTCCGTTTTCAAATGTTTTATTTTTGAACGTCAGTTCACATTTGTAGATGGATCATCAGTGTTAGAGCTAAAATTAGCATGTTTAAAGTGATTTTCATGCTTCCAGGGGCTCGGGAAGTTAATTAAATACCATTTGGAGGCATTTAATGTTCGAGCAAAAACGGCTGATTTTCGACAAAAGAGATAACACCCCCCCATTACGTCATGCTTCCGAAATGTGGAAAATGGTCCGTTTTCAAATGTTTTATTTTTGAACGTCAGTTCACATTTGTAGGTGGATCATCAGTGTTAGAGCTAAAATTAGCATGTTTAAAGTGATTTTCATGCTTCCAGGGGCTCGAAAAGTGAAATAAATACCATTTGGAGGCATTTAATGTTCGAGCAAAAACGGCTGATTTTCGACAAAAGAGATAACACCCCCCCATTACGTCATGCTTCAGAAATGTGGAAAATGGTCCGTTTTCAAATGTTTTATTTTTGAACGTCAGTTCACATTTGTAGGTGGATCATCAGTGTTAGAGCTAAAATTAGCATGTTTAAAGTGATTTTCATGCTTCCAGGGGCCCAAAACACAAGATTTATGGAATGGTTAAAAGTGCATGAAAATGGCCAATTTACTCACTCTGAGTTCTCAAAAAGGGGTTCTTCACCCCGGGAAGTTAATTAAATACCATTTGGAGGCATTTAATGTTCGAGCAAAAACGGCTGATTTTCGACAAAAGAGATAACACCCCCCCATTACGTCATGCTTCAGAAATGTGGAAAATGGTCCGTTTTCAAATGTTTTATTTTTGAACGTCAGTTCACATTTGTAGGTGGATCATCAGTGTTAGAGCTAAAATTAGCATGTTTAAAGTGATTTTCATGCTTCCAGGGGCCCAAAACACAAGATTTATGGAATGGTTAAAAGTGCATGAAAATGGCCAATTTACTCACTCTGAGTTCTCAAAAAGGGTTTCTTCACCCAGCGAAGTTAATTAAATACCATTTGGAGGCATTTAATGTTCGAGCAAAAACGGCTGATTTTCGACAAAAGAGATAACACCCCCCCATTACGTCATGCTTCAGAAATGTGGAAAATGGTCCGTTTTCAAATGTTTTATTTTTGAACGTCAGTTCACATTTGTAGGTGGATCATCAGTGTTAGAGCTAAAACTAGCATGTTTAAAGTGATTTTCATGCTTCCAGGGGCTCGGGAAGTTAATTAAATACCATTTGGAGGCATTTAATGTTCGAGCAAAAACGGCTGATTTTCGACAAAAGAGATAACACCCCCCATTACGTCATGCTTCAGAAATGTGGAAAATGGTCCGTTTTCAAATGTTTTATTTTTAAACGTCAGTTCACATTTGTAGGTGGATCATCAGTGTTAGAGCTAAAATTAGCATGTTTAAAGTGATTTTCATGCTTCCAGGGGCTCGGGAAGTTAATTAAATACCATTTGGAGGCATTTAATGTTCGAGCAAAAACGGCTGATTTTCGACAAAAGAGATAACACCCCCCGTCATGCTTCAGAAATGTGGAAAATGGTCCGTTTTCAAATGTTTTATTTTTGAACGTCAGTTCACATTTGTAGGTGGATCATCAGTGTTAGAGCTAAAATTAGCATGTTTAAAGTGATTTTCATTCTTCCAGGGGCTCGGGAAGTTAATTAAATACCATTTGGAGGCATTTAATGTTCGAGCAAAAACAGCTGATTTTCGACAAAAGAGATAACACCCCCCCATTACGTCATGCTTCAGAAATGTGGAAAATGGTCCGTTTTCAAATGTTTTATTTTTGAACGTCAGTTCACATTTGTAGGTGGATCATCAGTGTTAGAGCTAAAATTAGCATGTTTAGAGTGATTTTCATGCTTCCAGGGGCTCGGGAAGTTAATTAAATACCATTTGGAGGCATTTAATGTTCGAGCAAAAACGGCTGATTTTCGACAAAAGAGATAACACCCCCCCATTACGTCATGCTTCAGAAATGTGGAAAATGGTCCGTTTTCAAATGTTTTATTTTTGAACGTCAGTTCACATTTGTAGGTGGATCATCAGTGTTAGAGCTAAAATTAGCATGTTTAAAGTGATTTTCATGCTTCCAGGGGCTCGGGAAGTTAATTAAATACCATTTGGAGGCATTTAATGTTCGAGCAAAAACGGCTGATTTTCGACAAAAGAGATAACACCCCCCCATTACGTCATGCTTCAGAAATGTGGAAAATGGTCCGTTTTCAAATGTTTTATTTTTGAACGTCAGTTCACATTTGTAGGTGGATCATCAGTGTTAGAGCTAAAATTAGCATGTTTAAAGTGATTTTCATGCTTCCAGGGGCTCGGGAAGTGAAATAAATACCATTTGGAGGCATTTAATGTTCGAGCAAAAACGGCTGATTTTCGACAAAAGAGATAACACCCCCCCATTACGTCATGCTTCAGAAATGTGGAAAATGGTCCGTTTTCAAATGTTTTATTTTTGAACGTCAGTTCACATTTGTAGGTGGATCATCAGTGTTAGAGCTAAAATTAGCATGTTTAAAGTGATTTTCATGCTTCCAGGGGCCCAAAACACAAGATTTATGGAATGGTTAAAAGTGCATGAAAATGGCCAATTTACTCACTCTGAGTTCTCAAAAAGGGTTTCTTCACCCCTGGAAGTTAATTAAATATCATTTGGAGGCATTTAATGTTCGAGCAAAAACGGCTGATTTTCGACAAAAGAGATAACACCCCCCCATTACGTCATGCTTCAGAAATGTGGAAAATGGTCCGTTTTCAAATGTTTTATTTTTGAACGTCAGTTCACATTTGTAGGTGGATCATCAGTGTTAGAGCTAAAATTAGCATGTTTAAAGTGATTTTCATGCTTCCAGGGGCCCAAAACACAAGATTTATGGAATGGTTAAAAGTGCATGAAAATGGCCAATTTACTCACTCTGAGTTCTCAAAAAGGGTTTCTTCACCCAGCGAAGTTAATTAAATACCATTTGGAGGCATTTAATGTTCGAGCAAAAACGGCTGATTTTCGACAAAAGAGATAACACCCCCCCATTACGTCATGCTTCAGAAATGTGGAAAATGGTCCGTTTTCAAATGTTTTATTTTTGAACGTCAGTTCACATTTGTAGGTGGATCATCAGTGTTAGAGCTAAAATTAGCATGTTTAAAGTGATTTTCATGCTTCCAGGGGCTCGGGAAGTGAAATAAATACCATTTGGAGGCATTTAATGTTCGAGCAAAAACGGCTGATTTTCGACAAAAGAGATAACACCCCCCCATTACGTCATGCTTCAGAAATCTGGAAAATGGTCCATTTTCAAATGTTTTATTTTTGAACGTCAGCTCACATTTGTAGGTGGATCATCAGTGTTAGAGCTAAAATTCGCATGTTTAAAGTGATTTTCATGCTTCCAGGGGCCCAAAACACAAGATTTATGGAATGGTTAAAAGTGCAGGAAAATGACCAATTTACTCACTCTGAGTTCTCAAAAAGGGTTTCTTCACTCCGGGAAGTTAATTAAATACCATTTGGAGGCATTTAATGTTCGAGCAAAAACGGCTGATTTTCGACAAAAGAGATAACACCCCCCCATTACGTCATGCTTCAGAAATGTGGAAAATGGTCAGTTTTCAAATGTTTTATTTTTGAACGTCAGTTCACATTTGTAGGTGGATCATCAGTGTTAGAGCTAAAATTAGCATGTTTAAAGTGATTTTCATGCTTCCAGGGGCTCGGGAAGTTAATTAAATACCATTTGGAGGCATTTAATGTTCGAGCAAAAACGGCTGATTTTCGACAAAAGAGATAACACCCCCCCATTACGTCATGCTTCAGAAATGTGGAAAATGGTCCGTTTTCAAATGTTTTATTTTTGAACGTCAGTTCACATTTGTAGGTGGATCATCAGTGTTAGAGCTAAAATTAGCATGTTTAAAGTGATTTTCATGCTTCCAGGGGCTCGGGAAGTGAAATAAATACCATTTGGAGGCATTTAATGTTCGAGCAAAAACGGCTGATTTTCGACAAAAGAGATAACACCCCCCCATTACGTCATGCTTCAGAAATGTGGAAAATGGTCCGTTTTCAAATGTTTTATTTTTGAACGTCAGTTCCCATTTGTAGGTGGATCATCAGTGTTAGAGCTAAAATTAGCATGTTTAAAGTGATTTTCATGCTTCCAGGGGCCCAAAACACAAGATTTATGGAATGGTTAAAAGTGCATGAAAATGGCCAATTTACTAACTCTGAGTTCTCAAAAAGGGTTTCTTCACCCCGGGAAGTTAATTAAATACCATTTGGAGGCATTTAATGTTCAAGCAAAAACAGCTGATTTTCGACAAAAGAGATAACACCCCCCATTACGTCATGCTTAAGAAATATGGAAAATGGTCCGTTTTGAAATGTTTTATTTTTGAACGTCAGTTCACATTTGTAGGTGGATCATCAGTGTTAGAGCTAAAATTAGCATGTTAAAAGTGATTTTCATGCTTCCAGGGGCTCGGGAAGTTAATTAAATACCATTTGGAGGCATTTAATGTTCGAGCAAAAACGGCTGATTTTCGACAAAAGAGATAACACCCCCCCCATTACGTCATGCTTCAGAAATGTGGAAAATGGTCCGTTTTCAAATGTTTTATTATTGAACGTCAGTTCACATTTGTAGGTGGATCATCAGTGTTAGAGCTAAAATTAGCATGTTTAAAGTGATTTTCATGCTTCCAGGGGCTCGGGAAGTGAAATAAATACCATTTGGAGGCATTTAATGTTCGAGCAAAAACGGCTGATTTTCGACAAAAGAGATAACACCCCCCCATTACGTCATGCTTCAGAAATGTGGAAAATGGTCCGTTTTCAAATGTTTTATTTTTGAACGTCAGTTCACATTTGTAGGTGGATCATCAGTGTTAGAGCTAAAATTAGCATGTTTAAAGTGATTTTCATGCTTCCAGGGGCCCAAAACAAAAGATTTATGGAATGGTTAAAAGTGCATGAAAATGGCCAATTTACTCACTCTGAGTTCTCAAAAAGGGTTTCTTCACCCCGGGAAGTTAATTAAATACCATTTGGAGGCATTTAATGTTCGAGCAAAAACGGCTGATTTTCGACAAAAGAGATAACACCCCCCCATTACGTCATGCTTCAGAAATGTGGAAAATGGTCCGTTTTCAAATGTTTTATTTTTGAACGTCAGTTCACATTTGTAGGTGGATCATCAGTGTTAGAGCTAAAATTAGCATGTTTAAAGTGATTTTCATGCTTCCAGGGGCTCGGGAAGTTAATTAAATACCATTTGGAGGCATTTAATGTTCGAGCAAAAACGGCTGATTTTCGACAAAAGAGATAACACCCCCCCATTACGTCATGCTTCAGAAATGTGGAAAATGGTCCGTTTTCAAATGTTTTATTTTTGAACGTCAGTTCACATTTGTAGGTGGATCATCAGTGTTAGAGCTAAAATTAGCATGTTTAAAGTGATTTTCATGCTTCCAGGGGCCCAAAACACAAGATTTATGGAATGGTTAAAAGTGCATGAAAATGGCCAATTTACTCACTCTGAGTTCTCAAAAAGGGTTTCTTCACCCCGGGAAGTGAAATAAATACCATTTGGAGGCATTTAATGTTCGAGCAAAAACGGCTGATTTTCGACAAAAGAGATAACACCCCCCCATTACGTCATGCTTCAGAAATGTGGAAAATGGTCTGTTTTCAAATGTTTTATTTTTGAACGTCAGTTCACATTTGTAGGTGGATCATCAGTGTTAGAGCTAAAATTAGCATGTTTAAAGTGATTTTCATGCTTCCAGGGGCTCGGGAAGTTAATTAAATACCATTTGGAGGCATTTAATGTTCGAGCAAAAACGGCTGATTTTCGACAAAAGAGATAACACCCCCCCATTACGTCATGCTTCAGAAATGTGGAAAATGGTCCGTTTTCAAATGTTTTATTTTTGAACGTCAGTTCACATTTGTAGGTGGATCATCAGTGTTAGAGCTAAAATTAGCATGTTTAAAGTGATTTTCATGCTTCCAGGGGCTCGGGAAGTTAATTAAATACCATTTGGAGGCATTTAATGTTCGAGCAAAAACGGCTGATTTTCGACAAAAGAGATAACACCCCCCCATTACGTCATGCTTCAGAAATGTGGAAAATGGTCCGTTTTCAAATGTTTTATTTTTGAACGTCAGTTCACATTTGTAGGTGGATCATCAGTGTTAGAGCTAAAATTAGCATGTTTAAAGTGATTTTCATGCTTCCAGGGGCTCGGGAAGTGAAATAAATACCATTTGGAGGCATTTAATGTTCGAGCAAAAACGGCTGATTTTCGACAAAAGAGATAACACCCCCCATTACGTCATGCTTCAGAAATGTGGAAAATGGTCCGTTTTCAAATGTTTTATTTTTGAACGTCAGTTCACATTTGTAGGTGGATCATCAGTGTTAGAGCTAAAATTAGCATGTTTAAAGTGATTTTCATGCTTCCAGGGGCCCAAAACACAAGATTTATGGAATGGTTAAAAGTACATGAAAATGGCCAATTTACTCACTCTGAGTTCTCAAAAAGGGTTTCTTCACCCCGGGAAGTTAATTAAATACCATTTGGAGGCATTTAATGTTCGAGCAAAAACGGCTGATTTTCGACAAAAGAGATAACACCCCCCCATTACGTCATGCTTCAGAAATGTGGAAAATGGTCCGTTTTCAAATGTTTTATTTTTGAACGTCAGTTCACATTTGTAGGTGGATCATCAGTGTTAGAGCTAAAATTAGCATGTTTAAAGTGATTTTCATGCTTCCAGGGGCTCGGGAAGTTAATTAAATACCATTTGGAGGCATTTAATGTTCGAGCAAAAACGGCTGATTTTCGACAAAAGAGATAACACCCCCCCATTACGTCATGCTTCAGAAATGTGGAAAATGGTCCGTTTTCAAATGTTTTATTTTTGAACGTCAGTTCACATTTGTAGGTGGATCATCAGTGTTAGAGCTAAAATTAGCATGTTTAAAGTGATTTTCATGCTTCCAGGGGCCCAAAACACAAGATTTATGGAATGGTTAAAAGTGCATGAAAATGGCCAATTTACTCACTCTGAGTTCTCAAAAAGGGTTTCTTCACCCCGGGAAGTGAAATAAATACCATTTGGAGGCATTTAATGTTCGAGCAAAAACGGCTGATTTTCGACAAAAGAGATAACACCCCCCCATTACGTCATGCTTCAGAAATGTGGAAAATGGTCCGTTTTCAAATGTTTTATTTTTGAACGTCAGTTCACATTTGTAGGTGGATCATCAGTGTTAGAGCTAAAATTAGCATGTTTAAAGTGATTTTCATGCTTCCAGGGGCTCGGGAAGTTAATTAAATACCATTTGGAGGCATTTAATGTTCGAGCAAAAACGGCTGATTTTCGACAAAAGAGATAACACCCCCCCATTACGTCATGCTTCAGAAATGTGGAAAATGGTCCGTTTTCAAATGTTTTATTTTTGAACGTCAGTTCACATTTGTAGGTGGATCATCAGTGTTAGAGCTAAAATTAGCATGTTTAAAGTGATTTTCATGCTTCCAGGGGCCCAAAACACAAGATTTATGGAATGGTTAAAAGTGCATGAAAATGGCCAATTTACTCACTCTGAGTTCTCAAAAAGGGTTTCTTCACCCCGGGAAGTTAATTAAATACCATTTGGAGGCATTTAATGTTCGAGCAAAAACGGCTGATTTTCGACAAAAGAGATAACACCCCCCCATTACGTCATGCTTCAGAAATGTGGAAAATGGTCCGTTTTCAAATGTTTTATTTTTGAACGTCAGTTCACATTTGTAGGTGGATCATCAGTGTTAGAGCTAAAATTAGCATGTTTAAAGTGATTTTCATGCTTCCAGGGGCTCGGGAAGTTAATTAAATACCATTTGGAGGCATTTAATGTTCGAGCAAAAACGGCTGATTTTCGACAAAAGAGATAACACCCCCCCATTACGTCATGCTTCAGAAATGTGGAAAATGGTCCGTTTTCAAATGTTTTATTTTTGAACGTCAGTTCACATTTGTAGGTGGATCATCAGTGTTAGAGCTAAAATTAGCATGTTTAAAGTGATTTTCATGCTTCCAGGGGCTCGGGAAGTTAAGTAAATACCATTTGGAGGCATTTAATGTTCGCGCAAAAATGGCTGATTTTCGACAAAAGAGATAACACCCCCCCATTACGTCATGCTTCAGAAATGTGGAAAATGGTCCGTTTTCAAATGTTTTATTTTTGAACGTCAGTTCACATTTGTAGGTGGATCATCAGTGTTAGAGCTAAAATTAGCATGTTTAAAGTGATTTTCATGCTTCCAGGGGCTCGGAAAGTGAAATAAATACCATTTGGAGGCATTTAATGTTCGAGCAAAAACGGCTGATTTTCGACAAAAGAGATAACACCCCCCCATTACGTCATGCTTCAGAAATGTGGAAAATGGTCCGTTTTCAAATGTTTTATTTTTGAACGTCAGTTCACATTTGTAGGTGGATCATCAGTGTTAGAGCTAAAATTAGCATGTTTAAAGTGATTTTCATGCTTCCAGGGGCCCAAAACACAAGATTTATGGAATGGTTAAAAGTGCATGAAAATGGCCAATTTACTCACTCTGAGTTCTCAAAAAGGGTTTCTTCACCCCGGGAAGTTAATTAAATACCATTTGGAGGCATTTAATGTTCGAGCAAAAACGGCTGATTTTCGACAAAAGAGATAACACCCCCCCATTACGTCATGCTTCAGAAATGTGGAAAATGGTCCGTTTTCAAATGTTTTATTTTTGAACGTCAGTTCACATTTGTAGGTGGATCATCAGTGTTAGAGCTAAAATTAGCATGTTTAAAGTGATTTTCATGCTTCCAGGGGCTCGGGAAGTTAATTAAATACCATTTGGAGGCATTTAATGTTCGAGCAAAAACGGCTGATTTTCGACAAAAGAGATAACACCCCCCCATTACGTCATGCTTCAGAAATGTGGAAAATGGTCCGTTTTCAAATGTTTTATTTTTGAACGTCAGTTCACATTTGTAGGTGGATCATCAGTGTTAGAGCTAAAATTAGCATGTTTAAAGTGATTTTCATGCTTCCAGGGGCTCGGGAAGTTAAGTAAATACCATTTGGAGGCATTTAATGTTCGCGCAAAAACAGCTGATTTTCGACAAAAGAGATAACACCCCCCCATTACGTCATGCTTCAGAAATGTGGAAAATGGTCCGTTTTCAAATGTTTTATTTTTGAACGTCAGTTCACATTTGTAGGTGGATCATCAGTGTTAGAGCTAAAATTAGCATGTTTAAAGTGATTTTCATGCTTCCAGGGGCTCGGAAAGTGAAATAAATACCATTTGGAGGCATTTAATGTTCGAGCAAAAACGGCTGATTTTCGACAAAAGAGATAACACCCCCCATTACGTCATGCTTCAGAAATGTGGAAAATGGTCCGTTTTCAAATGTTTTATTTTTGAACGTCAGTTCACATTTGTAGGTGGATCATCAGTGTTAGAGCTAAAATTAGCAGGTTTAAAGTGATTTTCATGCTTCCAGGGGCCCAAAACACAAGATTTATGGAATGGTTAAAAGTGCATGAAAATGGCCAATTTACTCACTCTGAGTTCTCAAAAAGGGTTTCTTCACCCCGGGAAGTTAATTAAATACCATTTGGAGGCATTTAATGTTCGAGCAAAAACGGCTGATTTTCGACAAAAGAGATAACACCCCCCATTACGTCATGCTTCAGAAATGTGGAAAATGGTCCGTTTTCAAATGTTTTATTTTTGAACGTCAGTTCACATTTGTAGGTGGATCATCAGTGTTAGAGCTAAAATTAGCATGTTTAAAGTGATTTTCATGCTTCCAGGGGCCCAAAACACAAGATTTATGGAATGGTTAAAAGTGCATGAAAATGGCCAATTTACTCGCTCTGAGTTCTCAAAAAGGGTTTCTTCACCCCGGGAAGTTAATTAAATACCATTTGGAGGCATTTAATGTTCGAGCAAAAACGGCTGATTTTCGACAAAAGAGATAACACCCCCCCATTACGTCATGCTTCAGAAATGTGGAAAATGGTCCGTTTTCAAATGTTTTATTTTTGAACGTCAGTTCACATTTGTAGGTGGATCATCAGTGTTAGAGCTAAAATTAGCATGTTTAAAGTGATTTTCATGCTTCCAGGGGCTCGGGAAGTTAATTAAATACCATTTGGAGGCATTTAATGTTCGAGCAAAAACGGCTGATTTTTGACAAAAGAGATAACACCCCCCCATTACGTCATGCTTCAGAAATGTGGAAAATGGTCCGTTTTCAAATGTTTTATTTTTGAACGTCAGTTCACATTTGTAGGTGGATCATCAGTGTTAGAGCTAAAATTAGCATGTTTAAAGTGATTTTCATGCTTCCAGGGGCCCAAAACACAAGATTTATGGAATGGTTAAAAGTGCATGAAAATGGCCAATTTACTCACTCTGAGTTCTCAAAAAGGGTTTCTTCACCCCGGGAAGTTAATTAAATACCATTTGGAGGCATTTAATGTTCGAGCAAAAACGGCTGATTTTCGACAAAAGAGATAACACCCCCCCATTACGTCATGCTTCAGAAATGTGGAAAATGGTCCGTTTTCAAATGTTTTATTTTTGAACGTCAGTTCACATTTGTAGGTGGATCATCAGTGTTAGAGCTAAAATTAGCATGTTTAAAGTGATTTTCATGCTTCCAGGGGCTCGGGAAGTTAATTAAATACCATTTGGAGGCATTTAATGTTCGAGCAAAAACGGCTGATTTTCGACAAAAGAGATAACACCCCCCCATTACGTCATGCTTCAGAAATGTGGAAAATGGTCCGTTTTCAAATGTTTTATTTTTGAACGTCAGTTCACATTTGTAGGTGGATCATCAGTGTTAGAGCTAAAATTAGCATGTTTAAAGTGATTTTCATGCTTCCAGGGGCTCGGGAAGTTAATTAAATACCATTTGGAGGCATTTAATGTTCGAGCAAAAACGGCTGATTTTCGACAAAAGAGATATAACCCCCCCATTACGTCATGCTTCAGAAATGTGGAAAATGGTCCGTTTTCAAATGTTTTATTTTTGAACGTCAGTTCACATTTGTAGGTGGATCATCAGTGTTAGAGCTAAAATTAGCATGTTTAAAGTGATTTTCATGCTTCCAGGGGCTCGGGAAGTTAATTAAATACCATTTGGAGGCATTTAATGTTCGAGCAAAAACGGCTGATTTTCGACAAAAGAGATAACACCCCCCCCATTACGTCATGCTTCAGAAATGTGGAAAATGGTCCGTTTTCAAATGTTTTATTTTTGAACGTCAGTTCACATTTGTAGGTGGATCATCAGTGTTAGAGCTAAAATTAGCATGTTTAAAGTGATTTTCATGCTTCCAGGGGCCCAAAACACAAGATTAATGGAATGGTTAAAAGTGCATGAAAATGGCCAATTTACTCACTCTGAGTTCTCAAAAAGGGTTTCTTCACCCCGGTAAGTGAAATAAATACCATTTGGAGGCATTTAATGTTCGAGCAAAAACGGCTGATTTTCGACAAAAGAGATAACACCCCCCCATTACGTCATGCTTCAGAAATGTGGAAAATGGTCCGTTTTCAAATGTTTTATTTTTGAACGTCAGTTCACATTTGTAGGTGGATCATCAGTGTTAGAGCTAAAATTAGCATGTTTAAAGTGATTTTCATGCTTCCAGGGGCTCGGGAAGTTAATTAAATACCATTTGGAGGCATTTAATGTTCGAGCAAAAACGGCTGATTTTCGACAAAAGAGATAACACCCCCCCATTACGTCATGCTTCAGAAATGTGGAAAATGGTCCGTTTTCAAATGTTTTATTTTTGAACGTCAGTTCACATTTGTAGGTGGATCATCAGTGTTAGAGCTAAAATTAGCATGTTTAAAGTGATTTTCATGCTTCCAGGGGCCCAAAACACAAGATTTATGGAATGGTTAAAAGTGCATGAAAATGGCCAATTTACTCACTCTGAGTTCTCAAAAAGGGTTTCTTCACCCCGGGAAGTGAAATAAATACAATTTGGAGGCATTTAATGTTCGAGCAAAAACGCCTGATTTTCGACAAAAGAGATAACACCCCCCCATTACGTCATGCTTCAGAAATGTGGAAAATGGTCCGTTTTCAAATGTTTTATTTTTGAACGTCAGTTCACATTTGTAGGTGGATCATCAGTGTTAGAGCTAAAATTAGCATGTTTAAAGTGATTTTCATGCTTCCAGGGGCTCGGGAAGTTAATTAAATACCATTTGGAGGCATTTATTGTTCGAGCAAAAACGGCTGATTTTCGACAAAAGAGATAACACCCCCCCATTACGTCATGCTTCAGAAATGTGGAAAATGGTCCGTTTTCAAATGTTTTATTTTTGAACGTCAGTTCACATTTGTAGGTGGATCATCAGTGTTAGAGCTAAAATTAGCATGTTTAAAGTGATTTTCATGCTTCCAGGGGCCCAAAACACAAGATTAATGGAATGGTTAAAAGTGCATGAAAATGGTCAATTTACTCACTCTGAGTTCTCAAAAAGGGTTTCTTCACCCCGGGAAGTGAAATAAATACCATTTGGAGGCATTTAATGTTCGAGCAAAAACGGCAGATTTTCGACAAAAGAGATAACACCCCCCATTACGTCATGCTTCAGAAATGTGGAAAATGGTCCGTTTTCAAATGTTTTATTTTTGAACGTCAGTTCACATTTGTAGGTGGATCATCAGTGTTAGAGCTAAAATTCACATGTTTAAAGTGATTTTCATGCTTCCAGGGGCTCGGGAAGTTAATTAAATACCATTTGGAGGCATTTAATGTTCGAGCAAAAACGGCTGATTTTCGACAAAAGAGATAACACCCCCCCATTACGTCATGCTTCAGAAATGTGGAAAATGGTCCGTTTTCAAATGTTTTATTTTTGAACGTCAGTTCACATTTGTAGGTGGATCATCAGTGTTAGAGCTAAAATTAGCATGTTTAAAGTGATTTTCATGCTTCCAGGGGCCCAAAACACAAGATTTATGGAATGGTTAAAAGTGCATGAAAATGGCCAATTTACTCACTCTGAGTTCTCAAAAAGGGTTTCTTCACCCCGGGAAGTTAATTAAATACCATTTGGAGGCATTTAATGTTCGAGCAAAAACGGCTGATTTTCGACAAAAGAGATAACACCCCCCCATTACGTCATGCTTCAGAAATGTGGAAAATGGTCCGTTTTCAAATGTTTTATTTTTGAACGTCAGTTCACATTTGTAGGTGGATCATCAGTGTTAGAGCTAAAATTAGCATGTTTAAAGTGATTTTCATGCTTCCAGGGGCTCGGGAAGTTAATTAAATACCATTTGGAGGCATTTAATGTTCGAGCAAAAACGGCTGATTTTCGACAAAAGAGATAACACCCCCCCATTACGTCATGCTTCAGAAATGTGGAAAATGGTCCGTTTTCAAATGTTTTATTTTTGAACGTCAGTTCACATTTGTAGGTGGATCATCAGTGTTAGAGCTAAAATTAGCATGTTTAAAGTGATTTTCATGCTTCCAGGGGCCCAAAACACAAGATTAATGGAATGGTTAAAAGTGCATGAAAATGGCCAATTTACTCACGCTGAGTTCTCAAAAAGGGTTTCTTCACCCCGGGAAGTGAAATAAATACCATTTGGAGGCATTTAATGTTCGAGCAAAAACGGCTGATTTTCGACAAAAGAGATAACACCCCCCCATTACGTCATGCTTCAGAAATGTGGAAAATGGTCTGTTTTCAAATGTTTTATTTTTGAACGTCAGTTCACATTTGTAGGTGGATCATCAGTGTTAGAGCTAAAATTAGCATGTTTAAAGTGATTTTCATGCTTCCAGGGGCTCGGGAAGTTATTTAAATACCATTTGGAGGCATTTAATGTTCGAGCAAAAACGGCTGATTTTCGACAAAAGAGATAACACCCCCCATTACGTCATGCTTCAGAAATGTGGAAAATGGTCCGTTTTCAAATGTTTTATTTTTGAACGTCAGTTCACATTTGTAGGTGGATCATCAGTGTTAGAGCTAAAATTAGCATGTTTAAAGTGATTTTCATGCTTCCAGGGGCTCGGGAAGTTAATTAAATACCATTTGGAGGCATTTAATGTTCGAGCAAAAACGGCTGATTTTCGACAAAAGAGATAACACCCCCCCATTACGTCATGCTTCAGAAATGTGGAAAATGGTCCGTTTTCAAATGTTTTATTTTTGAACGTCAGTTCACATTTGTAGGTGGATCATCAGTGTTAGAGCTAAAATTAGCATGTTTAAAGTGATTTTCATGCTTCCAGGGGCTCGGGAAGTGAAATAAATACCATTTGGAGGCATTTAATGTTCGAGCAAAAACGGCTGATTTTCGACAAAAGAGATAACACCCCCCATTACGTCATGCTTCAGAAATGTGGAAAATGGTCCGTTTTCAAATGTTTTATTTTTGAACGTCAGTTCACATTTGTAGGTGGATCATCAGTGTTAGAGCTAAAATTAGCATGTTTAAAGTGATTTTCATGCTTCCAGGGGCCCAAAACACAAGATTTATGGAATGGTTAAAAGTACATGAAAATGGCCAATTTACTTACTCTGAGTTCTCAAAAAGGGTTTCTTCACCCCGGGAAGTTAATTAAATACCATTTGGAGGCATTTAATGTTCGAGCAAAAACGGCTGATTTTCGACAAAAGAGATAACACCCCCCCATTACGTCATGCTTCAGAAATGTGGAAAATGGTCCGTTTTCAAATGTTTTATTTTTGAACGTCAGTTCACATTTGTAGGTGGATCATCAGTGTTAGAGCTAAAATTAGCATGTTTAAAGTGATTTTCATGCTTCCAGGGGCTCGGGAAGTTAATTAAATACCATTTGGAGGCATTTAATGTTCGAGCAAAAACGGCTGATTTTCGACAAAAGAGATAACACCCCCCCATTACGTCATGCTTCAGAAATGTGGAAAATGGTCCGTTTTCAAATGTTTTATTTTTGAACGTCAGTTCACATTTGTAGGTGGATCATCAGTGTTAGAGCTAAAATTAGCATGTTTAAAGTGATTTTCATGCTTCCAGGGGCCCAAAACACAAGATTTATGGAATGGTTAAAAGTGCATGAAAATGGCCAATTTACTCACTCTGAGTTCTCAAAAAGGGTTTCTTCACCCCGGGAAGTGAAATAAATACCATTTGGAGGCATTTAATGTTCGAGCAAAAACGGCTGATTTTCGACAAAAGAGATAACACCCCCCCATTACGTCATGCTTCAGAAATGTGGAAAATGGTCCGTTTTCAAATGTTTTATTTTTGAACGTCAGTTCACATTTGTAGGTGGATCATCAGTGTTAGAGCTAAAATTAGCATGTTTAAAGTGATTTTCATGCTTCCAGGGGCTCGGGAAGTTAATTAAATACCATTTGGAGGCATTTAATGTTCGAGCAAAAACGGCTGATTTTCGACAAAAGAGATAACACCCCCCCATTACGTCATGCTTCAGAAATGTGGAAAATGGTCCGTTTTCAAATGTTTTATTTTTGAACGTCAGTTCACATTTGTAGGTGGATCATCAGTGTTAGAGCTAAAATTAGCATGTTTAAAGTGATTTTCATGCTTCCAGGGGCCCAAAACACAAGATTTATGGAATGGTTAAAAGTGCATGAAAATGGCCAATTTACTCACTCTGAGTTCTCAAAAAGGGTTTCTTCACCCCGGGAAGTTAATTAAATACCATTTGGAGGCATTTAATGTTCGAGCAAAAACGGCTGATTTTCGACAAAAGAGATAACACCCCCCCATTATGTCATGCTTCAGAAATGTGGAAAATGGTCCGTTTTCAAATGTTTTATTTTTGAACGTCAGTTCACATTTGTAGGTGGATCATCAGTGTTAGAGCTAAAATTAGCATGTTTAAAGTGATTTTCATGCTTCCAGGGGCTCGGGAAGTTAATTAAATACCATTTGGAGGCATTTAATGTTCGAGCAAAAACGGCTGATTTTCGACAAAAGAGATAACACCCCCCCATTACGTCATGCTTCAGAAATGTGGAAAATGGTCCGTTTTCAAATGTTTTATTTTTGAACGTCAGTTCACATTTGTAGGTGGATCATCAGTGTTAGAGCTAAAATTAGCATGTTTAAAGTGATTTTCATGCTTCCAGGGGCTCGGGAAGTTAAGTAAATACCATTTGGAGGCATTTAATGTTCGCGCAAAAATGGCTGATTTTCGACAAAAGAGATAACACCCCCCCATTACGTCATGCTTCAGAAATGTGGAAAATGGTCCGTTTTCAAATGTTTTATTTTTGAACGTCAGTTCACATTTGTAGGTGGATCATCAGTGTTAGAGCTAAAATTAGCATGTTTAAAGTGATTTTCATGCTTCCAGGGGCTCGGAAAGTGAAATAAATACCATTTGGAGGCATTTAATGTTCGAGCAAAAACGGCTGATTTTCGACAAAAGAGATAACACCCCCCCATTACGTCATGCTTCAGAAATGTGGAAAATGGTCCGTTTTCAAATGTTTTATTTTTGAACGTCAGTTCACATTTGTAGGTGGAACATCAGTGTTAGAGCTAAAATTAGCATGTTTAAAGTGATTTTCATGCTTCCAGGGGCCCAAAACACAAGATTTATGGAATGGTTAAAAGTGCATGAAAATGGCCAATTTACTCACTCTGAGTTCTCAAAAAGGGTTTCTTCACCCCGGGAAGTTAATTAAATACCATTTGGAGGCATTTAATGTTCGAGCAAAAACGGCTGATTTTCGACAAAAGAGATAACACCCCCCCATTACGTCATGCTTCAGAAATGTGGAAAATGGTCCGTTTTCAAATGTTTTATTTTTGAACGTCAGTTCACATTTGTAGGTGGATCATCAGTGTTAGAGCTAAAATTAGCATGTTTAAAGTGATTTTCATGCTTCCAGGGGCTCGGGAAGTTAATTAAATACCATTTGGAGGCATTTAATGTTCGAGCAAAAACGGCTGATTTTCGACAAAAGAGATAACACCCCCCCATTACGTCATGCTTCAGAAATGTGGAAAATGGTCCGTTTTCAAATGTTTTATTTTTGAACGTCAGTTCACATTTGTAGGTGGATCATCAGTGTTAGAGCTAAAATTAGCATGTTTAAAGTGATTTTCATGCTTCCAGGGGCTCGGAAAGTGAAATAAATACCATTTGGAGGCATTTAATGTTCGAGCAAAAACGGCTGATTTTCGACAAAAGAGATAACACCCCCCCATTACGTCATGCTTCAGAAATGTGGAAAATGGTCCGTTTTCAAATGTTTTATTTTTGAACGTCAGTTCACATTTGTAGGTGGAACATCAGTGTTAGAGCTAAAATTAGCATGTTTAAAGTGATTTTCATGCTTCCAGGGGCCCAAAACACAAGATTTATGGAATGGTTAAAAGTGCATGAAAATGGCCAATTTACTCACTCTGAGTTCTCAAAAAGGGTTTCTTCACCCCGGGAAGTTAATTAAATACCATTTGGAGGCATTTAATGTTCGAGCAAAAACGGCTGATTTTCGACAAAAGAGATAACACCCCCCCATTACGTCATGCTTCAGAAATGTGGAAAATGGTCCGTTTTCAAATGTTTTATTTTTGAACGTCAGTTCACATTTGTAGGTGGATCATCAGTGTTAGAGCTAAAATTAGCATGTTTAAAGTGATTTTCATGCTTCCAGGGGCTCGGGAAGTTAATTAAATACCATTTGGAGGCATTTAATGTTCGAGCAAAAACGGCTGATTTTCGACAAAAGAGATAACACCCCCCCATTACGTCATGCTTCAGAAATGTGGAAAATGGTCCGTTTTCAAATGTTTTATTTTTGAACGTCAGTTCACATTTGTAGGTGGATCATCAGTGTTAGAGCTAAAATTAGCATGTTTAAAGTGATTTTCATGCTTCCAGGGGCTCGGGAAGTTAAGTAAATACCATTTGGAGGCATTTAATGTTCGCGCAAAAACAGCTGATTTTCGACAAAAGAGATAACACCCCCCCATTACGTCATGCTTCAGAAATGTGGAAAATGGTCCGTTTTCAAATGTTTTATTTTTGAACGTCAGTTCACATTTGTAGGTGGATCATCAGTGTTAGAGCTAAAATTAGCATGTTTAAAGTGATTTTCATGCTTCCAGGGGCTCGGAAAGTGAAATAAATACCATTTGGAGGCATTTAATGTTCGAGCAAAAACGGCTGATTTTCGACAAAAGAGATAACACCCCCCATTACGTCATGCTTCAGAAATGTGGAAAATGGTCCGTTTTCAAATGTTTTATTTTTGAACGTCAGTTCACATTTGTAGGTGGATCATCAGTGTTAGAGCTAAAATTAGCAGGTTTAAAGTGATTTTCATGCTTCCAGGGGCCCAAAACACAAGATTTATGGAATGGTTAAAAGTGCATGAAAATGGCCAATTTACTCACTCTGAGTTCTCAAAAAGGGTTTCTTCACCCCGGGAAGTTAATTAAATACCATTTGGAGGCATTTAATGTTCGAGCAAAAACGGCTGATTTTCGACAAAAGAGATAACACCCCCCATTACGTCATGCTTCAGAAATGTGGAAAATGGTCCGTTTTCAAATGTTTTATTTTTGAACGTCAGTTCACATTTGTAGGTGGATCATCAGTGTTAGAGCTAAAATTAGCATGTTTAAAGTGATTTTCATGCTTCCAGGGGCCCAAAACACAAGATTTATGGAATGGTTAAAAGTGCATGAAAATGGCCAATTTACTCGCTCTGAGTTCTCAAAAAGGGTTTCTTCACCCCGGGAAGTTAATTAAATACCATTTGGAGGCATTTAATGTTCGAGCAAAAACGGCTGATTTTCGACAAAAGAGATAACACCCCCCCCATTACGTCATGCTTCAGAAATGTGGAAAATGGTCCGTTTTCAAATGTTTTATTTTTGAACGTCAGTTCACATTTGTAGGTGGATCATCAGTGTTAGAGCTAAAATTAGCATGTTTAAAGTGATTTTCATGCTTCCAGGGGCTCGGGAAGTTAATTAAATACCATTTGGAGGCATTTAATGTTCGAGCAAAAACGGCTGATTTTTGACAAAAGAGATAACACCCCCCCATTACGTCATGCTTCAGAAATGTGGAAAATGGTCCGTTTTCAAATGTTTTATTTTTGAACGTCAGTTCACATTTGTAGGTGGATCATCAGTGTTAGAGCTAAAATTAGCATGTTTAAAGTGATTTTCATGCTTCCAGGGGCCCAAAACACAAGATTTATGGAATGGTTAAAAGTGCATGAAAATGGCCAATTTACTCACTCTGAGTTCTCAAAAAGGGTTTCTTCACCCCGGGAAGTTAATTAAATACCATTTGGAGGCATTTAATGTTCGAGCAAAAACGGCTGATTTTCGACAAAAGAGATAACACCCCCCCATTACGTCATGCTTCAGAAATGTGGAAAATGGTCCGTTTTCAAATGTTTTATTTTTGAACGTCAGTTCACATTTGTAGGTGGATCATCAGTGTTAGAGCTAAAATTAGCATGTTTAAAGTGATTTTCATGCTTCCAGGGGCTCGGGAAGTTAATTAAATACCATTTGGAGGCATTTAATGTTCGAGCAAAAACGGCTGATTTTCGACAAAAGAGATAACACCCCCCCATTACGTCATGCTTCAGAAATGTGGAAAATGGTCCGTTTTCAAATGTTTTATTTTTGAACGTCAGTTCACATTTGTAGGTGGATCATCAGTGTTAGAGCTAAAATTAGCATGTTTAAAGTGATTTTCATGCTTCCAGGGGCTCGGGAAGTTAATTAAATACCATTTGGAGGCATTTAATGTTCGAGCAAAAACGGCTGATTTTCGACAAAAGAGATAACACCCCCCCATTACGTCATGCTTCAGAAATGTGGAAAATGGTCCGTTTTCAAATGTTTTATTTTTGAACGTCAGTTCACATTTGTAGGTGGATCATCAGTGTTAGAGCTAAAATTAGCATGTTTAAAGTGATTTTCATGCTTCCAGGGGCTCGGGAAGTTAATTAAATACCATTTGGAGGCATTTAATGTTCGAGCAAAAACGGCTGATTTTCGACAAAAGAGATATAACCCCCCCATTACGTCATGCTTCAGAAATGTGGAAAATGGTCCGTTTTCAAATGTTTTATTTTTGAACGTCAGTTCACATTTGTAGGTGGATCATCAGTGTTAGAGCTAAAATTAGCATGTTTAAAGTGATTTTCATGCTTCCAGGGGCTCGGGAAGTTAATTAAATACCATTTGGAGGCATTTAATGTTCGAGCAAAAACGGCTGATTTTCGACAAAAGAGATAACACCCCCCCCATTACGTCATGCTTCAGAAATGTGGAAAATGGTCCGTTTTCAAATGTTTTATTTTTGAACGTCAGTTCACATTTGTAGGTGGATCATCAGTGTTAGAGCTAAAATTAGCATGTTTAAAGTGATTTTCATGCTTCCAGGGGCCCAAAACACAAGATTAATGGAATGGTTAAAAGTGCATGAAAATGGCCAATTTACTCACTCTGAGTTCTCAAAAAGGGTTTCTTCACCCCGGTAAGTGAAATAAATACCATTTGGAGGCATTTAATGTTCGAGCAAAAACGGCTGATTTTCGACAAAAGAGATAACACCCCCCCATTACGTCATGCTTCAGAAATGTGGAAAATGGTCCGTTTTCAAATGTTTTATTTTTGAACGTCAGTTCACATTTGTAGGTGGATCATCAGTGTTAGAGCTAAAATTAGCATGTTTAAAGTGATTTTCATGCTTCCAGGGGCTCGGGAAGTTAATTAAATACCATTTGGAGGCATTTAATGTTCGAGCAAAAACGGCTGATTTTCGACAAAAGAGATAACACCCCCCCATTACGTCATGCTTCAGAAATGTGGAAAATGGTCCGTTTTCAAATGTTTTATTTTTGAACGTCAGTTCACATTTGTAGGTGGATCATCAGTGTTAGAGCTAAAATTAGCATGTTTAAAGTGATTTTCATGCTTCCAGGGGCTCGGGAAGTTAATTAAATACCATTTGGAGGCATTTATTGTTCGAGCAAAAACGGCTGATTTTCGACAAAAGAGATAACACCCCCCCATTACGTCATGCTTCAGAAATGTGGAAAATGGTCCGTTTTCAAATGTTTTATTTTTGAACGTCAGTTCACATTTGTAGGTGGATCATCAGTGTTAGAGCTAAAATTAGCATGTTTAAAGTGATTTTCATGCTTCCAGGGGCCCAAAACACAAGATTAATGGAATGGTTAAAAGTGCATGAAAATGGTCAATTTACTCACTCTGAGTTCTCAAAAAGGGTTTCTTCACCCCGGGAAGTGAAATAAATACCATTTGGAGGCATTTAATGTTCGAGCAAAAACGGCAGATTTTCGACAAAAGAGATAACACCCCCCATTACGTCATGCTTCAGAAATGTGGAAAATGGTCCGTTTTCAAATGTTTTATTTTTGAACGTCAGTTCACATTTGTAGGTGGATCATCAGTGTTAGAGCTAAAATTCACATGTTTAAAGTGATTTTCATGCTTCCAGGGGCTCGGGAAGTTAATTAAATACCATTTGGAGGCATTTAATGTTCGAGCAAAAACGGCTGATTTTCGACAAAAGAGATAACACCCCCCCATTACGTCATGCTTCAGAAATGTGGAAAATGGTCCGTTTTCAAATGTTTTATTTTTGAACGTCAGTTCACATTTGTAGGTGGATCATCAGTGTTAGAGCTAAAATTAGCATGTTTAAAGTGATTTTCATGCTTCCAGGGGCCCAAAACACAAGATTTATGGAATGGTTAAAAGTGCATGAAAATGGCCAATTTACTCACTCTGAGTTCTCAAAAAGGGTTTCTTCACCCCGGGAAGTTAATTAAATACCATTTGGAGGCATTTAATGTTCGAGCAAAAACGGCTGATTTTCGACAAAAGAGATAACACCCCCCCATTACGTCATGCTTCAGAAATGTGGAAAATGGTCCGTTTTCAAATGTTTTATTTTTGAACGTCAGTTCACATTTGTAGGTGGATCATCAGTGTTAGAGCTAAAATTAGCATGTTTAAAGTGATTTTCATGCTTCCAGGGGCTCGGGAAGTTAATTAAATACCATTTGGAGGCATTTAATGTTCGAGCAAAAACGGCTGATTTTCGACAAAAGAGATAACACCCCCCCATTACGTCATGCTTCAGAAATGTGGAAAATGGTCCGTTTTCAAATGTTTTATTTTTGAACGTCAGTTCACATTTGTAGGTGGATCATCAGTGTTAGAGCTAAAATTAGCATGTTTAAAGTGATTTTCATGCTTCCAGGGGCCCAAAACACAAGATTAATGGAATGGTTAAAAGTGCATGAAAATGGCCAATTTACTCACGCTGAGTTCTCAAAAAGGGTTTCTTCACCCCGGGAAGTGAAATAAATACCATTTGGAGGCATTTAATGTTCGAGCAAAAACGGCTGATTTTCGACAAAAGAGATAACACCCCCCCATTACGTCATGCTTCAGAAATGTGGAAAATGGTCTGTTTTCAAATGTTTTATTTTTGAACGTCAGTTCACATTTGTAGGTGGATCATCAGTGTTAGAGCTAAAATTAGCATGTTTAAAGTGATTTTCATGCTTCCAGGGGCTCGGGAAGTTATTTAAATACCATTTGGAGGCATTTAATGTTCGAGCAAAAACGGCTGATTTTCGACAAAAGAGATAACACCCCCCATTACGTCATGCTTCAGAAATGTGGAAAATGGTCCGTTTTCAAATGTTTTATTTTTGAACGTCAGTTCACATTTGTAGGTGGATCATCAGTGTTAGAGCTAAAATTAGCATGTTTAAAGTGATTTTCATGCTTCCAGGGGCTCGGGAAGTTAATTAAATACCATTTGGAGGCATTTAATGTTCGAGCAAAAACGGCTGATTTTCGACAAAAGAGATAACACCCCCCCATTACGTCATGCTTCAGAAATGTGGAAAATGGTCCGTTTTCAAATGTTTTATTTTTGAACGTCAGTTCACATTTGTAGGTGGATCATCAGTGTTAGAGCTAAAATTAGCATGTTTAAAGTGATTTTCATGCTTCCAGGGGCTCGGGAAGTGAAATAAATACCATTTGGAGGCATTTAATGTTCGAGCAAAAACGGCTGATTTTCGACAAAAGAGATAACACCCCCCATTACGTCATGCTTCAGAAATGTGGAAAATGGTCCGTTTTCAAATGTTTTATTTTTGAACGTCAGTTCACATTTGTAGGTGGATCATCAGTGTTAGAGCTAAAATTAGCATGTTTAAAGTGATTTTCATGCTTCCAGGGGCCCAAAACACAAGATTTATGGAATGGTTAAAAGTACATGAAAATGGCCAATTTACTCACTCTGAGTTCTCAAAAAGGGTTTCTTCACCCCGGGAAGTTAATTAAATACCATTTGGAGGCATTTAATGTTCGAGCAAAAACGGCTGATTTTCGACAAAAGAGATAACACCCCCCCATTACGTCATGCTTCAGAAATGTGGAAAATGGTCCGTTTTCAAATGTTTTATTTTTGAACGTCAGTTCACATTTGTAGGTGGATCATCAGTGTTAGAGCTAAAATTAGCATGTTTAAAGTGATTTTCATGCTTCCAGGGGCTCGGGAAGTTAATTAAATACCATTTGGAGGCATTTAATGTTCGAGCAAAAACGGCTGATTTTCGACAAAAGAGATAACACCCCCCCATTACGTCATGCTTCAGAAATGTGGAAAATGGTCCGTTTTCAAATGTTTTATTTTTGAACGTCAGTTCACATTTGTAGGTGGATCATCAGTGTTAGAGCTAAAATTAGCATGTTTAAAGTGATTTTCATGCTTCCAGGGGCCCAAAACACAAGATTTATGGAATGGTTAAAAGTGCATGAAAATGGCCAATTTACTCACTCTGAGTTCTCAAAAAGGGTTTCTTCACCCCGGGAAGTGAAATAAATACCATTTGGAGGCATTTAATGTTCGAGCAAAAACGGCTGATTTTCGACAAAAGAGATAACACCCCCCCATTACGTCATGCTTCAGAAATGTGGAAAATGGTCCGTTTTCAAATGTTTTATTTTTGAACGTCAGTTCACATTTGTAGGTGGATCATCAGTGTTAGAGCTAAAATTAGCATGTTTAAAGTGATTTTCATGCTTCCAGGGGCTCGGGAAGTTAATTAAATACCATTTGGAGGCATTTAATGTTCGAGCAAAAACGGCTGATTTTCGACAAAAGAGATAACACCCCCCCATTACGTCATGCTTCAGAAATGTGGAAAATGGTCCGTTTTCAAATGTTTTATTTTTGAACGTCAGTTCACATTTGTAGGTGGATCATCAGTGTTAGAGCTAAAATTAGCATGTTTAAAGTGATTTTCATGCTTCCAGGGGCCCAAAACACAAGATTTATGGAATGGTTAAAAGTGCATGAAAATGGCCAATTTACTCACTCTGAGTTCTCAAAAAGGGTTTCTTCACCCCGGGAAGTTAATTAAATACCATTTGGAGGCATTTAATGTTCGAGCAAAAACGGCTGATTTTCGACAAAAGAGATAACACCCCCCCATTACGTCATGCTTCAGAAATGTGGAAAATGGTCCGTTTTCAAATGTTTTATTTTTGAACGTCAGTTCACATTTGTAGGTGGATCATCAGTGTTAGAGCTAAAATTAGCATGTTTAAAGTGATTTTCATGCTTCCAGGGGCTCGGGAAGTTAATTAAATACCATTTGGAGGCATTTAATGTTCGAGCAAAAACGGCTGATTTTCGACAAAAGAGATAACACCCCCCCATTACGTCATGCTTCAGAAATGTGGAAAATGGTCCGTTTTCAAATGTTTTATTTTTGAACGTCAGTTCACATTTGTAGGTGGATCATCAGTGTTAGAGCTAAAATTAGCATGTTTAAAGTGATTTTCATGCTTCCAGGGGCTCGGGAAGTTAAGTAAATACCATTTGGAGGCATTTAATGTTCGCGCAAAAATGGCTGATTTTCGACAAAAGAGATAACACCCCCCCATTACGTCATGCTTCAGAAATGTGGAAAATGGTCCGTTTTCAAATGTTTTATTTTTGAACGTCAGTTCACATTTGTAGGTGGATCATCAGTGTTAGAGCTAAAATTAGCATGTTTAAAGTGATTTTCATGCTTCCAGGGGCTCGGAAAGTGAAATAAATACCATTTGGAGGCATTTAATGTTCGAGCAAAAACGGCTGATTTTCGACAAAAGAGATAACACCCCCCCATTACGTCATGCTTCAGAAATGTGGAAAATGGTCCGTTTTCAAATGTTTTATTTTTGAACGTCAGTTCACATTTGTAGGTGGATCATCAGTGTTAGAGCTAAAATTAGCATGTTTAAAGTGATTTTCATGCTTCCAGGGGCCCAAAACACAAGATTTATGGAATGGTTAAAAGTGCATGAAAATGGCCAATTTACTCACTCTGAGTTCTCAAAAAGGGTTTCTTCACCCCGGGAAGTTAATTAAATACCATTTGGAGGCATTTAATGTTCGAGCAAAAACGGCTGATTTTCGACAAAAGAGATAACACCCCCCCATTACGTCATGCTTCAGAAATGTGGAAAATGGTCCGTTTTCAAATGTTTTATTTTTGAACGTCAGTTCACATTTGTAGGTGGATCATCAGTGTTAGAGCTAAAATTAGCATGTTTAAAGTGATTTTCATGCTTCCAGGGGCTCGGGAAGTTAATTAAATACCATTTGGAGGCATTTAATGTTCGAGCAAAAACGGCTGATTTTCGACAAAAGAGATAACACCCCCCCATTACGTCATGCTTCAGAAATGTGGAAAATGGTCCGTTTTCAAATGTTTTATTTTTGAACGTCAGTTCACATTTGTAGGTGGATCATCAGTGTTAGAGCTAAAATTAGCATGTTTAAAGTGATTTTCATGCTTCCAGGGGCTCGGGAAGTTAAGTAAATACCATTTGGAGGCATTTAATGTTCGCGCAAAAACAGCTGATTTTCGACAAAAGAGATAACACCCCCCCATTACGTCATGCTTCAGAAATGTGGAAAATGGTCCGTTTTCAAATGTTTTATTTTTGAACGTCAGTTCACATTTGTAGGTGGATCATCAGTGTTAGAGCTAAAATTAGCATGTTTAAAGTGATTTTCATGCTTCCAGGGGCTCGGAAAGTGAAATAAATACCATTTGGAGGCATTTAATGTTCGAGCAAAAACGGCTGATTTTCGACAAAAGAGATAACACCCCCCATTACGTCATGCTTCAGAAATGTGGAAAATGGTCCGTTTTCAAATGTTTTATTTTTGAACGTCAGTTCACATTTGTAGGTGGATCATCAGTGTTAGAGCTAAAATTAGCAGGTTTAAAGTGATTTTCATGCTTCCAGGGGCCCAAAACACAAGATTTATGGAATGGTTAAAAGTGCATGAAAATGGCCAATTTACTCACTCTGAGTTCTCAAAAAGGGTTTCTTCACCCCGGGAAGTTAATTAAATACCATTTGGAGGCATTTAATGTTCGAGCAAAAACGGCTGATTTTCGACAAAAGAGATAACACCCCCCATTACGTCATGCTTCAGAAATGTGGAAAATGGTCCGTTTTCAAATGTTTTATTTTTGAACGTCAGTTCACATTTGTAGGTGGATCATCAGTGTTAGAGCTAAAATTAGCATGTTTAAAGTGATTTTCATGCTTCCAGGGGCCCAAAACACAAGATTTATGGAATGGTTAAAAGTGCATGAAAATGGCCAATTTACTCGCTCTGAGTTCTCAAAAAGGGTTTCTTCACCCCGGGAAGTTAATTAAATACCATTTGGAGGCATTTAATGTTCGAGCAAAAACGGCTGATTTTCGACAAAAGAGATAACACCCCCCCCATTACGTCATGCTTCAGAAATGTGGAAAATGGTCCGTTTTCAAATGTTTTATTTTTGAACGTCAGTTCACATTTGTAGGTGGATCATCAGTGTTAGAGCTAAAATTAGCATGTTTAAAGTGATTTTCATGCTTCCAGGGGCTCGGGAAGTTAATTAAATACCATTTGGAGGCATTTAATGTTCGAGCAAAAACGGCTGATTTTTGACAAAAGAGATAACACCCCCCCATTACGTCATGCTTCAGAAATGTGGAAAATGGTCCGTTTTCAAATGTTTTATTTTTGAACGTCAGTTCACATTTGTAGGTGGATCATCAGTGTTAGAGCTAAAATTAGCATGTTTAAAGTGATTTTCATGCTTCCAGGGGCCCAAAACACAAGATTTATGGAATGGTTAAAAGTGCATGAAAATGGCCAATTTACTCACTCTGAGTTCTCAAAAAGGGTTTCTTCACCCCGGGAAGTTAATTAAATACCATTTGGAGGCATTTAATGTTCGAGCAAAAACGGCTGATTTTCGACAAAAGAGATAACACCCCCCCATTACGTCATGCTTCAGAAATGTGGAAAATGGTCCGTTTTCAAATGTTTTATTTTTGAACGTCAGTTCACATTTGTAGGTGGATCATCAGTGTTAGAGCTAAAATTAGCATGTTTAAAGTGATTTTCATGCTTCCAGGGGCTCGGGAAGTTAATTAAATACCATTTGGAGGCATTTAATGTTCGAGCAAAAACGGCTGATTTTCGACAAAAGAGATAACACCCCCCCATTACGTCATGCTTCAGAAATGTGGAAAATGGTCCGTTTTCAAATGTTTTATTTTTGAACGTCAGTTCACATTTGTAGGTGGATCATCAGTGTTAGAGCTAAAATTAGCATGTTTAAAGTGATTTTCATGCTTCCAGGGGCTCGGGAAGTTAATTAAATACCATTTGGAGGCATTTAATGTTCGAGCAAAAACGGCTGATTTTCGACAAAAGAGATATAACCCCCCCATTACGTCATGCTTCAGAAATGTGGAAAATGGTCCGTTTTCAAATGTTTTATTTTTGAACGTCAGTTCACATTTGTAGGTGGATCATCAGTGTTAGAGCTAAAATTAGCATGTTTAAAGTGATTTTCATGCTTCCAGGGGCTCGGGAAGTTAATTAAATACCATTTGGAGGCATTTAATGTTCGAGCAAAAACGGCTGATTTTCGACAAAAGAGATAACACCCCCCCCCATTACGTCATGCTTCAGAAATGTGGAAAATGGTCCGTTTTCAAATGTTTTATTTTTGAACGTCAGTTCACATTTGTAGGTGGATCATCAGTGTTAGAGCTAAAATTAGCATGTTTAAAGTGATTTTCATGCTTCCAGGGGCCCAAAACACAAGATTAATGGAATGGTTAAAAGTGCATGAAAATGGCCAATTTACTCACTCTGAGTTCTCAAAAAGGGTTTCTTCACCCCGGTAAGTGAAATAAATACCATTTGGAGGCATTTAATGTTCGAGCAAAAACGGCTGATTTTCGACAAAAGAGATAACACCCCCCCATTACGTCATGCTTCAGAAATGTGGAAAATGGTCCGTTTTCAAATGTTTTATTTTTGAACGTCAGTTCACATTTGTAGGTGGATCATCAGTGTTAGAGCTAAAATTAGCATGTTTAAAGTGATTTTCATGCTTCCAGGGGCTCGGGAAGTTAATTAAATACCATTTGGAGGCATTTAATGTTCGAGCAAAAACGGCTGATTTTCGACAAAAGAGATAACACCCCCCCATTACGTCATGCTTCAGAAATGTGGAAAATGGTCCGTTTTCAAATGTTTTATTTTTGAACGTCAGTTCACATTTGTAGGTGGATCATCAGTGTTAGAGCTAAAATTAGCATGTTTAAAGTGATTTTCATGCTTCCAGGGGCCCAAAACACATATGGCTGAGATACCCGCCACCCCCTCTCAACACAATCCCCAAAAGGAGGGAAACCGGAAACAGTTCTTAAAGTTTTTGGATGTGGGATGGAGTGACCATCCCGGCCGTATTTATTAAAACAAAAAATTAACACATTAAACGTTTTCATATTATGTACAATTTCATTATCACATTACGATGTTTGGCTAACCTTAACATAATCTCTAATACAGAGGTTCTCCTAGCCGAACTAGCATCCTACAAACATTCTCTAAGAACACTGAAATTGTACATCCTAACGTTTAAGGGCCAACGGCAAGGTCATAACCGGTGTCAAGATCCCTAACCAGACTTACCCCTCCCACTTGGGAAGGGCGACAGCACAGAGGCTTACCTCAAGTGCAACTACTAACAATTTCCCTTGTCTTGACGGGGGCACTTAAGACTCGACGCCATTTAAAGGTCGTTCGAACACTTGTGCGTGGTATCTAGTAGGTATCGTTGACCTCTCCCCACCCCACACAACTTACCGCATCTGCCGTCGCAGATGACACTAGCCCCGGGAAATTCCCCAGGAGGGGGCTGTAACCCCTCCTACAAAGGAAGGGGCCTTGACCGCCTTTCCTTTACTTCCGGCGACCCGCCCTTAGACGGGACCGCCTCCCCACCGAGGGGCCAATGGCCACCTCTCCCGAGCGCTCCCATCCGTGTTGGGTGACGCCCACTCATAGGGATCTACCAATTAGTGCTCACCGATCATGACCTTACCGCCTACCAAAAATAAATACGACAATTTTATTCAAACCTATGAAAACATTGGTCGCTACGACCGAAAGAACATGCTAAAATGCAACACTACACAAATCATTTTAATCGTAACAACCTAGACGATATTCACCATACTTTATTATGATTAACCACAAACTGATACTGTCACAGCCTGTAAACGAAAAAATGGAAAAAACAAACTTATAGATTAACTTTATTGCACAACAACTTGCTGTCCTCAGGGGCTGGTGGGTGGGTCAAAATTGGCTCTTCGTTCCGTCCCGAGCTCACGTGTAGCGAGGAGGTGCAGCTTCGGAGCACAAGAACAAGAGGACGTCTTCCGGTCTTGCGCTTTCTTTTATCCGTCTTCAGGGCGGGCGAAAAAACCCGCCCCTGCCCGCCCCGAGGGCGTGGCTGGCTGCGTCGGTGTCTAGGCCAGCCCACTCTAGGGCGGGAAAAGGCGCGCCCCGGCTACGCCGCTTCGGGCATACCAGCCGAGACGCGCCTCCCGCCCAAAAATGGCTTCCCGGGGGGATCGAGGCACTCAGCCATACGTTCGGGGGGACCGAGTGGTCGCCCCTTTCCATATGGCTGAGATACCCGCCACCCCCTCTCAACACAATCCCCAAAAGGAGGGAAACCGGAAACAGTTCTTAAAGTTTTTGGATGTGGGATGGAGTGACCATCCCGGCCGTATTTATTAAAACAAAAAATTAACACATTAAACGTTTTCATATTATGTACAATTTCATTATCACATTACGATGTTTGGCTAACCTTAACATAATCTCTAATACAGAGGTTCTCCTAGCCGAACTAGCATCCTACAAACATTCTCTAAGAACACTGAAATTGTACATCCTAACGTTTAAGGGCCAACGGCAAGGTCATAACCGGTGTCAAGATCCCTAACCAGACTTACCCCTCCCACTTGGGAAGGGCGACAGCACAGAGGCTTACCTCAAGTGCAACTACTAACAATTTCCCTTGTCTTGACGGGGGCACTTAAGACTCGACGCCATTTAAAGGTCGTTCGAACACTTGTGTGTGGTATCTAGTAGGTATCGTTGACCTCTCCCCACCCCACACAACTTACCGCATCTGCCGTCGCAGATGACACTAGCCCCGGGAAATTCCCCAGGAGGGGGCTGTAACCCCTCCTACAAAGGAAGGGGCCTTGACCGCCTTTCCTTTACTTCCGGCGACCCGCCCTTAGACGGGACCGCCTCCCCACCGAGGGGCCAATGGCCACCTCTCCCGAGCGCTCCCATCCGTGTTGGGTGACGCCCACTCATAGGGATCTACCAATTAGTGCTCACCGATCATGACCTTACCGCCACAGGTCCGGATAGTTGACCGGCTATCCGGACCCCCCACAAAACTCCTACCTAAAGGTCATGTTTTAACGATTTTAACCAAGCTAGGAAGTCTCCTATGAGTAACTCATTCCCCACCCTCGACAAATGCACACCATCCCCCAAATACATACTGTCATCATTAATACAACTATGCGAGATCGAATGCAATGTCTTGGAACGGAACAACCTACTCACTTTGTTATTCAGTTTTCTAACAGAATGATTCAAAGCAGGGATCGAGATAGCCCCCCGCCACACTTTTCGTGGGATCATATGAGACCACGCAATTAGGCACCCCGGAACTCTCCTCGCTAACCAACTTACCGTGGAAAGCATAGCCTCCAGGAGAAGTCGTCTACCGGTGGTGACCAAATCATTGCCCCCCAAATGCACTATGACTATGGACGGCGGTGACCTCATCCGCTCTAACAAACCCTCAAAAAATTCCTGAAACTGGTCAATACAGAGACCGCCCCTTCCGTAGAAGGACACTCTGTACCCGTATTCCCCAGGTACGTGAATCATGTCACCTGCTTTGAATACGTCTGCGGCCCGTCTCACGTATGAGTGGCCCACGACCCACACCTCCTTCCTCACAGCCGGTGACGTGCGACCGCTGGCCTGGTGTTGGGTCGACTGCACAGTCTGCCCTGCCGCGTAGGCTCGCGCAACTGCAAACAAACAAAAGACAAGAGGCGTGAGTACATGGTTACAGCTTCACAACATATGCAATCGCACGTACCTCTTATAACAATTGGAGGACCAGCGCCCCACACGTTTTACTTGCTCTACATTAAGACCCCTGGCTGTAGCTTCGGTGGCAGCCCCTATCCGAAAGGAGTGGGTCCCAAATTCGCCCGGGTCCAAGCCCGCTGCGGCAACGGCCATTGCAAGCACCCGTTGAAACTGAAACCTCGTCAGCGGGGTGGCGTCTGCATGCCTCAACAATGTCCCCCCCCATGATGATGCTCTTTGTGCTAGGTAATCTTCTAAGCACTGTACCGGACACATGGATGACTCGGGGTTCCTGCGAATGATCGTGCAGTCCCCTCTCCCATCCTGGTCAGTCTTAGACCTGAGAAAGGAGACAATCATCGCATCCCCCCTGATCTGAACATGTTCCCTGCACAAGCCCCCCGTCACATCCTGTTTGTTCCTTGCAACCAGCTCACTAACTCTCATAGCCCCGTGAAACGCCAGCGTAAATGCAGTCCGGAACAAACAGGACTCAAAAGGGGACGAGCATGTGTTAGGGAGTGTGGCCAGTAACTGGGACAACCTGTCTAGACCTATCGGTCGTCTTACGTCAACTCTGCGACCCTCTAGGCGTTGCCACCCACGCAGCGCTTTCTGTACTGTGAAAGACGCTGTTGGGTCCAGGATGCCATGGGCCCTGGCAACAAAGGAAATGGCGGCACGATGCCTTTGGGCCGTAGCCACCGATTTCCCAGCCCTACGTAAAGACATCAGAAAAAGTACTACCCACTCTTCCTGACCCCAAAGACCCCCTCTCTCTGCCCCCAAAAAGGCTAAATAGGCCTGGAACGCCCCTTCATATGCCTTCCTTGTCCTGGGTGCTAGACTCTCTCCCACGAGGTGACGAAGTTCGGGGCACCGAGAGACCAGAGAGCTTCGGGGAAGGGTGCCGGCTCCGGGTCCGCTGAGGGAAGGAAACCCGAGAAAGCCTGCATGTGAAAACGAGACAGTGCGTCAGCAGCCTGATTCATCACCCCTGGGACATGTTTTGCTCTGAATACCACGTTCAGTTGCATACATAGTAGGACAATTTCTTTGAGCAGCCTCAAAATCATTTTACAATGGGCTGACTGACTATTGATGCATTCTACCACGGTCATATTGTCGGACCAAAAAACGACAGAATGATCTCTGAAACCTTCTGGCCAGGTTCTCAGGGCCACGAGAATGGGAAATAATTCAAGGAAAGCAATATTACTCGTTAGCCCCTTCTCGTGCCACCATAGGGGCCATCTTTGAGCAGACCAGTTCGTGCCGAAGATGGCGCCAAAACCTATGCTACCTGCTGAATCTGTCCATAGCCCAAGCTCTTCCGAGGACACGGCTGGCTTGTTCCAGACGACTCGGCCATTGAAGTCCGCCAAGAATGCTAACCATATCCGCATGTCCTGGCGGACCTCAGCCGATAACCTCGTGCGATGATGACCCTCCTTCAGGCCAACCATCGCTTGGGCAATGGAGCGGGAAAAGGGGCGAGCCATTGGGATCACCCTCAAGGCAAAGTTCAACTTTCCCACTAATTGTTGCAACTGATGCAGTGTAACCTTAGGTGTATTCAAACATACTTGGAGGGCTGTCCTGAATTTCAACACTTTGCTAGCTGGTAAACGGAAACACCCCTCCCTTGAGTCCAACTCGATCCCCAGAAACTCGAGGCAAGTCGTGGGACCCATAGTTTTACCCGGTGCCAACGGCACGCCAAAATGACCCATCAACACACAGAATTCAGCTAGGGCCTGAGCACATTCAGGATTTCCGGCGGGACCAAGGAACAAAAAATCGTCAAGGTAGTGCATTACATTTCGAAAACCCGATTTCTTCGTGAATACCCATTGCAGGAAAGTACTGAATTGCTCAAAATAAGCACATGATATAGAGCATCCCATTGGCATACACCTATCCATGTAAAATGACCCCTGGAACCTGAATCCCAAAAGACGCTGATCGTCTGGGTGTACCGGGAGCAACCGGAACGCTGATTCGATATCTGATTTCGCCATCAACGTCCCGGGCCCCAGGCGATTCAAGATGGCTACTGCCTCATCAAACGATGCGTATCGCACCGAACAAACTTCTGGATCAATTGCGTCATTCACCGAAAGGCCGTGTGGAGCAGACAGATTATGAATCAAACGAAACTCACCTGGGTCCTTCTTGGGAACCACCCCTAACGGAGAACAGACAAAATCCGGTACCGGGGGTACACTAAACGGGCCGGCGACCCGTCCCCGGCTAACCTCTTTCTGAATTTTCTCTTGCACCACAGATGTATGTTGTAAAACGGAAAGTTGGTTCTTGCAAATCCCTACACCCTGAAAGTCCCCCACCGGGATGCGGAAACCATGTGTAAAACCGTTCCGCAGCACCCCGGCAGAAGTACGATCCGGGTATTCGCTGAGCCAGGGGATCATTGCCAAGGTATCAATCGGGGTTGGTAAAGGCGCCCCTCGGACTAGATTAGACCTGTTTGGCGCCTCCCCTACCCCCAGTCTCACCCGTTTTGGCTCTGCACGATGACTCAGGATGGGACGACCCACACGTACTACACTCATGTTTGAATTTACACAATCCTGGAGGCCTGGTACATTTCCCTTTGTTGAAGTTAAAACAGAAACCCTTTCTTCCTGTATTACCTGCGGGCCTCGACTGATCGTCAGTGCTCGTACTCGGTCGAAAGGGCGTCCCCCCATTTTGGCGGGAGTAATCAACAACAGTGCTCCCAACCAATGGCATTCTTAACATCCCCGATTCTTTCATTTTATCCCATGTTACAGAATCGTAACAATCCCAAGTCAAACTCTTGTTATGCTCCTTTTCTTTCCTGAACAGATTGTCATAACAAAACCAATGGTTACCTTGATATGCTGTCGAGTAACCCATTATTCGTGATTGATAAATGGGAAACTCTGGAAGCAACTCGGGCCTACGTTCCCCCAAAATCGATGTAAAAATACCCCACGCATTGCCCCAGTTTCCAATATTCTCATTTATCTTAAAGGCGGCCATTTTTGCGCGCCAAACACTCGGATGCATTAGGTCCTTCTGACTTTTAACATGCTCCACCTCATAATGATCAACAAGCAAGGAGAAAATATTCACGTACTCCCCCGCCCAGATCTTTTCTTTTATAGCCAAAGGCACATGTTGTCCCAATCTCTCTCTACGAGAGGGTGCTGATTCGTCCCTTGCAATCGGCAATAGCCGCTTACCTGAACCGGACGCAGCATCTGCCCCTTGCGGCTTGTCTATTCCCGCCAATGGCGCGGTCACTTTAGCTGCATCTCTTTTCTCACGAAGTCCTTTTATCAGTGCCTGTGCCTCGGCAGCCGTGGCACCGTCGCTACTATCCCCCAACCATGCCGCTAGCTGTGCTGCCAGCTCGGGGGGCATGTCTTCCTTAGAAGTCGGGGTGACGACAACGGGGATCGGATTCCCCTCTATCGGTACTGGGGTCGGCGCCTCGAGCGGGGCAGGGGGAACCGGGACGTCTCCACCGGCTGGAACCTTTCTCGACCTCTTAGGTCTCCCTTCAGCCGGCGCAGGGCCCGAACCCTCCTCCCCGTCTCGCTCCGCCAACCGTTTCTTTATCTCGGACATTTCTTTGCAGAGGATCCGCACCATCTGGTCGGTCGTCATCTTCTTTGCGCCTTTCTTAGGCATATCTCCGAGGAAGTATCTAAAAGACAAAGAAAAAGATCAAAACGCTCAAAATTGGCTCTTCGTTCCGTCCCGAGCTCACGTGTAGCGAGGAGGTGCAGCTTCGGAGCACAAGAACAAGAGGACGTCTTCCGGTCTTGCGCTTTCTTTTATCCGTCTTCAGGGCGGGCGAAAACCCGCCCCTGCCCGCCCCGAGGGCGTGGCTGGCTGCGTCGGTGTCTAGGCCAGCCCACTCTAGGGCGGGAAAAGGCGCGCCCCGGCTACGCCGCTTCGGGCATACCAGCCGAGACGCGCCTCCCGCCCAAAAATGGCTTCCCGGGGGGATCGAGGCACTCAGCCATACGTTCGGGGGGACCGAGTGGTCGCCCCTTTCCAAGATTTATGGAATGGTTAAAAGTGCATGAAAATGGCCAATTTACTCACTCTGAGTTCTCAAAAAGGGTTTCTTCACCCCGGGAAGTGAAATAAATACAATTTGGAGGCATTTAATGTTCGAGCAAAAACGCCTGATTTTCGACAAAAGAGATAACACCCCCCCATTACGTCATGCTTCAGAAATGTGGAAAATGGTCCGTTTTCAAATGTTTTATTTTTGAACGTCAGTTCACATTTGTAGGTGGATCATCAGTGTTAGAGCTAAAATTAGCATGTTTAAAGTGATTTTCATGCTTCCAGGGGCTCGGGAAGTTAATTAAATACCATTTGGAGGCATTTATTGTTCGAGCAAAAACGGCTGATTTTCGACAAAAGAGATAACACCCCCCCATTACGTCATGCTTCAGAAATGTGGAAAATGGTCCGTTTTCAAATGTTTTATTTTTGAACGTCAGTTCACATTTGTAGGTGGATCATCAGTGTTAGAGCTAAAATTAGCATGTTTAAAGTGATTTTCATGCTTCCAGGGGCCCAAAACACAAGATTAATGGAATGGTTAAAAGTGCATGAAAATGGCCAATTTACTCACTCTGAGTTCTCAAAAAGGGTTTCTTCACCCCGGGAAGTGAAATAAATACCATTTGGAGGCATTTAATGTTCGAGCAAAAACGGCAGATTTTCGACAAAAGAGATAACACCCCCCATTACGTCATGCTTCAGAAATGTGGAAAATGGTCCGTTTTCAAATGTTTTATTTTTGAACGTCAGTTCACATTTGTAGGTGGATCATCAGTGTTAGAGCTAAAATTCACATGTTTAAAGTGATTTTCATGCTTCCAGGGGCTCGGGAAGTTAATTAAATACCATTTGGAGGCATTTAATGTTCGAGCAAAAACGGCTGATTTTCGACAAAAGAGATAACACCCCCCCATTACGTCATGCTTCAGAAATGTGGAAAATGGTCCGTTTTCAAATGTTTTATTTTTGAACGTCAGTTCACATTTGTAGGTGGATCATCAGTGTTAGAGCTAAAATTAGCATGTTTAAAGTGATTTTCATGCTTCCAGGGGCCCAAAACACAAGATTTATGGAATGGTTAAAAGTGCATGAAAATGGCCAATTTACTCACTCTGAGTTCTCAAAAAGGGTTTCTTCACCCCGGGAAGTTAATTAAATACCATTTGGAGGCATTTAATGTTCGAGCAAAAACGGCTGATTTTCGACAAAAGAGATAACACCCCCCCATTACGTCATGCTTCAGAAATGTGGAAAATGGTCCGTTTTCAAATGTTTTATTTTTGAACGTCAGTTCACATTTGTAGGTGGATCATCAGTGTTAGAGCTAAAATTAGCATGTTTAAAGTGATTTTCATGCTTCCAGGGGCTCGGGAAGTTAATTAAATACCATTTGGAGGCATTTAATGTTCGAGCAAAAACGGCTGATTTTCGACAAAAGAGATAACACCCCCCCATTACGTCATGCTTCAGAAATGTGGAAAATGGTCCGTTTTCAAATGTTTTATTTTTGAACGTCAGTTCACATTTGTAGGTGGATCATCAGTGTTAGAGCTAAAATTAGCATGTTTAAAGTGATTTTCATGCTTCCAGGGGCCCAAAACACAAGATTAATGGAATGGTTAAAAGTGCATGAAAATGGCCAATTTACTCACGCTGAGTTCTCAAAAAGGGTTTCTTCACCCCGGGAAGTGAAATAAATACCATTTGGAGGCATTTAATGTTCGAGCAAAAACGGCTGATTTTCGACAAAAGAGATAACACCCCCCCATTACGTCATGCTTCAGAAATGTGGAAAATGGTCTGTTTTCAAATGTTTTATTTTTGAACGTCAGTTCACATTTGTAGGTGGATCATCAGTGTTAGAGCTAAAATTAGCATGTTTAAAGTGATTTTCATGCTTCCAGGGGCTCGGGAAGTTATTTAAATACCATTTGGAGGCATTTAATGTTCGAGCAAAAACGGCTGATTTTCGACAAAAGAGATAACACCCCCCATTACGTCATGCTTCAGAAATGTGGAAAATGGTCCGTTTTCAAATGTTTTATTTTTGAACGTCAGTTCACATTTGTAGGTGGATCATCAGTGTTAGAGCTAAAATTAGCATGTTTAAAGTGATTTTCATGCTTCCAGGGGCTCGGGAAGTTAATTAAATACCATTTGGAGGCATTTAATGTTCGAGCAAAAACGGCTGATTTTCGACAAAAGAGATAACACCCCCCCATTACGTCATGCTTCAGAAATGTGGAAAATGGTCCGTTTTCAAATGTTTTATTTTTGAACGTCAGTTCACATTTGTAGGTGGATCATCAGTGTTAGAGCTAAAATTAGCATGTTTAAAGTGATTTTCATGCTTCCAGGGGCCCAAAACACAAGATTTATGGAATGGTTAAAAGTGCATGAAAATGGCCAATTTACTCACTCTGAGTTCTCAAAAAGGGTTTCTTCACCCCGGGAAGTTAATTAAATACCATTTGGAGGCATTTAATGTTCGAGCAAAAACGGCTGATTTTCGACAAAAGAGATAACACCCCCCCATTACGTCATGCTTCAGAAATGTGGAAAATGGTCCGTTTTCAAATGTTTTATTTTTGAACGTCAGTTCACATTTGTAGGTGGATCATCAGTGTTAGAGCTAAAATTAGCATGTTTAAAGTGATTTTCATGCTTCCAGGGGCTCGGGAAGTTATTTAAATACCATTTGGAGGCATTTAATGTTCGAGCAAAAACGGCTGATTTTCGACAAAAGAGATAACACCCCCCATTACGTCATGCTTCAGAAATGTGGAAAATGGTCCGTTTTCAAATGTTTTATTTTTGAACGTCAGTTCACATTTGTAGGTGGATCATCAGTGTTAGAGCTAAAATTAGCATGTTTAAAGTGATTTTCATGCTTCCAGGGGCTCGGGAAGTTAATTAAATACCATTTGCAGGCATTTAATGTTCGAGCAAAAACGGCTGATTTTCGACAAAAGAGATAACACCCCCCCATTACGTCATGCTTCAGAAATGTGGAAAATGGTCCGTTTTCAAATGTTTTATTTTTGAACGTCAGTTCACATTTGTAGGTGGATCATCAGTGTTAGAGCTAAAATTAGCATGTTTAAAGTGATTTTCATGCTTCCAGGGGCTCGGGAAGTTAATTAAATACCATTTGGAGGCATTTAATGTTCGAGCAAAAACGGCAGATTTTCGACAAAAGAGATAACACCCCCCCATTACGTCATGCTTCAGAAATGTGGAAAATGGTCCGTTTTCAAATGTTTTATTTTTGAACGTCAGTTCACATTTGTAGGTGGATCATCAGTGTTAGAGCTAAAATTAGCATGTTTAAAGTGATTTTCATGCTTCCAGGGGCCCAAAACACAAGATTAATGGAATGGTTAAAAGTGCATGAAAATGGCCAATTGGAAAGGGGCGACCATTCGGTCCCCCCGAACGTATGGTGGAGTACCACGATCCCCCCGGGAAGCCATCTTGGGCGGGAGGCGAGTCTCGGCTGGTATGCCCGAAGCGGCGTAGCCGGGGCGCGTTTTTTCCCGCCCTGGAGTGGGCTGGCCTAGACACTGACGCGGCCGGCCACGCCCTTTGAGGCAGGCAGGGGCGGGTTGACGCCCGCCCTGAAGACGGATAAAAGGAGCAACAAGCCAAGAAAGCATCCTCTTGTTCCTGTGCTCTGAAGCTGCACCTCCTCGCTACACGTGAGTTCGAGACGGAACGAAGAGCCAATTTTGAACGTGGTAATCTTTCTTTTTGTCTTGCAGATACTCTGTCTGAGAATGCCTAAGAAAGTCGGAAAGCGAGTTACTACCGACCAGATGCTCCGTATGCTGATGAAGGAGGTAACCGATCTAAAGAGGCAGATGGCGGCTAGAGACGGGGAAGGGGGACCGAAACGGCCGTTGGCAGGAGCCGCTCCAGAAGTGAAGGGCAAGAGGCCCAGACGGGGGGCAGCAGGGGGAGACACCCCGGTTCCCGATACCCCACTCGAAAGGCCGACTCCGGTGCCGACAGAAGGGAACCCGATTCCCGTGGTGGTCACCCCCGTGTCCGGGGAGGATATGCCGCCAGAGTTGGCAGCACAATTGGCAGCGTGGTTGGGGAAAGATGGCGAGGGCGCCACGGCTGACGACGCACGGGTGTTGATGAAGCAACTGCGTGAAAGTAGGGAGGCGGTGAAAGCACCATCGCCAGTTATCACGCCGTCTCCGGCGGGTGGGAAGTCGACAGGAGCAGGTCCAGCGGCAGACGCAGCTTCTGGTTCAGGTAAGCGGCCATTGCCGATTGCGAGGGACGAGTCTGCACCCTCACGAAGGGAAAAGTTGGGTCAGCATGTTCCGTTGGCTATTAAAGAAAAGATGTGGGCAGATGAGTATGTAAACATGTTCTCGTTGCTTACTGATCATTATGAGATGGAGCATGTTAAGAGCCAAAAGGAGCTCATGCATCCGAGTGTTTGGCGCGCAAAGATGGCCGCCTTTAAGGTTGACGAAAACATTGGCAATTGGGGCAGGGCATGGGGAATTTTTACCGCCATCATGGGTGAACGTAGGCCCGAGTTACTGTCTGAATTGCCTATTTATCAGTCACGGATCATGGAATATTCTGTATCGTATGGGGGCAATCAGTGGTTTTGTTACGACAATATTTTTAGAAAAGCAAAAGAACACGACAAAAACTTGACTTGGGATTGTTATAAATCTGTTTCATGGTCAAAAATGGAGAGTACTGGTATGTTGAAGTTACCATTGGTAGGGAGCAGCGGGGGGGAATCCTCCCGCCAATATGCTGGGACACCCTTTCGATCGAGTACAGGTAATGACTACCACTCGAAGCCGAACGGCAACACAGGTAAACGGGGGATTTGTTGGAACTTTAACAGGGGTAAATGTACGAGGCCCCAGGGGTCATGCAAGTTTAGACATGAATGCGGAGGGTGTGGGCAGCCATCCCATCCTGAGTCCATGTGCAGAGCCAAAACAGGTGATAACAGTGGTAGGGGAGGCGCCAAGCAGGTCTGAAATAGTCCGAGGGGAGCCTTTACCTACTCCGATTGATACCATGGCAATGATTCCTTGGCTCAGCGAGTACCCGGATCATGTTTCCGCTGGGGTGTTGCGGAACGGGTTTTCATATGGTTTCCGCAGCCCAGTGGTGGATTTTCAGGGTTTAGCAAAATGTAAAAACCAACTGTCGGTCTTGCAACATACAACCGTGGTACAGGAGAAGATTGGGAAGGAGGTTACTCGAGGTCGAGTCGCCGGTCCATTTGATGAGCCACCATGTGCTAATTTTGTTTGTTCCCCTTTGGGGGTGGTCCCTAAGAAGGACCCGGGTGAGTTTAGGTTGATACATAATTTATCATCCCCACGTGGTCTTTCCGTGAATGATGCGATAGACCCGGATGTGTGTTCGGTGCGGTACGCATCCTTCGATGAGGCCGTCGCCATGTTGAATCGCCTAGGGCCCGGGGCGCTGATGGCTAAATCAGACATTGAGTCAGCGTTCCGGTTGCTCCCGGTACACCCAGACGATCAGCGTCTCCTTGGTTTCATGTTTCAGGGTCACTATTACATGGATAGATGTATGCCGATGGGATGCTCTATATCTTGTGCCTATTTTGAAAAGTTCAGTTGTTTTCTGCAATGGGTCTTCACAAAGAGGACGGGTTTCCAGCATGTCATGCATTATCTCGATGACTTTTTGTTTCCGGGGGCGGCTGGGGATCTAGAATGTGGACAGGCTTTGAATGAATTTTGTGTCTTAATGAAGCATTTTGGTGTGCCACTGGCACCAGGTAAGACTGTGGGTCCCTCGACTTGCCTCGAGTTCCTGGGGATCGAGCTCGATTCAGAGGAAGGTTGTTTTCGATTACCGAGTGAAAAGGTGTTAAGATTCAGGGCTACCCTGGAAAAGTGTATTAGTGAGTCTAAAGTCAGACTGCATCAATTACAACAATTAGTGGGCCAGCTGAATTTTGCCCTGAGAGTAATGCCGATGGCCCGCCCCTTTTCCTGCTTGATCGCTCAGGCCATGGTCGGCCTGAAGGAGGGTCATCATCGCACAAGACTATCGGCAGAGGTTCGCCAGGACATGCGCATTTGGTTGGCATTTCTGGCGGAGTTCAATGGTCGAATTGTCTGGAATATACCGGCAGTGTCCTCCGAAGAGCTGGGGCTGTGGACAGATTCGGCTGGGAGCATTGGTTTTGGTGCCATATTCGGCACACAATGGTCGGCCCAGAAATGGCCGTTATGGTGGCATGAGTGTGGGCTGACAAGTAACATTGCCTTTCTTGAACTTTTTCCCATTCTGGTGGCCCTGAAAACTTGGCCTGAGGGACTCAGAGATCACTCTGTGGTTTTTTGGTCTGATAACATGACCGTGGTTGAGTGTATCAATAGCCAGGCAGCACGATGCAAATGGATTCTGAGATTGCTCAAAGAAATTGTGTTATTGTGTATGCAATTGAACGTGCTATTTAGGGCAAGACATGTGCCGGGGGTGATGAACCAAGCGGCTGATGCGCTTTCTCGTTTTCGTATGCAGGCCTTCTGGGGTTTTCTGCCCACAGCGGAACCGGTGGCGGCACCCTTTCCCGAAGCTCTCTGGTCTCTCGGTGCCCCGAACTACAGAACCTCGTGGGAGAGAGTTTAGCACCCAGGACGAGGACGGCATATGAAGGGGCGTTCCGATCCTATTGGGCCTTTTTGGGGACTGCTAGGGGAGAGCTTTGGGGTCAGGAAGAGCTAGTGGTAAAATTTCTGCTGTCCTTACATCAGGCAGGCAGATCAGTGGCTACGGCCCAGAGGCATCGGGCCGCCATCTCATTTATGGCAAGGGCTCATGGGATCCAAGACCCGACCGCGTCTTTCGTGGTGCAAAAAGCGCTACGTGGGTGGCAACGCCTTGAGGGTCGCAGAGTAGACGAAAGGCGCCCGATAGGTTTGGATAGGTCGGCTCTGTTGTTATCGGTACTTCCTGCAACGTGTTCATCCCAGTATGAATCAGTGTTATTCCGAGCCGCTTTTGTGCTAGCATTCCATGGGGCTATGCGAATAAGCGAATTAGTAGCAAGGAACAAGCAGGACACCGTGGGGGGACTGTGCCGAGAGCACGTTCAGGTCAGGGGGGAGACAATGACTGTCTCGTTTGTCAGGTCCAAGACCGATCAGGGTGCGATTGGGGACTGCATAATCATACGAAGGATTCCCGGGTCGCCCATGTGCCCTGTGGTGTGCGTGGAGGAATATTTAGCACAAAGGGTGGCATCATGGGGGGGGACCTTGTTGAGACACGCTGACGCCACCCCACTGACGAGGTTTCAGTTTCAGCGGGTGCTTGCGATGTCAGTTTCGGCCGCGGGCTTGAACCCCGGCGAGTTTGGGACCCATTCCTTTCGGATAGGGGCTGCTACAGAGGCTACAGCCATGGGTCTGAATGTTGAACAAGTAAAACGTGTGGGGCGTTGGTCCTCGAACTGTTATAAGAGGTATGTGCGGTTGCACATGTTGTGAAGCTGTAATGATGTACTCACGCTTCTTGTTTTTGTTTGGTTTTCAGTTGCGCAAGCCTACGAGGCGGGGCGGACTGTGCAGTCGACGGGACACCAGGGGGCCAGCGGTCAGACATCACCGACTGTGAAAAAGGAGGTGTGGGTCGTGGGCCACTCATACGTGAGGCGTGCCGCGGACGTATTCAAAGCAGGTGACATGATTCACATGGCTGGGGAATACGGGTACAGTGTGTCCTTCTACGGAAAGGGCAGGCTCTGTATTGACCATTTTCGATCATTTTTTGAGGGTTTGTTAGGGCGGACGAGGTCACCGCCGTCTGTAGTCATAGTACATCTTGGGGGCAATGATTTGGTGACCACTGGTAGACGACTTCTTCTTGAGGCAATGCTTTCCACGGTAAGTTGGTTGGCGAGAAGAGTTCCAGGGTGCACAATTGCATGGTCCCATATGATCCCACGGAAAGTGTGGCGGGGGGCTATTTCGGTTCCTGCTCTGAATCATTCAGTAAGGAAAATTAATAATAAAATGAGTAGATTGTTCCGTTCAAGTACACTGCATTCTATTTCGCATGGTTGTATTACAGGGGACAGTATGTATTTGGGGGATGGTGTTCATTTGTCCCGGGTGGGGAACGAATTGCTCATAGGAGACCTGATAGCTTGGCTAAAGACTTTATGACATGACCTTTAGGCAGGAGTGTTGTGGGGGGTCCGGATAGCCGGTCAACTATCCGGCCTGTGGCGGTAAGGTCATGATCGGTGAGCAGTAATTGGAAGATCCCTATGGGTGGGCGTCACCCATTACGGATGGGAGCGCTCGAGGGAGGTGGCCATTGGCCCCTCAACGGGGAGGCGGTCCCTTCTAAGGATGGGCCGCCGAAAGGAAAGGAAAGGCGGTCAAGGCCCCTTCCTGGGTAGGAGGGGCTACAGCCCCCTCCTGGGGAATTTCCCGGGGCCTGGACATCTGCGACGGCAGATGTGGTAAGTTGTGTGGGGTTTGGGAGGGGGTCTACGCTACCTTCTAGATACCTCACACGAGTCCTCGGACGATCTTTAAATGGCGTCGAGTTTATTGGGGCCCCCGTCAAGTCAAGGGAAATTGGTAAATGCACTTGAGGTACACCTCTGTGCGGTCGCCCCTCACAAGTGAGGGGGATATGTCTGGTTTAGGGATCTTGACACCGGTTACGACCTTGCCGTTGGCCCTTAAACGTTAGGATGTACAATTTCAAGTTAAACGTTTTGTAGGATGTTAGTTCGGCTAGGAGAACCTTTGTATTAGAGAATATGTTAAGGTTAGCCAAACATCGCAATGTGGAAATGAAATTGTACATTAATATGAAACTGTTATTTTAATGTTTTAATTTTGTTTCATATTTTAATAAATACGGCCGGGAGGGTCACTCCCTCCCGTCTTCCAAAAGTTCAGAACCGTTTCCGGTTTCCCATTCTTGGGGATTGTGTTGAGAGGGGGTGGCGGGTATCTCAGCCATATGGAAAGGGGCGACCATTCGGTCCCCCCGAACGTATGGTGGAGTACCACGATCCCCCCGGGAAGCCATCTTGGGTGGGAGGCGAGTCTCGGCTGGTATGCCCGAAGCGGCGTAGCCGGGGCGCGTTTTTTCCCGCCCTGGAGTGGGCTGGCCTAGACACTGACGCGGCCGGCCACGCCCTTTGAGGCAGGCAGGGGCGGGTTGACGCCCGCCCTGAAGACGGATAAAAGGAGCAACAAGCCAAGAAAGCATCCTCTTGTTCCTGTGCTCTGAAGCTGCACCTCCTCGCTACACGTGAGCTCGAGACGGAACGAAGAGCCAATTTTGACCCACCCACCAGCCCCTGAGGACAGCAAGTGGTTTTGAATAAAGTTTGATGTGGTAACACTAATTTTTGCAGGTTGTGATGACTATCGTGATAACTTTGAATATGCAATAAAGAATGGTCGAATTATAATATATTTTGCAAATAAAGTAAATATGCACTAGTGTTGATCAGTAATCATGCCTTTTAATAAAGTTGTAAATTGTTACTGTCTTTTAGTACTTTAGTCATTTGGTAATTTAGTTAGAATTGTCGTATTTATTTTGGTCGGGCGGTAAGGTCATGATCGGTGAGCAGTAATTGGAAGATCCCTATGGGTGGGCGTCACCCATTACGGATGGGAGCGCTCGAGGGAGGTGGCCATTGGCCCCTCAACGGGGAGGCGGTCCCTTCTAAGGATGGGCCGCCGAAAGAAAAGGAAAGGCGGTCAAGGCCCCTTCCTGGGTAGGAGGGGCTACAGCCCCCTCCTGGGGAATTTCCCGGGGCCTGGACATCTGCGACGGCAGATGTGGTAAGTTGTGTGGGGTTTGGGAGGGGGTCTACGCTACCTTCTAGATACCTCACACGAGTCCTCGGACGACCTTTAAATGGCGTCGAGTTTATTGGGGCCCCCGTCAAGTCAAGGGAAATTGGTAAATGCACTTGAGGTACACCTCTGTGCGGTCGCCCCTCACAAGTGAGGGGGATATGTCTGGTTTAGGGATCTTGACACCGGTTACGACCTTGCCGTTGGCCCTTAAACGTTACGATGTACAATTTCAAGTTAAACGTTTTGTAGGATGTTAGTTCGGCTAGGAGAACCTTTGTATTAGAGAATATGTTAAGGTTAGCCAAACATCGCAATGTGGAAATGAAATTGTACATTAATATGAAACTGTTATTTTAATGTTTTAATTTTGTTTCATATTTTAATAAATACGGCCGGGAGGGTCACTCCCTCCCGTCTTCCAAAAGTTCAGAACCGTTTCCGGTTTCCCATTCTTGGGGATTGTGTTGAGAGGGGGTGGCGGGTATCTCAGCCATATTACTCACTCTGAGTTCTCAAAAAGGGTTTCTTCACCCCGGGAAGTGAAATAAATACCATTTGGAGGCATTTAATGTTCGAGCAAAAACGGCTGATTTTCGACAAAAGAGATAACACCCCCCCCATTACGTCATGCTTCAGAAATGTGGAAAATGGTCCGTTTTCAAATGTTTTATTTTTGAACGTCAGTTCACATTTGTAGGTGGATCATCAGTGTTAGAGCTAAAATTAGCATGTTTAAAGTGATTTTCATGCTTCCAGGGGCCCAAAACACAAGATTTATGGAATGGTTAAAAGTGCATGAAAATGGCCAATTTACTCACTCTGAGTTCTCAAAAAGGGTTTCTTCACCCCGGGAAGTTAATTAAATACCATTTGGAGGCATTTAATGTTCGAGCAAAAACGGCTGATTTTCGACAAAAGAGATAACACCCCCCCATTACGTCATGCTTCAGAAATGTGGAAAATGGTCAGTTTTCAAATGTTTTATTTTTGAACGTCAGTTCACATTTGTAGGTGGATCATCAGTGTTAGAGCTAAAATTAGCATGTTTAAAGTGATTTTCATGCTTCCAGGGGCTCGGGAAGTGAAATAAATACCATTTGGAGGCATTTAATGTTCGAGCAAAAACGGCTGATTTTCGACAAAAGAGATAACACCCCCCCATTACGTCATGCTTCAGAAATGTGGAAAATGGTCCGTTTTCAAATGTTTTATTTTTGAACGTCAGTTCACATTTGTAGGTGGATCATCAGTGTTAGAGCTAAAATTAGCATGTTTAAAGTGATTTTCATGCTTCCAGGGGCCCAAAACACAAGATTAATGGAATGGTTAAAAGTGCATGAAAATGGCCAATTTACTCACTCTGAGTTCTCAAAAAGGGTTTCTTCACCCCGGGAAGTGAAATAAATACCATTTGGAGGCATTTAATGTTCGAGCAAAAACGGCTGATTTTCGACAAAAGAGATAACACCCCCCCATTACGTCATGCTTCAGAAATGTGGAAAATGGTCCGTTTTCAAATGTTTTATTTTTGAACGTCAGTTCACATTTGTAGGTGGATCATCAGTGTTAGAGCTAAAATTAGCATGTTTAAAGTGATTTTCATGCTTCCAGGGGCTCGGGAAGTTAATTAAATACCATTTGGAGGCATTTAATGTTCGAGCAAAAATGGCTGATTTTCGACAAAAGAGATAACACCCCCCCATTACGTCATGCTTCAGAAATGTGGAAAATGGTCCGTTTTCAAATGTTTTATTTTTGAACGTCAGTTCACATTTGTAGGTGGATCATCAGTGTTAGAGCTAAAATTAGCATGTTTAAAGTGATTTTCATGCTTCCAGGGGCCCAAAACACAAGATTAATGGAATGGTTAAAAGTGCATGAAAATGGCCAATTTACTCACTCTGAGTTCTCAAAAAGGGTTTCTTCACCCCGGGAAGTGAAATAAATACCATTTGGAGGCATTTAATGTTCGAGCAAAAACGGCTGATTTTCGACAAAAGAGATAACACCCCCCCATTACGTCATGCTTCAGAAATGTGGAAAATGGTCCGTTTTCAAATGTTTTATTTTTGAACGTCAGTTCACATTTGTAGGTGGATCATCAGTGTTAGAGCTAAAATTAGCATGTTTAAAGTGATTTTCATGCTTCCAGGGGCCCAAAACACAAGATTTATGGAATGGTTAAAAGTGCATGAAAATGGCCAATTTACTCACTCTGAGTTCTCAAAAAGGGTTTCTTCACCCCGGGAAGTTAATTAAATACCATTTGGAGGCATTTAATGTTCGAGCAAAAACGGCTGATTTTCGACAAAAGAGATAACACCCCCCCATTACGTCATGCTTCAGAAATGTGGAAAATGGTCCGTTTTCAAATGTTTTATTTTTGAACGTCAGTTCACATTTGTAGGTGGATCATCAGTGTTAGAGCTAAAATTAGCATGTTTAAAGTGATTTTCATGCTTCCAGGGGCTCGGGAAGTTAATTAAATACCATTTGGAGGCATTTAATGTTCGAGCAAAAACGGCTGATTTTCGACAAAAGAGATAACACCCCCCCATTACGTCATGCTTCAGAAATGTGGAAAATGGTCCGTTTTCAAATGTTTTATTTTTGAACGTCAGTTCACATTTGTAGGTGGATCATCAGTGTTAGAGCTAAAATTAGCATGTTTAAAGTGATTTTCATGCTTCCAGGGGCCCAAAACACAAGATTAATGGAATGGTTAAAAGTGCATGAAAATGGCCAATTTACTCACTCTGAGTTCTCAAAAAGGGTTTCTTCACCCCGGGAAGTGAAATAAATACCATTTGGAGGCATTTAATGTTCGAGCAAAAACGGCTGATTTTCGACAAAAGAGATAACACCCCCCCATTACGTCATGCTTCAGAAATGTGGAAAATGGTCCGTTTTCAAATGTTTTATTTTTGAACGTCAGTTCACATTTGTAGGTGGATCATCAGTGTTAGAGCTAAAATTAGCATGTTTAAAGTGATTTTCATGCTTCCAGGGGCTCGGGAAGTGAAATAAATACCATTTGGAGGCATTTAATGTTCGAGCAAAAACGGCTGATTTTCGACAAAAGAGATAACACCCCCCCCATTACGTCATGCTTCAGAAATGTGGAAAATGGTCCGTTTTGAAATGTTTTATTTTTGAACGTCAGTTCACATTTGTAGGTGGATCATCAGTGTTAGAGCTAAAATTAGCATGTTTAAAGTGATTTTCATGCTTCCAGGGGCTCGGGAAGTTAATTAAATACCATTTGGAGGCATTTAATGTTCGAGCAAAAACGGCTGATTTTCGACAAAAGAGATAACACCCCCCCATTACGTCATGCTTCAGAAATGTGGAAAATGGTCCGTTTTCAAATGTTTTATTTTTGAACGTCAGTTCACATTTTTAGGTGGATCATCAGTGTTAGAGCTAAAATTAGCATGTTTAAAGTGATTTTCATGCTTCCAGGGGCCCAAAACACAAGATTAATGGAATGGTTAAAAGTGCATGAAAATGGCCAATTTACTCACTCTGAGTTCTCAAAAAGGGTTTCTTCACCCCGGGAAGTGAAATAAATACCATTTGGAGGCATTTAATGTTCGAGCAAAAACGGCTGATTTTCGACAAAAGAGATAACACCCCCCCATTACGTCATGCTTCAGAAATGTGGAAAATGGTCCGTTTTCAAATGTTTTATTTTTGAACGTCAGTTCACATTTGTAGGTGGATCATCAGTGTTAGAGCTAAAATTAGCATGTTTAAAGTGATTTTCATGCTTCCAGGGGCTCGGGAAGTTAATTAAATACCATTTGGAGGCATTTAATGTTCGAGCAAAAATGGCTGATTTTCGACAAAAGAGATAACACCCCCCCATTACGTCATGCTTCAGAAATGTGGAAAATGGTCCGTTTTCAAATGTTTTAGTTTTTGAACGTCAGTTCACATTTGTAGGTGGATCATCAGTGTTAGAGCTAAAATTAGCATGTTTAAAGTGATTTTCATGCTTCCAGGGGCCCAAAACACAAGATTTATGGAATGGTTAAAAGTGCATGAAAATGGCCAATTTACTCACTCTGAGTTCTCAAAAAGGGTTTCTTCACCCCGGGAAGTTAATTAAATACCATTTGGAGGCATTTAATGTTCGAGCAAAAACGGCTGATTTTCGACAAAAGAGATAACACCCCCCCATTACGTCATGCTTCAGAAATGTGGAAAATGGTCCGTTTTCAAATGTTTTATTTTTGAACGTCAGTTCACATTTGTAGGTGGATCATCAGTGTTAGAGCTAAAATTAGCATGTTTAAAGTGATTTTCATGCTTCCAGGGGCTCGGGAAGTTAATTAAATACCATTTGGAGGCATTTAATGTTCGAGCAAAAACGGCTGATTTTCGACAAAAGAGATAACACCCCCCCATTACGTCATGCTTCAGAAATGTGGAAAATGGTCCGTTTTCAAATGTTTTATTTTTGAACATCAGTTCACATTTGTAGGTGGATCATCAGTGTTAGAGCTAAAATTAGCATGTTTAAAGTGATTTTCATGCTTCCAGGGGCCCAAAACACAAGATTAATGGAATGGTTAAAAGTGCATGAAAATGGCCAATTTACTCACTCTGAGTTCTCAAAAAGGGTTTCTTCACCCCGGGAAGTGAAATAAATACCATTTGGAGGCATTTAATGTTCGAGCAAAAACGGCTGATTTTCGACAAAAGAGATAACACCCCCCCATTACGTCATGCTTCAGAAATGTGGAAAATGGTCCGTTTTCAAATGTTTTATTTTTGAACGTCAGTTCACATTTGTAGGTGGATCATCAGTGTTAGAGCTAAAATTAGCATGTTTAAAGTGATTTTCATGCTTCCAGGGGCTCGGGAAGTTAATTAAATACCATTTGGAGGCATTTAATGTTCGAGCAAAAACGGCTGATTTTCGACAAAAGAGATAACACCCCCCCATTACGTCATGCTTCAGAAATGTGGAAAATGGTCCGTTTTCAAATGTTTTATTTTTGAACGTCAGTTCACATTTGTAGGTGGATCATCAGTGTTAGAGCTAAAATTAGCATGTTTAAAGTGATTTTCATGCTTCCAGGGGCCCAAAACACAAGATTTATGGAATGGTTAAAAGTGCATGAAAATGGCCAATTTACTCACTCTGAGTTCTCAAAAAGGGTTTCTTCACCCCGGGAAGTTAATTTAATACCATTTGGAGGCATTTAATGTTCGAGCAAAAACGGCTGATTTTCGACAAAAGAGATAACACCCCCCCATTACGTCATGCTTCAGAAATGTGGAAAATGGTCCGTTTTCAAATGTTTTATTTTTGAACGTCAGTTCACATTTGTAGGTGGATCATCAGTGTTAGAGCTAAAATTAGCATGTTTAAAGTGATTTTCATGCTTCCAGGGGCCCAAAACACAAGATTAATGGAATGGTTAAAAGTGCATGAAAATGGCCAATTTACTCACTCTGAGTTCTCAAAAAGGGTTTCTTCACCCCGGGAAGTGAAATAAATACCATTTGGAGGCATTTAATGTTCGAGCAAAAACGGCTGATTTTCGACAAAAGAGATAACACCCCCCCATGCTTCAGAAATGTGGAAAATGGTCCGATTTCAAATGTTTTATTTTTGAACGTCAGTTCACATTTGTAGGTGGATCATCAGTGTTAGAGCTAAAATTAGCATGTTTAAAGTGATTTTCATGCTTCCAGGGGCTCGGGAAGTTAATTAAATACCATTTGGAGGCATTTAATGTTCGAGCAAAAACGGCTGATTTTCGACAAAAGAGATAACACCCCCCCATTACGTCATGCTTCAGAAATGTGGAAAATGGTCCGTTTTCAAATGTTTTATTTTTGAACGTCAGTTCACATTTGTAGGTGGATCATCAGTGTTAGAGCTAAAATTAGCATGTTTAAAGTGATTTTCATGCTTCCAGGGGCCCAAAACACAAGATTTATGGAATGGTTAAAAGTGCATGAAAATGGCCAATTTACTCACTCTGAGTTCTCAAAAAGGGTTTCTTCACCCCCGGAAGTTAATTAAATACCATTTGGAGGCATTTAATGTTCGAGCAAAAACGGCTGATTTTCGACAAAAGAGATAACACCCCCCCATTACGTCATGCTTCAGAAATGTGGAAAATGGTCCGTTTTCAAATGTTTTATTTTTGAACGTCAGTTCACATTTGTAGGTGGATCATCAGTGTTAGAGCTAAAATTAGCATGTTTAAAGTGATTTTCATGCTTCCAGGGGCTCGGGAAGTGAAATAAATACCATTTGGAGGCATTTAATGTTCGAGCAAAAACGGCTGATTTTCGACAAAAGAGATAACACCCCCCCCATTACGTCATGCTTCAGAAATGTGGAAAATGGTCCGTTTTCAAATGTTTTATTTTTGAACGTCAGTTCACATTTGTAGGTGGATCATCAGTGTTAGAGCTAAAATTAGCATGTTTAAAGTGATTTTCATGCTTCCAGGGGCCCAAAACACAAGATTTATGGAATGGTTAAAAGTGCATGAAAATGGCCAATTTACTCACTCTGAGTTCTCAAAAAGGGTTTCTTCACCCCGGGAAGTTAATTAAATACCATTTGGAGGCATTTAATGTTCGAGCAAAAACGGCTGATTTTCGACAAAAGAGATAACACCCCCCCATTACGTCATGCTTCAGAAATGTGGAAAATGGTCCGTTTTCAAATGTTTTATTTTTGAACGTCAGTTCACATTTGTAGGTGGATCATCAGTGTTAGAGCTAAAATTAGCATGTTTAAAGTGATTTTCATGCTTCCAGGGGCTCGGGAAGTTAATTAAATACCATTTGGAGGCATTTAATGTTCGAGCAAAAACGGCTGATTTTCGACAAAAGAGATAACACCCCGCCATTACGTCATGCTTCAGAAATGTGGAAAATGGTCCGTTTTCAAATGTTTTATTTTTGAACGTCAGTTCACATTTGTAGGTGGATCATCAGTGTTAGAGCTAAAATTAGCATGTTTAAAGTGATTTTCATGCTTCCAGGGGCCCAAAACACAAGATTTATGGAATGGTTAAAAGTGCATGAAAATGGCCAATTTACTCACTCTGAGTTCTCAAAAAGGGTGTAGTGTAGTTCCTAGTTTCCCACTAGGCCCTGCGCATTGGAATAACATAAACAGTAGTATCGACGTGGAACTGCGGATATTCCAGGCCTCCACTGACTATGCTAAACTTAATTGGGTTGTGTTACCAACTAGCTCAGAGGTCACTGGAAACTTTCTTCTCTGCATAGGAAGTGATCAGCTTCCTTGGCACAGACAAGAAGGGATTCAGTTTTCCAACAACCGTGCAACATGACAACTTTGCTCCTCAGATCAAGAGTCGATCTCTAGGGTCGTGTGAAACAATAGACATAGATTTCACTCAGTCAGTCTAGTGCAGTTTACTTTCACAGTATGTAGAGAATAGAGAGACGGGCGTGTATCAATAAAGGGTTAACATTTATTGAACAGTCTTTCTTCTCGTACAAGAGAAATGTATTGCCACAATTGCAATAATTGTTATTATAAAAAGTACGTACAGTAAGATAAGTATTGCGAAATAGAACTGTAAAAGCATTGATATGGTTTCTTAGCCATACAATGGTTTAAAAGTAATAAAACATATATACAGTCATATATACATTAGGCTAACATACTCAACTGGTGCTTCTAACTAAGCCTACCCCAGTGTGCCTGACCTAAGCCTAACACGTGGAAGGGGGAGTAAGTAAGTAGCTTAAGTTAAGTTGGTTTTGCCAAGGTTTGTTTCAAGAATTCTCGTCTAAGGGTTTAGTCAACACCATACCTCTGAATAGAATGATGGAGGATTGGTATCTCCTTCAGGGGTCTCTCTCGATATCCCAGTCACCCGCGAGGGTAAACCGGAAGCGCCGGGACTGGATTTCTCTGCACGATAAATGCAGCGGCTCTCTTCAGCGCGTCGAGGAAGGAGGGGTGACAGCGTCCGCGGGCAGCTGGAATCGGCTGGATGTCTTCGCAGAGGACGGCTGCTCGGCTCCTTAAGCGTACTGCACCATAGTTCGCGCTGTAGCGGCGATAATGGTAATCAGCAGCTTCACCACCACAGGATAGCAGGCTGCAGCGACAGAGTGCTAGTTTTTACCAACACAGGGTCATGCAGGCAGCTGGCATCAACAACAGGCAACGAACTCACAGCTCGTATCTCACATTGCTTAAGGCAACGTTGGTAATATTTATACCTGACAGGTGCCGGGTTTGACGCAAGTTTGCTGGACATAAGACGTCAATTAAAGATGTCACTAGGAAGTGACAGTTATCAGTTGCTCATTAGAGTTCCATTACTAATCAAAACATAGCAAGCGGGGATTTCCAGGTTTGCTAAGTTTTTATCTTGTTGAAGAACTCGGAGTGTTATCTAGGAATATCAGATAGTGACTGCTGCACTGTCATTGCACTAATTGGTCGCAAAGGAAGTAGCAGAGAGTCATGCTGGAATGTGGCTCTGTTCGTGTGAGGCCAGAGATGACTTCTCAGAAAATCGCACTTGAACGGTTATGCCAATATAGGGAATAAATGGATTTATAGCCGAATAGGGGCATAAGGTCACAGTATCGATCAGGAACCTAGATAAGCACGCAACACCCACTCCATGTTTTCATGTCCATCAAAATTACTAAAACTAAGCAATAAGATGCATGTGTAACATTGCCCACCCCAAAATACATAAATGCATTCGAAATAGGCGTACTTGTAATACATGGAATTTAGGTACTGTACGTTTTTTAAAGCATATTAATCATTCAAAAATTATTGCATATGAAGTCAATGAACGATTATGCAAAAGGGATTACACATGAAGTATCTCTGACAGAAGAAAGGCGAGATAAATCATCACATAAAAATGCATTGTAATAACATGTGTGCTAGAGGCTGGTGTTATGTGTTTATGTCTCTAGATGTATTTAGAAATAGAAGTGTGAAGCTTCTGTTCTCTAAGAATAGTTTTTACGTTAAGCAAAGAATTGTTCGTGCCAAAAAGGGTCAATATTAAAAAAATTGTCCAATTCAAAGAAAATAGATTTCCAAAGCTCCTGGCAGTTTTTGTTGATCAAAACTGAAGGCCGAATTCAGAGTTCATGGGAACGCTGTGTGTCGGAAAGCTTTTCAAAAGTTATTGTTTCTCTATGGGTGAGAACATCGTATCAGACAGGCTCGCAAAGAATTGGTCTACAAAATCAGGTGATAGTTCAACCAAATTAGATAGCGCTGTAACTTGACAGGTGTGAGAATGATTGCTGTCATCGAAGGCAGGACCAGCAATGCTCACAGAACGTTGTACCTGGATGATGTTGCTTTTGTCACTCGCTCCACTGTTACCACTTGGCTGTAGCACAGGAGTCTCCACGAATGCCGTCATCAGGATTGGTAGCCGCTGGGGACAACACAATGCGTGAGCCGTTATTGGACTGAGCAGAGTATCGACGTCCATTGGTACTGCTGATGGAAGTGAAAGACAGATGTCCAACACGCATTCATCGCCGCAAAGCATACACCGTAGCACAGGTAAAATGCAATTTTGCCATATCGGTCTGAATGAAAGGAACCAGGTCATGTTTAGATCTCTCAGCCTGGCCAATCCGAGGACGTTAGTTATCCTGTCCCTGTAGCGCATTGCTAGGATTGTCTCTTCCATTCCCATGGGAGCTATGTCTGAGCCGAGGCTTGCCATAACATAGCAGGATGGTCAAAAATAGAATCCCTGCAACGAGTCCCAAAAATAGTGGAATGCCGCCAAAAATGGAGTGCACAAAATTAGGAAAGATTCCCAAAATTGCCTGGAAGGGTGTTAGTAGTCCCGTAAAGACTGTCTTAAATATGCCTGGGATGCTTGTTGCACTAGACATGTTAAGGAGTTGGCTGAACATTTCTACGAAATGCACGGGGCAATTTGTTGATAAAAGGTCATGGACTTCAGTAGCCGTCCTTGCGACTAGAAGATCATACGTCTCTTTAGATGATGTTATAGGCACTGTTGTCTGTAAAAGTACAGATTTCATTTTGCTTAATGTATCAATTCGTATAGAATAGAGATTCAGACGAGGCCAGAGAGGAGTCACTATGTCTGGAGGCCCGCTCGGGAACAATGCTTGCATACAACATTTGACCATGGACGTTACTTGTACTAGATAACTTTTCCCTGGCGCGAGGCCACAACACCTGTGATCCGTTCTAAGAATGTAACTCCCGTTTGCGAGTTGCATAAAGAAGGGCTCTATCTGAGTTGCAGGTGTGACTAGCTGGTGGCATGAAAGGTTGTTTGAATTTCCATCACATGCTCCGTGTAAATTAATACCCTGACACAAAAGTATACCGCTTAGTGAGTGTTTACAGTTGTTACCACTAAGAAATACATTTTTGTCGCTGTCACTATAGCAAGAATGAGTGTATGGTAATTTCCATTCGGATTTTACATATCCCTTACCCAATTGTTCATATTGGCCAGCAGGTATGTACTCAAGGCATTTATGAAATCGGAAAGTTGTTATCGGAATTGTGATAATTCCGTGTATTATCCATTCAATGACAGGACTCTCTGACATTGTCAATGGTAATCTCTCGAGTTTTTCGATGCTCAGGATTGTATAGTCTGCTCCTTTCTGTGCCAAACTGATCTGTTTATCAGTAAGGTTAAAACTGGAAAATAATGACGTTGTGTTGATTAAACGCCAAGGCACATAGCCTGAACGAAGATTTTGCAGCGTCCAGCCTAATTCTATAATAGAGCGCAATAAAGACTGGCCATGTTGTAACATTAGCAAATCTCTGTCTATCACATCAAATGCAGAGGATACAATATTGTCCAAAGAATATATTCTGGAAGACAGAGTCGTTAACCCATTGTCTACCACAGAAAGTGATTTCTCCAAATTAATACGATCAATTTCTCGTATTTTTTCAGCAGTTTCAATTTGCTTTACTTTCCAAGCCTCGTTGTAAGCAGCATAGATACTGGTCGCTATGAAACGCTTTTGACGCTGTTTGCGTGGTCCAAGAATGAAATCGCGCAAATCAGCACCATCTTTTAGTAAAGACAAGTGTTGCTTAATTTCAGCCAGTGTGGATGTAGTTAGCCATTCTAGGCAGAGTTTCCCTACACTGTATGTTGTTATAATCCCTGGATGTTGTCTCTGGGAATATCTAGGGTCTAATCTGGTCATTTTTAACCCCTGTGTTTTATTCAGGAACCTATCTTGACAGCTATTTGTGTCTGTAGGCCAGATTAACCACTTTTTCCAATCAGGATGTGTTCTGTTGAAATGTAAAATTTGTGACACGTCTAACTCAATATCAGCTGTTGTATTTTCAGGTATTGGCTTTGGTATAGACGGTGTTTTAAGGTCTTTGTTCTTAGCTAGGCCAAGACAAGATGTTTGGTGTACAGTGTCATTTAAAAATAACATTTGTTCTGGTATCATGCAGGTTCTAAATAGTGCTTCTATGCCTTGCACCTGCCAATCTTTTGTACCCCAAATTGTTTTCGTTTCAATATTATTTTTCCAATAATCAAAACCAAATGTCATCATTTTGTCATAAAATGCTTCTGAATATATCAATTTAGAATTTGTCAGCATTGTTTTCATTCCTGTTTTATCTAACAGTTTGTAATAAAACGTTTCTGCATCACTGGTGTTAAACCCTGAGAAGTATTTGAATTTCTCAAAAAATGCTTTAGAACTGCTTTTAGGTGGTGTAGAACAATGTTCCCATTGATTATACATAAAAACATTTCTAGGCTGTGCAGATTTATGCAAGTAATGATCCCCATAATGGGTGTAACAGAATAACTGCTCATAACTAGATAAACCTTGTAAATAATCATGATCTGTGAATCTAGCAGACATTACTAAATCAGACATCATGTCATTAATACTGTTAAAGTCCCAATCATCAGAGAATGTACTTGGAGTCACAAAGTCACTTAAGGAAACCTTTAGTTGATGAGGATACTTCAGGATTTCGACCGGACCATAGATCTCATAGTCTGTTTTCTCCCATACTACCCCACCAGGTATTGGAATTGCTGTGACATTTACTGTTGACAGTTCTCTTTTCTTCATGTGGGATGATCTGTGTGGTTTCAGGACTAGGTTGATGTTCTGACTTGCTGTGTCCATTGTAATATATTTTCCTTCAATGAATTTTCCCAAACATAGTACCATGATGAGCCAAAGCAGGAGGAAAAATACACCTAGACCGAACCAGAACTCTAGCCAAGGGGAAATTAAGTAGATTTCCTTCAGTTGATGAAAGAGTTCCGTTGCTTTTTCTTTAAAAGACTTTTTTGTTTCTGGCATAACTTCGGGGTCACTTAAATCTTCAGAGAAGTTGTCGAAGTTGATGAAATAACCAGAGGCAGTTCTGTCAATTGATGGGATTGTTCTTTCAATCTGTCTCTCGGTAGCACTTTCTGATGCCACATCATTGTAGACTGGTGTTGTTTCTTGACGAACTGTTTCAATCTGTGTTTCAAGAGGCACGAGTTCCATGGCATTATTGCATAGTCCTTCATTGTGCACTGCAGGCTGATCGAATGTGATGAGTCTTTCAGTTTGAACCTCTTGGATTGTTGCAAGTTTGGGTATTCTGTTGTTTCTTGGGAGTCCACTGGGCCTACTGTTGATTATAGGCCACATGCTTGTGGTTTTACCAGATCGATGGACACGACTCTGTTCTCCTTTTTACCAGCAAGGGGCGGTAGCACAACTGATCTTGTTCCGGTGACTGCCAAGACAGGTACTGCTTTTCTGTAAGAAGGCCCAAATTCCTTCTTCACCGCGATCTTTTCTCTGACTAGATCCCCAATCTTTGGAATCCAGACAGGCCTTGCTGGGGCTGTTGCGGGTGGTGCCTCGTCAGTGGTACTTGGCTGTTGCTTTAACTTTATGTTGCTTAATGATTTTCTTGTTTCATTCAGTTCCTGTAAAACAGCCAAACGGTCTTTTACATCAAACTGCGTTGTTTCTTCTTGTACCACTGACATCTGACTATCGAGGTCCTGAACGTTCATTCTAATTCCGAACAATAGTTCGTATGGGCTGAAACCTTTTAGAGAATTTCTTGGCATGTTGTTAAGACTAGTCTGGACACTTATTAAATGTTTGACCCACCCAGCGCCTGAACCTAATACCTTCGCTGTTATAGATTGCTTTATGTCACGTTTTTTTCTTTCTACCACACTATTCCCTTCGGGGTGCGACGGACAAGAATACCGCAACCCAATTCCCATGCTGGCCATGGCCTCCCTATAGGCTCGAGAGCTGAAAGCAGGACCCTGGTCAGAATGGAACGTGGTAATTGCGTATGTGCCGATAAAGACTCGCAAATCTTTTATAACCGTTCTAGCGTCAGCCGAGCGCTGGGGGCCTCATTTTTTTTAAGTGCTTTTCGTCTTAACTGTGTACACTGGGACGCGCTTCTCTTCTTTGATTGCGCAGATAGACCGCCTTATGCTGTCTAGAAGGGATCCTGAAACTATTCTGGCCTGTTCATTTCTGCGATCTCGGTTGCAGTTTTCACAATTTTGAGCAAAACATTGAATATCTATACTCATTCCTGGCCACCAGTACTCTGATCGTAATTCTTTCAGATTGTTTGGTGTCTCAGACCCAATCCCATGTGTGCTTCCAGTAAGAGGAAGCCCCTTCTGCTCCTGTTTGGAATTACTCTGTCCCCCACTCCAGGGATTCGAGCAAAAGGAACGGAGTTTGCATCGATTATGTATGCATAATTGAGTGGATAGTTTACGGGTAGTGCTGCACAGTCGCCTTTTACGGTCGTTTTTACTGCCAGCATGGTTTCCCCGTCTATGTATTTATCTGTACGCTTTTTTGTGGCTACGGAAGCCAGTTTAGTTGCTTCCGCGGTGGCTGTATTAGCCAATGAATTCCCTGCAACGTGAACGCCATCACGTTGAAGACTCTGTGCGTGAATCACGTGAGTCTTTTGTAGTTCTTTGTGTAAAAGAGCTACCTCGTTCCAGAGCAATTTATGCTTTATTGTGGCACCTGTGTCATCTTTGTAGTCGTTTTCGATCCAACTCTGCAGTTTATTGTTGTAAGAGTTGACGCAAAAATGAGAATCGCACACTATAAGTGTCGGGAATTCGCGTTCTGCATTTTCGAGCGCCATCTTTAAAGATCTGATTTCAGTTCTTTGAACCGAACAGTTTCTTACAGATTCAGTTTTTGTTACTTTCGGTCTGAATTTACCGCACAGCCAACGACCTTTAATGATCGCACATGCTGCATCGTAGGATTTTCTCTCTACGTTGAAATGCTGTACAAAGCTATCTGTATAGATTATACAGGCATATTGTGGGAGAGGCAGGATTTCGATTGGCAGAGGATATTCTTCTTCATATTCCAAATCATTCAGTTCTTCAAATTGCGGGGCGAAATAGTATTTCACGTCTTCCGCTCCTAGAGAATCTATGCACTGTATCCATTTCGGATCCAGTGACACTGTAGGCAGGTTTACTGGGCTGAATAGCGCCTCGAAGGTGGATTCCGCTGTAAGGATATTAATCCGTTTGCCGTGTGCTAGTTCTCGTTCATTTGCTAATGCGATTTGCACTGCGTTCACAGTTCTTTCTGTGCGACTGAATGCTTTTTCTGCTTGTGTGTACAAGTGAGATTTAATTGAAATCGGTACCTTTTCTCCCTCATTAGAGGTTAGGTACGTGAATCCACATCTTCCTGGGATGACTCGGATTACAAGATCGATCGTGTTGTCACGTGTATCTAATTTTGTTTTTGCTAACATGTCTGTTTGCAGTGATCTCAAAATTTCTGTGTGTTTTTGAGTCCAATTGATTTGTTTTAAATCAGGTTTTATTAGTTCGTAGAGAGGTTTAACCCTCTCTGCGTAATTTAGTATGTAAGTTCTTCCGAAATTCAGAAAACCTAGTATTGATTGTAAATTCTTCAGCGTTTTTGGAGCTTGGAGTACAGCGCACTTCTCTAAGAAGTTGTCCGCTAGGCTTTTCCCTTCACTTGATAATTCGTACCCTAAGAACAGTACTGTCAGATGGGCAATTCGGGACTTTTTAAAGTTGAATTTGTAACCCTCTGCTGCGAACCCAAGTATAATGGTGTTCACTCTTTTCAAGTGAGTATCCAAGTCGTCGTCTGTGAGATAAATATCATCTACGTAAGACAATGCTTCATCATCCTAGATTTGTAGTAACTCTGTTACCCTAGCTGAGAATAGTCCTGGGCTGTTCTTGAACCCCTGTGGGAGTCGACAGAATTTTTTCTGTGACCCAAATGCGGAGAAAGCGGTCAAATATCTGCTTTCTGGTGCAATGTTTTGACAAAAGAAACCATTAGAAATGTCTAATGTCGTTTTGTATTTTTTCCTAACTATGTTATTCATTAGGGCTGCACTATGCGAGTTTTGTACTGCAAAAGTTTTGCAACATGTATTAAGATGTCTGTAGTCCAAAACTAGACGATATGAATTGTCTGGCTTGGAGACAGGAAACAAAGGATTGTTCATTTGAGAGGTGCATGTTTCAATCACCCCCTGGTACTCAAGTTGATCTAAGATCTCCCTGACCTGTTTTTTAGCTTCTTGCTTTATGGGATACTACCGTTGGGCAGTTGGTTCACTTTTTAATTGGATTTTGTGAGGCGGTGAATCCTCATCCCATCCTACATGATTTTTATATAATGCAGGTGCCTGGGCTACTGCCCATTTCCTTGCATATGTATATTTTTTGTGAATCGGAATGTGATTCGAGAAGGCAGGCATAATCACTTCTTCGCCACGAGGGCACTCCCTGACAAACTCCGGGGGCCAATCTTTTTCAGCTAACAGAATATCATAGCCTTTTGAGAGCTTATCCCAAAATAGACCCTTAATTTTCCTAGTCTTATCACCCTCTATACGCAATGTTATTTCGTATATTTTAGGGGACTCGCTAAGTCTGGCGTCGGCAGTTTCAACCTGAATGTATTCATTCGTGTCCACTGTCTCCAGATGACTCATCAATATCTTGCGCGCTATACTGATTTCTGCTGCACTGTCCAACATTGTCAATGCCCACTCCCCGTTTTTCAACTGTGTCCTCAGTATTCTCGGCATGGTTGATTACTCTAATACTGGCTACCTTCTTTTTCTGAAATTGAGATTTCTTATTTTGAGCAGGTTCCTTGTCTTTGGACTTGGTGTGCTCTCCTGGGTCTGACCGTCCTCTTCTTTCCGAATTCTGTGGAAGAGATCGAGAGGGACGTGTATCAATACTTTGATATCTATCAGGTTTTTTTAGATTATCCCTATTTCTAAGGTTATATCTTTTCTCAGAGGGCTCCCGTTGGGGAGACTGGCGTTCTCGAGTCGGAGTTCTTTCCCTCCGTCGAGGAGACCTTCCTCTGGACTGGAAAACTTTTTCCTTGGGAGTGGATTGTTTATTTCCATCCCAGCTCTTTTTAGGAGTGTTTGAATTATTTTTAATAAATAATTTTTCAGGATTTTCGAGCAGTTGGGGCTTAACTGGTTTCCCACCCAAGCTGTCTCTACCTAATTCTTCATAGCATTTCTCTATGATTTTTGCTAGCTCAACAGGATCTTTTATATCTGTTTCCTTCAACTTCTGGCGAATCGCCACAGATGCTGCTTCTCCCTTTACGTTGGCTAATAATATAGCCGTGACCGGCTTGAAGTCTTTCAGTAATTTCATACCTAGATTTAAAGCGGGCTCTGGACCGAATTCATTTTGAATCTGTTTTAGCACTTCTGGTATTACCGCCATAGACGGAACACCGTGTGTTTTTGTGTAAATGGAAGCAAAGACTGTACCCCAAGTGTCACAGTCCTCCACGTGTGGTGCGATTCCCATAGGAAGGCAGATGGTCAAGATTCTGTGTTTCTCAATAGGGGTAGTATCAGGAAATACTGCCTCTATTTGAGTGATTTTCTGGGCTAACCAGAAAGGAATTTGTTCCCGTTTTACGGGTGTTTTACCAAGACATGACTGTATGTTCTGTGGTGTAATTTTATTTGTGTTCCCCTGGTGAGGGGTCAGCTGGTGTGAATTAACAGCTGGCTGGACTGTTGCAGTCCGCATTACATATTGGACTAATTGCCTATGTATTTTTATTAATGTGTTTAGCTGTACTAACAGCTCTTCCTTAGACATTTTTGCAATGTCAGGATGTGGTGTGTAGCTGGCTAGAACCGGCCACATGGCTCCTGGTCTACCTAGTGGACCGAGCCTGGTTATGTGATCATTATGTTTTAGGGCGCCATTAAACCAGAGCAGGTGCTCTTGAAATTTAAGTGGAATTTCAATCTCCTCGAAAGGAGCGTACTCTTCCGGAGGTTTCTCTATTTTGTAATAGTGAAACTCTTGTGTTATAGCGTTTACCGCTGGAAAGTTTATCCATGAATAGAATACCTCTGTCTGCCGATACTCGTGAGCCTCTATCACGAAAATTACTGTACCACCTTGAGGTGTCAGTCCGTTTTCTATAAGTTTTAAAGTTATAGATCTTCTTAACTGGACCGGGATGATAATAGCATCCGGGTCTGTGTATTCGGGACCTTGCTGAGTCGCATCTGCTGCGCCCCCAGTGGTTCCGTTATTCTCTACTGACATTGTATAAATGCAGGTTTTGCAGAGTAGGTCTCCAAGGAGACAAAGATTAGGTGCACAATATTTTGGAACACTGTATCCTTCAACGTTGAATAAACCAGAGCTTTACATAAGAATCTCTTCCTACTAAGGTCGGGCGGATTTTAACCTTTCACCCACTCCAGACGTCTATTGGAGTATTTACGGGAGAAAAGGGGTGTGAAATATGCACGACTGAGTTACTCTACAAGTCTTGCGTTAGTTTATCGCCTTACCAAACGTTAGGGCGCCATGTAGTGTAGTTCCTAGTTTCCCACTAGGCCCTGCGCATTGGAATAACATAAACAGTAGTATCGACGTGGAACTGCGGATATTCCAGGCCTCCACTGACTATGCTAAACTTAATTGGGTTGTGTTACCAACTAGCTCAGAGGTCACTGGAAACTTTCTTCTCTGCATAGGAAGTGATCAGCTTCCTTGGCACAGACAAGAAGGGATTCAGTTTTCCAACAACCGTGCAACATGACAACTTTGCTCCTCAGATCAAGAGTCGATCTCTAGGGTCGTGTGAAACAATAGACATAGATTTCACTCAGTCAGTCTAGTGCAGTTTACTTTCACAGTATGTAGAGAATAGAGAGACGGGCGTGTATCAATAAAGGGTTAACATTTATTGAACAGTCTTTCTTCTCGTACAAGAGAAATGTATTGCCACAATTGCAATAATTGTTATTATAAAAAGTACGTACAGTAAGATAAGTATTGCGAAATAGAACTGTAAAAGCATTGATATGGTTTCTTAGCCATACAATGGTTTAAAAGTAATAAAACATATATACAGTCATATATACATTAGGCTAACATACTCAACTGGTGCTTCTAACTAAGCCTACCCCAGTGTGCCTGACCTAAGCCTAACACGTGGAAGGGGGAGTAAGTAAGTAGCTTAAGTTAAGTTGGTTTTGCCAAGGTTTGTTTCAAGAATTCTCGTCTAAGGGTTTAGTCAACACCATACCTCTGAATAGAATGATGGAGGATTGGTATCTCCTTCAGGGGTCTCTCTCGATATCCCAGTCACCCGCGAGGGTAAACCGGAAGCGCCGGGACTGGATTTCTCTGCACGAGAAATGCAGCGGCTCTCTTCAGCGCGTCGAGGAAGGAGGGGTGACAGCGTCCGCGGGCAGCTGGAATCGGCTGGATGTCTTCGCAGAGGACGGCTGCTCGGCTCCTTAAGCGTACTGCACCATAGTTCGCGCTGTAGCGGCGATAATGGTAATCAGCAGCTTCACCACCACAGGATAGCAGGCTGCAGCGACAGAGTGCTAGTTTTTACCAACACAGGGTCATGCAGGCAGCTGGCATCAGCAACAGGCAACGAACTCACAGCTCGTATCTCACATTGCTTAAGGCAACGTTGGTAATATTTATACCTGACAGGTGCCGGGTTTGACGCAAGTTTGCTGGACATAAGACGTCAATTAAAGATGTCACTAGGAAGTGACAGTTATCAGTTGCTCATTAGAGTTCCATTACTAATCAAAACATAGCAAGCGGGGATTTCCAGGTTTGCTAAGTTTTTATCTTGTTGAAGAACTCGGAGTGTTATCTAGGAATATCAGATAGTGACTGCTGCACTGTCATTGCACTAATTGGTCGCAAAGGAAGTAGCAGAGAGTCATGCTGGAATGTGGCTCTGTTCGTGTGAGGCCAGAGATGACTTCTCAGAAAATCGCACTTGAACGGTTATGCCAATATAGGGAATAAATGGATTTATAGCCGAATAGGGGCATAAGGTCACAGTATCGATCAGGAACCTAGATAAGCACGCAACAAGGGTTTCTTCACCCCGGGAAGTTAATTAAATACCATTTGGAGGCATTTAATGTTCGAGCAAAAACGGCTGATTTTCGACAAAAGAGATAACACCCCCCCATTACGTCATGCTTCAGAAATGTGGAAAATGGTCCGTTTTCAAATCTTTTATTTTTGAACGTCAGTTCACATTTGTAGGTGGATCATCAGTGTTAGAGCTAAAATTAGCATGTTTAAAGTGATTTTCATGCTTCCAGGGGCTCGGGAAGTTAATTAAATACCATTTGGAGGCATTTAATGTTCGAGCAAAAACGGCTGATTTTCGACAAAAGAGATAACACCCCCCCATTACGTCATGCTTCAGAAATGTGGAAAATGGTCCGTTTTCAAATGTTTTATTTTTGAACGTCAGTTCACATTTGTAGGTGGATCATCAGTGTTAGAGCTAAAATTAGCATGTTTAAAGTGATTTTCATGCTTCCAGGGGCCCAAAACACACGATTTATGGAATGGTTAAAAGTGCATGAAAATGGCCAATTTACTCACTCTGAGTTCTCAAAAAGGGTTTCTTCACCCCGGGAAGTTAATTAAATACCATTTGGAGGCATTTAATGTTCGAGCAAAAACGGCTGATTTTCGACAAAAGAGATAACACCCGCCCATTACGTCATGCTTCAGAAATGTGGAAAATGGTCCGTTTTCAAATGTTTTATTTTTGAACGTCAGTTCACATTTGTAGGTGGATCATGGAAAGGGGCGACCATTCGGTCCCCCCGAACGTATGGCGGAGTACCACAATCCCCCCGGGAAGCCATCTTGGGCGGGAGGCGAGTCTCGGCTGGTATGCCCGAAGCGGCGTAGCCGGGGCGCGCTTTTTCCCGCCCTGGAGGGGGCTGGCCTAGACACTGACGCGGCCGGCCACGCCCTTTGGGGCAGGCAGGGGCGGGAAGACGGATAAAAGGTGCAACAAGCCAAGAAAGCATCCTCTTGTTCCTGTGCTCTGAAGCTGCACCCCCTCGCTGCACGTGAGCTCGAGACGGAACGAAGAGCCAATTTTGAACGTGGTAATCTTTCTTTTTGTCTTGCAGATACTCTGTCTGAGAATGCCTAAGAAAGTCGGAAAGCGAGTTACTACCGACCAGATGCTCTGTATGCTGATGAAGGAGGTAACCGATCTAAAGAGGCAGATGGCGGCTAGAGACGGGGAAGGGGGACCGAAACGGCCGTTGGCAGGAGCCGCTCCAGAAGGGAAGGGCAAGAGGCCCAGACGGGGGGCAGCAGGGGGAGACACCCCGGTTCCCGATACCCCACTCGAAAGGCCGACTCCGGTGCCGACAGAAGGGAACCCGATTCCCGTGGTGGTCACCCCTGTGTCCGGGGAGGATATGCCGCCCGAGTTGGCAGCACAATTGGCAGCGTGGTTGGGGAAAGATGGCGAGGGCGCCACGGCTGACGACGCACGGGTGTTGATGAAGCAACTGCGTGAAAATAGGGAGGCGGTGAAAGCACCATCGCCAGTTATCACGCCGTCTCCGGCGGGTGGGAAATCGACAGGAGCAGGTCCAGCGGCAGACGCAGCTTCTGGTTCAGGTAAGCGGCCATTGCCGATTGCGAGGGACGAGTCTGCACCCTCACGAAGGGAAAAGTTGGGTCAGCATGTTCCGTTGGCTATTAAAGAAAAGATGTGGGCAGATGAGTATGTAAACATGTTCTCGTTGCTTACTGATCATTATGAGATGGAGCATGTTAAGAGCCAAAAGGAGCTCATGCATCCGAGTGTTTGGCGCGCAAAGATGGCCGCCTTTAAGGTTGACGAAAACATTGGCAATTGGGGCAGGGCATGGGGAATTTTTACCGCCATCATGGGTGAACGTAGGCCCGAGTTACTGTCTGAATTGCCTATTTATCAGTCACGGATCATGGAATATTCTGTATCGTATGGGGGCAATCAGTGGTTTTGTTACGACAATATTTTTAGAAAAGCAAAAGAACACGACAAAAACTTGACTTGGGATTGTTATGATTCTGTTTCATGGTCAAAAATGGAGAGTACTGGTATGTTGAAGTTACCATTGGTAGGGAGCAGCGGGGGGGAATCCTCCCGCCAATATGCTGGGACACCCTTTCGATCGAGTACAGGTAATGACTACCACTCGAAGCCGAACGGCAACACAGGTAAACGGGGGATTTGTTGGAACTTTAACAGGGGTAAATGTACGAGGCCCCAGGGGTCATGCAAGTTTAGACATGAATGCGGAGGGTGTGGGCAGCCATCCCATCCTGAGTCCATGTGCAGAGCCAAAACAGGTGATAACAGTGGTAGGGGAGGTGCCAAGCAGGTCTGAAATAGTCCGAGGGGCGCCTTTACCTACTCCGATTGATACCATGGCAATGATTCCTTGGCTCAGCGAGTACCCGGATCATGTCTCCGCTGGGGTGTTGCGGAACGGGTTTTCATATGGTTTCCGCATCCCAGTGGGGGATTTTCAGGGTTTAGCAAAATGTAAAAACCAACTGTCGGTCTTGCAACATACAACCGTGGTACAGGAGAAGATTGGGAAGGAGGTTACTCGAGGTCGAGTCGCCGGTCCATTTGATGAGCCACCATGTGCTAATTTTGTTTGTTCCCCTTTGGGGGTGGTCCCTAAGAAGGACCCGGGTGAGTTTAGGTTGATACATAATTTATCAGCCCCACGTGGTCTTTCCGTGAATGATGCGATAGACCCGGATGTGTGTTCGGTGCGGTACGCATCCTTCGATGAGGCCGTCGCCATGTTGAATCGCCTAGGGCCCGGGGCGCTGATGGCTAAATCAGACATTGAGTCAGCGTTCCGGTTGCTCCCGGTACACCCAGACGATCAGCGTCTCCTTGGTTTCATGTTTCAGGGTCACTATTACATGGATAGATGTATGCCGATGGGATGCTCTATATCTTGTGCCTATTTTGAAAAGTTCAGTTGTTTTCTGCAATGGGTCTTCACAAAGAGGACGGGTTTCCAGCATGTCATGCATTATCTCGATGACTTTTTGTTTCTGGGGGCGGCTGGGGATCTAGAATGTGGACAGGCTTTGAATGAATTTTGTGTCTTAATGAAGCATTTTGGTGTGCCACTGGCACCAGGTAAGACTGTGGGTCCCTCGACTTGCCTCGAGTTCCTGGGGATCGAGCTCGATTCAGGGGAAGGTTGTTTTCGATTACCGAGTGAAAAGGTGTTAAGATTCAGGGCTACCCTGGAAAAGTGTATTAGTGAGTCTAAAGTCAGACTGCATCAATTACAACAATTAGTGGGCCAGCTGAATTTTGCCCTGAGAGTAATGCCGATGGCCCGCCCCTTTTCCCGCTCGATCGCTCAGGCCATGGTCGGCCTGAAGGAGGGTCATCATCGCACGAGACTATCGGCAGAGGTTCGCCAGGACATGCGCATTTGGTTGGCATTTCTGGCGGAGTTCAATGGTCGAATTGTCTGGAATAAACCGGCAGTGTCCTCCGTAGAGCTGGGGCTGTGGACAGATTCGGATGGGAGCATTGGTTTTGGTGCCATATTCGGCACACAATGGTCGGCCCAGAAATGGCCGTTATGGTGGCATGAGTGTGGGCTGACAAGTAACATTGCCTTTCTTGAACTTTTTCCCATTCTGGTGGCCCTGAAAACTTGGCCTGAGGGACTCAGAGATCACTCTGTGGTTTTTTGGTCTGATAACATGACCGTGGTTGAGTGTATCAATAGCCAGGCAGCACGATGCAAATGGATTCTGAGATTGCTCAAAGAAATTGTGTTATTATGTATGCAATTGAACGTGCTATTTAGGGCAAGACATGTGCCGGGGGTGATGAACCAAGCGGCTGATGCGCTTTCTCGTTTTCGTATGCAGGCCTTCTGGGGTTTTCTGCCCACAGCGGAACCGGTGGCGGCACCCTTTCCCGAAGCTCTCTGGTCTCTCGGTGCCCCGAACTACAGAACCGTGTGGGAAAGAGTTTAGCACCCAGGACGAGGAAGGCATATGAAGGGGCGTTCCGATCCTATTGGGCCTTTTTGGGGACTGCTAGGGGAGAGCTTTGGGGTCAGGAAGAGCTAGTGGTAAAATTTCTGCTGTCCTTACATCAGGCAGGCAAATCAGTGGCTACGGCCCAGAGGCATCGGGCCGCCATCTCATTTATGGCAAGGGCTCATGGGATCCAAGACCCGACCGCGTCTTTCGTGGTGCAAAAAGCGCTACGTGGGTGGCAACACCTTGAGGGTCGCAGAGTAGACGAAAGGCGCCCGATAGGTTTGGATAGGTTGGCTCTGTTGTTATCGGTACTTCCTGCAACGTGTTCATCCCAGTATGAATCAGTGTTATTCCGAGCCGCTTTTGTGCTAGCATTCCATGGGGCTATGCGAATAAGCGAATTAGTAGCAAGGAACAAGCAGGATACCGTGGGGGGACTGTGCCGAGAGCACGTTCAGGTCAGGGGGGAGACAATGACTGTCTCGTTTGTCAGGTCCAAGACCGATCAGGGTGCGATTGGGGACTGCATAATCATACGAAGGATTCCCGGGTCGCCCATGTGCCCTGTGGTGTGCGTGGAGGAATATTTAGCACAAAGGGTGGCATCATGGGGGGGGACCTTGTTGAGACACGCTGACGCCACCCCACTGACGAGGTTTCAGTTTCAGCGGGTGCTTGCGATGTCAGTTTCGGCCGCGGGCTTGAACCCCGGCGAGTTTGGGACCCATTCCTTTCGGATAGGGGCTGCTACAGAGGCTACAGCCATGGGTCTGAATGTTGAACAAGTAAAACGTGTGGGGCGTTGGTCCTCGAACTGTTATAAGAGGTATGTGCGGTTGCACATGTTGTGAAGCTGTAATGATGTACTCACGCTTCTTGTTTTTGTTTGGTTTTCAGTTGCGCAAGCCTACGAGGCGGGGCGGACTGTGCAGTCGACCCGACACCAGGGGGCCAGCGGTCAGACATCACCGACTGTGAAAAAGGAGGTGTGGGTCGTGGGCCACTCATACGTGAGGCGTGCCGCGGACGTATTCAAAGCAGGTGACATGATTCACGTGGCTGGGGAATACGGGTACAGTGTGTCCTTCTACGGAAAGGGCGGGCTCTGTATTGACCAGTTTCGATCATTTTTTGAGGGTTTGTTAGGGCGGACGAGGTCACCGCCGTCTGTAGTCATAGTACATCTTGGGGGCAATGATTTGGTGACCACTGGTAGACGACTTCTTCTTGAGGCAATACTTTCCACGGTAAGTTGGTTGGCGAGAAGAGTTCCAGGGTGCACAATTGCATGGTCCCATATGATCCCACGGAAAGTGTGGCGGGGGGCTATTTCGGTTTCTGCTCTGAATCATTCAGTAAGAAAAATTAATAATAAAATGAGTAGATTGTTCCGTTCAAGTACACTGCATTCTATTCCGCATGGTTGTATTAAAGGGGATAGTATGTATTTGGGGGATGGTGTTCATTTGTCCCGGATGGGGAACGAGTTACTCATAGGAGACCTGATAGCTTGGCTGAAGACGTTGTGACATGACCTTTAGGCAGGAGTGTTGTGGGGGGTCCGGATAGCCGGTCAACTATCCGGCCTGTGGCGGTAAGGTCATGATCGGTGAGCAGTAATTGGAAGATCCCTAGGGGTGGGCGTCACCCATTACGGATGGGAGCGCTCGAGGGAGGTGGCCATTGGCCCCTCAACGGGGAGGCGGTCCCTTCTAAGGATGGGCCGCCGAAAGGAAAGGAAAGGCGGTCAAGGCCCCTTCCTGGGTAGGAGGGGTTACAGCCCCCTCCTGGGGAATTTCCCAGGCCGGGACATCTGCGACGGCAGATGTGGTAAGTTGTGTGGGGTTTGGGAGGGGGTCTACGCTACCTTCTAGATACCTCACACGAATCCTCGGACGACCTTTAAATGGCGTCGAGTTTATTGGGGCCCCCGTGAAGTCAAGGGAAATTGGTAAATGCACTTGAGGTACGCCTCTGTGCGGTCGCCCCTCACAAGTGAGGGGGATATGTCTGGTTTAGGGATCTTGACACCGGTTACGACCTTGCCGTTGGCCCTTAAACGTTAGGATGTACAATTTCAAGTTAAACGTTTTGTAGGATGTTAGTTCGGCTAGGAGAACCTTTGTATTAGAGAATATGTTAAGGTTAGCCAAACATCGCAATGTGGAAATGAAATTGTACATTAATATGAAACTGTTATTTTAATGTTTTAATTTTGTTTCATATTTTAATAAATACGGCCGGGAGGGTCACTCCCTCCCGTCTTCCAAAAGTTCAGAACCGTTTCCGGTTTCCCATTCTTGGGGAATGTGTTGAGAGGGGGTGGCGGGTATCTCAGCCATATGGAAAGGGGCGACCATTCGGTCCCCCCGAACGTATGGCGGAGTACCACGATCCCCCCGGGAAGCCATCTTGGGCGGGAGGCGAGTCTCGGCTGGTATGCCCGAAGCGGCGTAGCCGGGGCGCGCTTTTTCCCGCCCTGGAGGGGGCTGGCCTAGACACTGACGCGGCCGGCCACGCCCTTTGGGGCAGGCAGGGGCGGGTTTACGCCCGCCCTGAAGACGGATAAAAGGAGCAACAAGCCAAGAAAGCATCCTCTTGTTCCTGTGCTCTGAAGCTGCACCCCCTCGCTGCACGTGAGCTCGAGACGGAACGAAGAGCCAATTTTGACCCACCCACCAGCCCCTGAGGACAGCATGTGGTTTTGGAATAAAGTTTTGATGTGTTAACACTAATTTTACAGGTTATGATAACTATCGTGATAAATTTTGAATATGCAATAAAGAATGCTCAAATTGTAATATGTTTTGCAAATAAAGTAGTTATGCACTAGTGTTGATCAGTAATCATGCCTCTTAATAAATGGTAATTGTTACTGTCTCTTAGTAATTTAGTCATTTAGTAAATTTAGTTAGAATTGTCGTATTTATTTTGGTCGGGCGGTAAGGTCATGATCGGTGAGCAGTAATTGAAAGATCCCTAGGGGTGGGCGTCACCCATTACGGATGGGAGCGCTCGAGGGAGGTGGCCATTGGCCCCTCAACGGGGAGGCGGTCCCTTCTAAGGATGGGCCGCCGAAAGGAAAGGAAAGGCGGTCAAGGCCCCTTCCTGGGTAGGAGGGGTTACAGCCCCCTCCTGGGGAATTTCCCGGGGCCGGGACATCTGCGACGGCAGATGTGGTAAGTTGTGTGGGGTTTGGGAGGGGGTCTACGCTACCTTCTAGATACCTCACACGAGTCCTCGGACGACCTTTAAATGGCGTCGAGTTTATTGGGGCCCCCGTCAAGTCAAGGGAAATTGGTAAATGCACTTGAGGTATGCCTCTATGCGGTCGCCCCTCACAAGTGTGGGGGATATGTCTGGTTTAGGGATCTTGACACCGGTTACGACCTTGCCGTTGGCCCTTAAACGTTAGGATGTACAATTTCAAGTTAAACGTTTTGTAGGATGTTAGTTCGGCTAGGAGAACCTTTGTATTAGAGAATATGTTAAGGTTAGCCAAACATCGCAATGTGGAAATGAAATTGTACATTAATATGAAACTGTTATTTTAATGTTTTAATTTTGTTTCATATTTTAATAAATACGGCCGGGAGGGTCACTCCGTCCCGTCTTCCAAAAGTTCAAAACCGTTTCCGGTTTCCCATTCTTGGGGAATGTGTTGAGAGGGGGTGGCGGGTATCTCAGCCATATCAGTGTTAGAGCTAAAATTAGCATGTTTAAAGTGATTTTCATGCTTCCAGGGGCTCGGGAAGTTAATTAAATACCATTTGGAGGCATTTAATGTTCGAGCAAAAACGGCTGATTTTCGACAAAAGAGATAACACCCCCCCATTACGTCATGCTTCAGAAATGTGGAAAATGGTCCGTTTTCAAATGTTTTATTTTTGAACGTCAGTTCACATTTGTAGGTGGATCATCAGTGTTAGAGCTAAAATTAGCATGTTTAAAGTGATTTTCATGCTTCCAGGGGCCCAAAACACAAGATTTATGGAATGGTTAAAAGTGCATGAAAATGGCCAATTTACTCACTCTGAGTTCTCAAAAAGGGTTTCTTCACCCCGGGAAGTTAATTAAATACCATTTGGAGGCATTTAATGTTCGAGCAAAAACGGCTGATTTTCGACAAAAGAGATAACACCCCCCCATTACGTCATGCTTCAGAAATGTGGAAAATGGTCCGTTTTCAAATGTTTTATTTTTGAACGTCAGTTCACATTTGTAGGTGGATCATCAGTGTTAGAGCTAAAATTAGCATGTTTAAAGTGATTTTCATGCTTCCAGGGGCTCGGGAAGTTAATTAAATACCATTTGGAGGCATTTAAAGTTCGAGCAAAAACGGCTGATTTTCGACAAAAGAGATAACACCCCCCCATTACGTCATGCTTCAGAAATGTGGAAAATGGTCCGTTTTCAAATGTTTTATTTTTGAACGTCAGTTCACATTTGTAGGTGGATCATCAGTGTTAGAGCTAAAATTAGCATGTTTAAAGTGATTTTCATGCTTCCAGGGGCTCGGGAAGTGAAATAAATACCATTTGGAGGCATTTAATGTTCGAGCAAAAACGGCTGATTTTCGACAAAAGAGATAACACCCCCCCATTACGTCATGCTTCAGAAATGTGGAAAATGGTCCGTTTTCAAATGTTTTATTTTTGAACGTCAGTTCACATTTGTAGGTGGATCATCAGTGTTAGAGCTAAAATTAGCATGTTTAAAGTGATTTTCATGCTTCCAGGGGCCCAAAACACAAGATTTATGGAATGGTTAAATGTGCATGAAAATGGCCAATTTACTCACTCTGAGTTCTCAAAAAGGGTTTCTTCACCCCGGGAATTTAATTAAATACCATTTGGAGGCATTTAATGTTTGAGCAAAAACGGCTGATTTTCGACAAAAGAGATAACACCCCCCCATTACGTCATGCTTCAGAAATGTGGAAAATGGTCCGTTTTCAAATGTTTTATTTTTGAACGTCAGTTCACATTTGTAGGTGGATTATCAGTGTTAGAGCTAAAATTAGCATGTTTAAAGTGATTTTCATGCTTCCAGGGGCTCGGGAAGTTAATTAAATACCATTTGGAGGCATTTAATGTTCCAGCAAAAACGGCTGATTTTCGACAAAAGAGATAACACCCCCCCATTACGTCATGCTTCAGAAATGTGGAAAATGGTCCGTTTTCAAATGTTTTATTTTTGAACGTCAGTTCACATTTGTAGGTGGATCATCAGTGTTAGAGCTAAAATTAGCATGTTTAAAGTGATTTTCATGCTTCCAGGGGCTCGGGAAGTGAAATAAATACCATTTGGAGGCATTTAATGTTCGAGCAAAAACGGCTGATTTTCGACAAAAGAGATAACACCCCCCCATTACGTCATGCTTCAGAAATGTGGAAAATGGTCCGTTTTCAAATGTTTTATTTTTGAACGTCAGTTCACATTTGTAGGTGGATCATCAGTGTTAGAGCTAAAATTAGCATGTTTAAAGTGATTTTCATGCTTCCAGGGGCCCAAAACACAAGATTTATGGAATGGTTAAAAGTGCATGAAAATGGCCAATTTACTCACTCTGAGTTCTCAAAAAGGGTTTCTTCACCCCGGGAAGTTAATTAAATACCATTTGGAGGCATTTAATGTTCGAGCAAAAACTGCTGATTTTCGACAAAAGAGATAACACCCCCCCATTACGTCATGCTTCAGAAATGTGGAAAATGATCCGTTTTCAAATGTTTTATTTTTGAACGTCAGTTCACATTTGTAGGTGGATCATCAGTGTTAGAGCTAAAATTAGCATGTTTAAAGTGATTTTCATGCTTCCAGGGGCTCGGGAAGTTAATTAAATACCATTTGGAGGCATTTAATGTTCGAGCAAAAACGGCTGATTTTCGACAAAAGAGATAACACCCCCCCATTACGTCATGCTTCAGAAATGTGGAAAATGGTCCGTTTTCAAATGTTTTATTTTTGAACGTCAGTTCACATTTGTAGGTGGATCATCAGTGTTAGAGCTAAAATTAGCATGTTTAAAGTGATTTTCATGCTTCCAGGGGCCCAAAACACAAGATTTATGGAATGGTTAAAAGTGCATGAAAATGGCCAATTTACTCACTCTGAGTTCCCAAAAAGGGTTTCTTCACCCCGGGAAGTGAAATAAATACCATTTGGAGGCATTTAATGTTCGAGCAAAAACGGCTGATTTTCGACAAAAGAGATAACACCCCCCCCATTACGTCATGCTTCAGAAATGTGGAAAATGGTCCGTTTTCAAATGTTTTATTTTTGAACGTCAGTTCACATCTGTAGGTGGATCATCAGTGTTAGAGCTAAAATTAGCATGTTTAAAGTGATTTTTATGCTTCCAGGGGCTCAGGAAGTTAATTAAATACCATTTGGAGGCATTTAATGTTCGAGCAAAAACAGCTGATTTTCGACAAAAGAGATAACACCCCCCCATTACGTCATGCTTCAGAAATGTGGAAAATGGTCCGTTTTCAAATGTTTTATTTTTGAACGTCAGTTCACATTTGTAGTTGGATCATCAGTGTTAGAGCTAAAATTAGCATGTTTAAAGTGATTTTCATGCTTCCAGGGGCTCGGGAAGTGAAATAAATACCATTTGGAGGCATTTAATGTTCGAGCAAAAACGGCTGATTTTCGACAAAAGAGATAACACCCCCCCATTACGTCATGCTTCAGAAATGTGGAAAATGGTCCGTTTTCAAATGTTTTATTTTTGAACGTCAGTTCACATTTGTAGGTGGATCATCAGTGTTAGAGCTAAAATTAGCATGTTTAAAGTGATTTTCATGCTTCCAGGGGCCCAAAACACAAGATTTATGGAATGGTTAAAAGTGCATGAAAATGGCCAATTTACTCACTCTGAGTTCTCAAAAAGGGTTTCTTCACCCCGGGAAGTTAATTAAATACCATTTGGAGGCATTTAATGTTCGAGCAAAAACGGCTGATTTTCGACAAAAGAGATAACACCCCTCCATTACGTCATGCTTCAGAAATGTGGAAAATGGTCCATTTTCAAATGTTTTATTTTTGAACATCAGTTCACATTTGTAGGTGGATCATCAGTGTTAGAGCTAAAATTAGCATGTTTAAAGTGATTTTCATGCTTCCAGGGGCTCGGGAAGTTAATTAAATACCATTTGGAGGCATTTAATGTTCGAGCAAAAACGGCTGATTTTCGACAAAAGAGATAACACCCCCCCATTACGTCATGCTTCAGAAATGTGGAAAATGGTCCGTTTTCAAATGTTTTATTTTTGAACGTCAGTTCACATTTGTAGGTGGATCATCAGTGTTAAAGCTAAAATTAGCATGTTTAAAGTGATTTTCATGCTTCCAGGGGCTCGGGAAGTGAAATAAATACCATTTGGAGGCATTTAATGTTCGAGCAAAAACGGCTGATTTTCGACAAAAGAGATAACACCCCCCCATTACGTCATGCTTCAGAAATCTGGAAAATGGTCCGTTTTCAAATGTTTTATTTTTGAACGTCAGTTCACATTTGTAGGTGGATCATCAGTGTTAGAGCTAAAATTAGCATGTTTAAAGTGATTTTCATGCTTCCAGGGGCCCAAAACACAAGATTTATGGAATGGTTAAAAGTGCATGAAAATGGCCAATTTACTCACTCTGAGTTCTCAAAAAGGGTTTCTTCACCCCGGGAAGTTAATTAAATACCATTTGGAGGCATTTAATGTTCGAGCAAAAACGGCTGATTTTCGACAAAAGAGATAACACCCCCCCATTACGTCATGCTTCAGAAATGTGGAAAATGGTCAGTTTTCAAATGTTTTATTTTTGAACGTCAGTTCACATTTGTAGGTGGATCATCAGTGTTAGAGCTAAAATTAGCATGTTTAAAGTGATTTTCATGCTTCCAGGGGCTCGGGAAGTTAATTAAATACCATTTGGAGGCATTTAATGTTCGAGCAAAAACGGCTGATTTTCGACAAAAGAGATACCACCCCCCCATTACGTCATGCTTCAGAAATGTGGAAAATGGTCCGTTTTCAAATGTTTTATTTTTGAACGTCAGTTCACATTTGTAGGTGGATCATCAGTGTTAGAGCTAAAATTAGCATGTTTAAAGTGATTTTCATGCTTCCAGGGGCCCAAAACACAAGATTTATGGAATGGTTAAAAGTGCATGAAAATGGCCAATTTACTCACTCTGAGTTCTCAAAAAGGGTTTCTTCACCCCGGGAAGTGAAATAAATACCATTTGGAGGCATTTAATGTTCGAGCAAAAACGGCTGATTTTCGACAAAAGAGATAACACCCCCCCATTACGTCATGCTTCAGAAATGTGGAAAATGGTCTGTTTTAAAATGTTTTATTTTTGAACGTCAGTTCACATTTGTAGGTGGATCATCAGTGTTAGAGCTAAAATTAGCATGTTTAAAGTGATTTTCATGCTTCCAGGGGCTCGGGAAGTTAATTAAATACCATTTGGAGGCATTTAATGTTCGAGCAAAAACGGCTGATTTTCGACAAAAGAGATAACACCCCCCGTCATGCTTCAGAAATGTGGAAAATGGTCCGTTTTCAAATGTTTTATTTTTGAACGTCAGTTCACATTTGTAGGTGGATCATCAGTGTTAGAGCTAAAATTAGCATGTTTAAAGTGATTTTCATGCTTCCAGGGGCTCGGGAAGTTAATTAAATACCATTTGGAGGCATTTAATGTTCGAGCAAAAACGGCTGATTTTCGACAAAAGAGATAACACTCCCCCATTACGTCATGCTTCAGAAATGTGGAAAATGGTCCGTTTTCAAATGTTTTATTTTTGAACGTCAGTTCACATTTGTAGGTGGATCATCAGTGTTAGAGCTAAAATTAGCATGTTTAAAGTGATTTTCATGCTTCCAGGGGCTCGGGAAGTTAATTAAATACCATTTGGAGGCATTTAATGTTCGAGCAAAAACGGCTGATTTTCGACAAAAGAGATAACACCCCCCCATTACGTCATGCTTCAGAAATGTGGAAAATGGTCCGTTTTCAAATGTTTTATTTTTGAACGTCAGTTCACATTTGTAGGTGGATCATCAGTGTTAGAGCTAAAATTAGCATGTTTAAAGTGATTTTCATGCTTCCAGGGGCCCAAAACACAAGATTTATGGAATGGTTAAAAGTGCATGAAAATGGCCAATTTACTCACTCTGAGTTCTCAAAAAGGGTTTCTTCACCCCGGGAAGTTAATTAAATACCATTTGGAGGCATTTAATGTTCGAGCAAAAACGGCTGATTTTCGACAAAAGAGATAACACCCCCCCATTACGTCATGCTTCAGAAATGTGGAAAATGGTCCGTTTTCAAATGTTTTATTTTTGAACGTCAGTTCACCTGTAGGTGGATCATCAGTGTTAGAGCTAAAATTAGCATGTTTAAAGTGATTTTCATGCTTCCAGGGGCTCGGGAAGTTAATTAAATACCATTTGGAGGCATTTAATGTTCGAGCAAAAACGGCTGATTTTCGACAAAAGAGATAACACCCCCCCATTACGTCATGCTTCAGAAATGTGGAAAATGGTCCGTTTTCAAATGTTTTATTTTTGAACGTCAGTTCACATTTGTAGGTGGATCATCAGTGTTAGAGCTAAAATTAGCATGTTTAAAGTGATTTTCATGCTTCCAGGGGCCCAAAACACAAGATTTATGGAATGGTTAAAAGTGCATGAAAATGGCCAATTTACTCACTCTGAGTTCTCAAAAAGGGTTTCTTCACCCCGGGAAGTTAATTAAATACCATTTGGAGGCATTTAATGTTCGAGCAAAAAACGGCTGATTTTCGACAAAAGAGATAACACCCCCCCATTACGTCATGCTTCAGAAATGTGGAAAATGGTCCGTTTTCAAATGTTTTATTTTTGAACGTCAGTTCACATTTGTAGGTGGATCATCAGTGTTAGAGCTGAAATTAGCATGTTTAAAGTGATTTTCATGCTTCCAGGGGCCCAAAACACAAGATTTATGGAATGGGTAAAAGTGCATGAAAATGGCCAATTTACTCACTCTGAGTTCTCAAAAAGGGTTTCTTCACCCCGGGAAGTTAATTAAATACCATTTGGAGGCATTTAATGTTCGAGCAAAAACGGCTGATTTTCGACAAAAGAGATAACACCCCCCATTACGTCATGCTTCAGAAATGTGGAAAATGGTCCGTTTTCAAATGTTTTATTTTTGAACGTCAGTTCACATTTGTAGGTGGATCATCAGTGTTAGAGCTAAAATTAGCATGTTTAAAGTGATTTTCATGCTTCCAGGGGCTCGGGAAGTTAATTAAATACCATTTGGAGGCATTTAATGTTCGAGCAAAAACGGCTGATTTTCGACAAAAGAGATAACACCCCCCCATTACGTCATGCTTCAGAAATGTGGAAAATGGTCCGTTTTCAAATGTTTTATTTTTGAACGTCAGTTCACATTTGTAGGTGGATCATCAGTGTTAGAGCTAAAATTAGCATGTTTAAAGTGATTTTCATGCTTCCAGGGGCTCGGGAAGTTAATTAAATACCATTTGGAGGCATTTAATGTTCGAGCAAAAACGGCTGATTTTCGACAAAAGAGATAACACCCCCCCATTACGTCATGCTTCAGAAATGTGGAAAATGGTCCGTTTTCAAATGTTTTATTTTTGAACGTCAGTTCACATTTGTAGGTGGATCATCAGTGTTAGAGCTAAAATTAGCATGTTTAAAGTGATTTTCATGCTTCCAGGGGCCCAAAACACAAGATTTATGGAATGGTTAAAAGTGTATGAAAATGGCCAATTTACTCACTCTGAGTTCTCAAAAAGGGTTTCTTCACCCCGGGAAGTTAATTAAATACCATTTGGAGACATTTAATGTTCGAGCAAAAACGGCTGATTTTCGACAAAAGAGATAACACCCCCCCATTACGTCATGCTTCAGAAATGTGGAAAATGGTCCGTTTTCAAATGTTTTATTTTTGAACGTCAGTTCACATTTGTAGGTGGATCATCAGTGTTAGAGCTAAAATTAGCATGTTTAAAGTGATTTTCATGCTTCCAGGGGCTCGGGAAGTTAATTAAATACCATATGGAGGCATTTAATGTTCGAGCAAAAACGGCTGATTTTCGACAAAAGAGATAACACCCCCCATTACGTCATGCTTCAGAAATGTGGAAAATGGTCCGTTTTCAAATGTTTTATTTTTGAACGTCAGTTCACATTTGTAGGTGGATCATCAGTGTTAGAGCTAAAATTAGCATGTTTAAAGTGATTTTCATGCTTCCAGGGGCTCGGGAAGTGAAATAAATACCATTTGGAGGCATTTAATGTTCGAGCAAAAACGGCTGATTTTCGACAAAAGAGATAACACCCCCCCATTACGTCATGCTTCAGAAATCTGGAAAATGGTCCGTTTTCAAATGTTTTATTTTTGAACGTCAGTTCACATTTGTAGGTGGATCATCAGTGTTAGTGCTAAAATTAGCATGTTTAAAGTGATTTTCATGCCTCCAGGGGCCCAAAACACAAGATTTATGGAATGGTTAAAAGTGCATGAAAATGGCCAATTTACTCACTCTGAGTTCTCAAAAAGGGTTTCTTCACCCCGGGAAGTTAATTAAATACCATTTGGAGGCATTTAATGTTCGAGCAAAAACGGCTGATTTTCGACAAAAGAGATAACACCCCCCCATTACGTCATGCTTCAGAAATGTGGAAAATGGTCCGTTTTCAAATGTTTTATTTTTGAACGTCAGTTCACATTTGTAGGTGGATCATCAGTGTTAGAGCTAAAATTAGCATGTTTAAAGTGATTTTCATGCTTCCAGGGGCTCGGGAAGTTAATTAAATACCATTTGGAGGCATTTAATGTTCGAGCAAAAACGGCTGATTTTCGACAAAAGAGATACCACCCCCCCATTACGTCATGCTTCAGAAATGTGGAAAATGGTCCGTTTTCAAATGTTTTATTTTTGAACGTCAGTTCACATTTGTAGGTGGATCATCAGTGTTAGAGCTAAAATTAGCATGTTTAAAGTGATTTTCATGCTTCCAGGGGCCCAAAACACAAGATTTATGGAATGGTTAAAAGTGCATGAAAATGGCCAATTTACTCACTCTGAGTTCTCAAAAAGGGTTTCTTCACCCCGGGAAGTGAAATAAATACCATTTGGAGGCATTTAATGTTCGAGCAAAAACGGCTGATTTTCGACAAAAGAGATAACACCCCCCCATTACGTCATGCTTCAGAAATGTGGAAAATGGTCTGTTTTAAAATGTTTTATTTTTGAACGTCAGTTCACATTTGTAGGTGGATCATCAGTGTTAGAGCTAAAATTAGCATGTTTAAAGTGATTTTCATGCTTCCAGGGGCTCGGGAAGTTAATTAAATACCATTTGGAGGCATTTAATGTTCGAGCAAAAACGGCTGATTTTCGACAAAAGAGATAACACCCCCCGTCATGCTTCAGAAATGTGGAAAATGGTCCGTTTTCAAATGTTTTATTTTTGAACGTCAGTTCACATTTGTAGGTGGATCATCAGTGTTAGAGCTAAAATTAGCATGTTTAAAGTGATTTTCATGCTTCCAGGGGCTCGGGAAGTTAATTAAATACCATTTGGAGGCATTTAATGTTCGAGCAAAAACGGCTGATTTTCGACAAAAGAGATAACACCCCCCCATTACGTCATGCTTCAGAAATGTGGAAAATGGTCCGTTTTCAAATGTTTTATTTTTGAACGTCAGTTCACATTTGTAGGTGGATCATCAGTGTTAGAGCTAAAATTAGCATGTTTAAAGTGATTTTCATGCTTCCAGGGGCTCGGGAAGTTAATTAAATACCATTTGGAGGCATTTAATGTTCGAGCAAAAACGGCTGATTTTCGACAAAAGAGATAACACCCCCCCATTACGTCATGCTTCAGAAATGTGGAAAATGGTCCGTTTTCAAATGTTTTATTTTTGAACGTCAGTTCACATTTGTAGGTGGATCATCAGTGTTAGAGCTAAAATTAGCATGTTTAAAGTGATTTTCATGCTTCCAGGGGCCCAAAACACAAGATTTATGGAATGGTTAAAAGTGCATGAAAATGGCCAATTTACTCACTCTGAGTTCTCAAAAAGGGTTTCTTCACCCCGGGAAGTTAATTAAATACCATTTGGAGGCATTTAATGTTCGAGCAAAAACGGCTGATTTTCGACAAAAGAGATAACACCCCCCCATTACGTCATGCTTCAGAAATGTGGAAAATGGTCCGTTTTCAAATGTTTTATTTTTGAACGTCAGTTCACCTGTAGGTGGATCATCAGTGTTAGAGCTAAAATTAGCATGTTTAAAGTGATTTTCATGCTTCCAGGGGCTCGGGAAGTTAATTAAATACCATTTGGAGGCATTTAATGTTCGAGCAAAAACGGCTGATTTTCGACAAAAGAGATAACACCCCCCCATTACGTCATGCTTCAGAAATGTGGAAAATGGTCCGTTTTCAAATGTTTTATTTTTGAACGTCAGTTCACATTTGTAGGTGGATCATCAGTGTTAGAGCTAAAATTAGCATGTTTAAAGTGATTTTCATGCTTCCAGGGGCCCAAAACACAAGATTTATGGAATGGTTAAAAGTGCATGAAAATGGCCAATTTACTCACTCTGAGTTCTCAAAAAGGGTTTCTTCACCCCGGGAAGTTAATTAAATACCATTTGGAGGCATTTAATGTTCGAGCAAAAAACGGCTGATTTTCGACAAAAGAGATAACACCCCCCCATTACGTCATGCTTCAGAAATGTGGAAAATGGTCCGTTTTCAAATGTTTTATTTTTGAACGTCAGTTCACATTTGTAGGTGGATCATCAGTGTTAGAGCTGAAATTAGCATGTTTAAAGTGATTTTCATGCTTCCAGGGGCCCAAAACACAAGATTTATGGAATGGGTAAAAGTGCATGAAAATGGCCAATTTACTCACTCTGAGTTCTCAAAAAGGGTTTCTTCACCCCGGGAAGTTAATTAAATACCATTTGGAGGCATTTAATGTTCGAGCAAAAACGGCTGATTTTCGACAAAAGAGATAACACCCCCCCATTACGTCATGCTTCAGAAATGTGGAAAATGGTCCGTTTTCAAATGTTTTATTTTTGAACGTCAGTTCACATTTGTAGGTGGATCATCAGTGTTAGAGCTAAAATTAGCATGTTTAAAGTGATTTTCATGCTTCCAGGGGCTCGGGAAGTTAATTAAATACCATTTGGAGGCATTTAATGTTCGAGCAAAAACGGCTGATTTTCGACAAAAGAGATAACACCCCCCCATTACGTCATGCTTCAGAAATGTGGAAAATGGTCCGTTTTCAAATGTTTTATTTTTGAACGTCAGTTCACATTTGTAGGTGGATCATCAGTGTTAGAGCTAAAATTAGCATGTTTAAAGTGATTTTCATGCTTCCAGGGGCTCGGGAAGTTAATTAAATACCATTTGGAGGCATTTAATGTTCGAGCAAAAACGGCTGATTTTCGACAAAAGAGATAACACCCCCCCATTACGTCATGCTTCAGAAATGTGGAAAATGGTCCGTTTTCAAATGTTTTATTTTTGAACGTCAGTTCACATTTGTAGGTGGATCATCAGTGTTAGAGCTAAAATTAGCATGTTTAAAGTGATTTTCATGCTTCCAGGGGCCCAAAACACAAGATTTATGGAATGGTTAAAAGTGTATGAAAATGGCCAATTTACTCACTCTGAGTTCTCAAAAAGGGTTTCTTCACCCCGGGAAGTTAATTAAATACCATTTGGAGACATTTAATATTCGAGCAAAAACGGCTGATTTTCGACAAAAGAGATAACACCCCCCCATTACGTCATGCTTCAGAAATGTGGAAAATGGTCCGTTTTCAAATGTTTTATTTTTGAACGTCAGTTCACATTTGTAGGTGGATCATCAGTGTTAGAGCTAAAATTAGCATGTTTAAAGTGATTTTCATGCTTCCAGGGGCTCGGGAAGTTAATTAAATACCATATGGAGGCATTTAATGTTCGAGCAAAAACGGCTGATTTTCGACAAAAGAGATAACACCCCCCATTACGTCATGCTTCAGAAATGTGGAAAATGGTCCGTTTTCAAATGTTTTATTTTTGAACGTCAGTTCACATTTGTAGGTGGATCATCAGTGTTAGAGCTAAAATTAGCATGTTTAAAGTGATTTTCATGCTTCCAGGGGCTCGGGAAGTGAAATAAATACCATTTGGAGGCATTTAATGTTCGAGCAAAAACGGCTGATTTTCGACAAAAGAGATAACACCCCCCCATTACGTCATGCTTCAGAAATCTGGAAAATGGTCCGTTTTCAAATGTTTTATTTTTGAACGTCAGTTCACATTTGTAGGTGGATCATCAGTGTTAGTGCTAAAATTAGCATGTTTAAAGTGATTTTCATGCTTCCAGGGGCCCAAAACACAAGATTTATGGAATGGTTAAAAGTGCATGAAAATGGCCAATTTACTCACTCTGAGTTCTCAAAAAGGGTTTCTTCACCCCGGGAAGTTAATTAAATACCATTTGGAGGCATTTAATGTTCGAGCAAAAACAGCTGATTTTCGACAAAAGAGATAACACCCCCCCATTACGTCATGCTTCAGAAATGTGGAAAATGGTCCGTTTTCAAATGTTTTATTTTTGAACGTCAGTTCACATTTGTAGGTGGATCATCAGTGTTAGAGCTAAAATTAGCATGTTTAAAGTGATTTTAATGCTTCCAGGGGCTCGGGAAGTTAATTAAATACCATTTGGAGGCATTTAATGTTCGAGCAAAAACGGCTGATTTTCGACAAAAGAGATAACACCCCCCCATTACGTCATGCTTCAGAAATGTGGAAAATGGTCCGTTTTCAAATGTTTTATTTTTGAACGTCAGTTCACATTTGTAGGTGGATCATCAGTGTTAGAGCTAAAATTAGCATGTTTAAAGTGATTTTCATGCTTCCAGGGGCTCGGGAAGTGAAATAAATACCATTTGGAGGCATTTAATGTTCGAGCAAAAACGGCTGATTTTCGACAAAAGAGATAACACCCCCCCATTACGTCATGCTTCAGAAATCTGGAAAATGGTCCGTTTTCAAATGTTTTATTTTTGAACGTCAGTTCACATTTGTAGGTGGATCATCAGTGTTAGTGCTAAAATTAGCATGTTTAAAGTGATTTTCATGCTTCCAGGGGCCCAAAACACAAGATTTATGGAATGGTTAAAAGTGCATGAAAATGGCCAATTTACTCACTCTGAGTTCTCAAAAAGGGTTTCTTCACCCCGGGAAGTTAATTAAATACCATTTGGAGGCATTTAATGTTCGAGCAAAAACGGCTGATTTTCGACAAAAGAGATAACACCCCCCCATTACGTCATGCTTCAGAAATGTGGAAAATGGTCCGTTTTCAAATGTTTTATTTTTGAACGTCAGTTCACATTTGTAGGTGGATCATCAGTGTTAGAGCTAAAATTAGCATGTTTAAAGTGATTTTCATGCTTCCAGGGGCTCGGGAAGTTAATTAAATACCATTTGGAGGCATTTAATGTTCGAGCAAAAACGGCTGATTTTCGACAAAAGAGATAACACCCCCCCATTACGTCATGCTTCAGAAATGTGGAAAATGGTCCGTTTTCAAATGTTTTATTTTTGAACGTCAGTTCACATTTGTAGGTGGATCATCAGTGTTAGAGCTAAAATTAGCATGTTTAAAGTGATTTTCATGCTTCCAGGGGCTCGGGAAGTTAATTAAATACCATTTGGAGGCATTTAATGTTCGAGCAAAAACGGCTGATTTTCGACAAAAGAGATAACACCCCCCGTCATGCTTCAGAAATGTGGAAAATGGTCCGTTTTCAAATGTTTTATTTTTGAACGTCAGTTCACATTTGTAGGTGGATCATCAGTGTTAGAGCTAAAATTAGCATGTTTAAAGTGATTTTCATGCTTCCAGGGGCTCGGGAAGTTAATTAAATACCATTTGGAGGCATTTAATGTTCGAGCAAAAACGGCTGATTTTCGACAAAAGAGATAACACCCCCCCATTACGTCATGCTTCAGAAATGTGGAAAATGGTCCGTTTTCAAATGTTTTATTTTTGAACGTCAGTTCACATTTGTAGGTGGATCATCAGTGTTAGAGCTAAAATTAGCATGTTTAAAGTGATTTTCATGCTTCCAGGGGCTCGGGAAGTTAATTAAATACCATTTGGAGGCATTTAATGTTCGAGCAAAAACGGCTGATTTTCGACAAAAGAGATAACACCCCCCCATTACGTCATGCTTCAGAAATGTGGAAAATGGTCCGTTTTCAAATGTTTTATTTTTGAACGTCAGTTCACATTTGTAGGTGGATCATCAGTGTTAGAGCTAAAATTAGCATGTTTAAAGTGATTTTCATGCTTCCAGGGGCCCAAAACACAAGATTTATGGAATGGTTAAAAGTGCATGAAAATGGCCAATTTACTCACTCTGAGTTCTCAAAAAGGGTTTCTTCACCCCGGGAAGTTAATTAAATACCATTTGGAGGCATTTAATGTTCGAGCAAAAACGGCTGATTTTCGACAAAAGAGATAACACCCCCCCATTACGTCATGCTTCAGAAATGTGGAAAATGGTCCGTTTTCAAATGTTTTATTTTTGAACGTCAGTTCACATTTGTAGGTGGATCATCAGTGTTAGAGCTAAAATGAGCATGTTTAAAGTGATTTTCATGCTTCCAGGGGCTTGGGAAGTTAATTAAATACCATTTGGAGGCATTTAATGTTCGAGCAAAAACGGCTGATTTTCGACAAAAGAGATAACACCCCCCCATTACGTCATGCTTCAGAAATGTGGAAAATGGTCCGTTTTCAAATGTTTTATTTTTGAACGTCAGTTCACATTTGTAGGTGGATCATCAGTGTTAGAGCTAAAATTAGCATGTTTAAAGTGATTTTCATGCTTCCAGGGGCCCAAAACACAAGATTTATGGAATGGTTAAAAGTGCATGAAAATGGCCAATTTACTCACTCTGAGTTCTCAAAAAGGGTTTCTTCACCCCGGGAAGTTAATTAAATACCATTTGGAGGCATTTAATGTTCGAGCAAAAACGGCTGATTTTCGACAAAAGAGATAACACCCCCCCATTACGTCATGCTTCAGAAATGTGGAAAATGGTCTGTTTTCAAATGTTTTATTTTTGAACGTCAGTTCACATTTGTAGGTGGATCATCAGTGTTAGAGCTAAAATTAGCATGTTTAAAGTGATTTTCATGCTTCCAGGGGCCCAAAACACAAGATTTATGGAATGGTTAAAAGTGCATGAAAATGGCCAATTTACTCACTCTGAGTTCTCAAAAAGGGTTTCTTCACCCCGGGAAGTTAATTAAATACCATTTGGAGGCATTTAATGTTCGAGCAAAAACGGCTGATTTTCGACAAAAGAGATAACACCCCCCCATTACGTCATGCTTCAGAAATGTGGAAAATGGTCCGTTTTCAAATGTTTTATTTTTGAACGTCAGTTCACATTTGTAGGTGGATCATCAGTGTTAGAGCTAAAATTAGCATGTTTAAAGTGATTTTCATGCTTCCAGGGGCCCAAAACACAAGATTTATGGAATGGTTAAAAGTGCATGAAAATGGCCAATTTACTCACTCTGAGTTCTCAAAAAGGGTTTCTTCACCCCGGGAAGTTAATTAAATACCATTTGGAGGCATTTAATGTTCGAGCAAAAACGGCTGATTTTCGACAAAAGAGATAACACCCCCCCATTACGTCATGCTTCAGAAATGTGGAAAATGGTCCGTTTTCAAATGTTTTATTTTTGAACGTCAGTTCACATTTGTAGGTGGATCATCAGTGTTAGAGCTAAAATTAGCATGTTTAAAGTGATTTTCATGCTTCCAGGGGCTCGGGAAGTTAATTAAATACCATTTGGAGGCATTTAATGTTCGAGCAAAAACGGCTGATTTTCGACAAAAGAGATAACACCCCCCCATTACGTCATGCTTCAGAAATGTGGAAAATGGTCCGTTTTCAAATGTTTTATTTTTGAACGTCAGTTCACATTTGTAGGTGGATCATCAGTGTTAGAGCTAAAATTAGCATGTTTAAAGTGATTTTCATGCTTCCAGGGGCTCGGGAAGTTAATTAAATACCATTTGGAGGCATTTAATGTTCGAGCAAAAACGGCTGATTTTCGACAAAAGAGATAACACCCCCCCATTACGTCATGCTTCAGAAATGTGGAAAATGGTCCGTTTTCAAATGTTTTATTTTTGAACGTCAGTTCACATTTGTAGGTGGATCATCAGTGTTAGAGCTAAAATTAGCATGTTTAAAGTGATTTTCATGCTTCCAGGGGCCCAAAACACAAGATTTATGGAATGGTTAAAAGTGTATGAAAATGGCCAATTTACTCACTCTGAGTTCTCAAAAAGGGTTTCTTCACCCCGGGAAGTTAATTAAATACCATTTGGAGGCATTTAATGTTCGAGCAAAAACGGCTGATTTTCGACAAAAGAGATAACACCCCCCCATTACGTCATGCTTCAGAAATGTGGAAAATGGTCCGTTTTCAAATGTTTTATTTTTGAACGTCAGTTCACATTTGTAGGTGGATCATCAGTGTTAGAGCTAAAATTAGCATGTTTAAAGTGATTTTCATGCTTCCAGGGGCCCAAAACACAAGATTTATGGAATGGTTAAAAGTGCATGAAAATGGCCAATTTACTCACTCTGAGTTCTCAAAAAGGGTTTCTTCACCCCGGGAAGTTAATTAAATACCATTTGGAGGCATTTAATGTTCGAGCAAAAACGGCTGATTTTCGACAAAAGAGATAACACCCCCCCATTACGTCATGCTTCAGAAATGTGGAAAATGGTCTGTTTTCAAATGTTTTATTTTTGAACGTCAGTTCACATTTGTAGGTGGATCATCAGTGTTAGAGCTAAAATTAGCATGTTTAAAGTGATTTTCATGCTTCCAGGGGCCCAAAACACAAGATTTATGGAATGGTTAAAAGTGCATGAAAATGGCCAATTTACTCACTCTGAGTTCTCAAAAAGGGTTTCTTCACCCCGGGAAGTTAATTAAATACCATTTGGAGGCATTTAATGTTCGAGCAAAAAACAGCTGATTTTCAACAAAAGAGATAACACCCCCCCATTACGTCATGCTTCAGAAATGTGGAAAATGGTCCGTTTTCAAATGTTTTATTTTTGAACGTCAGTTCACATTTGTAGGTGGATCATCAGGGTTAGAGCTAAAATTAGCATGTTTAAAGTGATTTTCATGCTTCCCGGGGCCCAAAACACAAGATTTATGGAATGGTTAAAAGTGCATGAAAATGGCCAATTTACTCACTCTGAGTTCTCAAAAAGGGTTTCTTCACCCTGGGAAGTTAATTAAATACCATTTGGAGGCATTTAATGTTCGAGCAAAAACGGCTGATTTTCGACAAAAGAGATAACACCCCCCCCATTACGTCATGCTTCAGAAATGTGGAAAATGGTCCGTTTTCAAATGTTTTATTTTTGAACGTCAGTTCACATTTGTAGGTGGATCATCAGTGTTAGAGCTAAAATTAGCATGTTTAAAGTGATTTTCATGCTTCCAGGGGCTCGGGAAGTTAATTAAATACCATTTGGAGGCATTTAAGTTCGAGCAAAAACGGCTGATTTTCGACAAAAGAGATAACACCCCCCCCATTACGTCATGCTTCAGAAATGTGGAAAATGGTCCGTTTTCAAATGTTTTATTTTTGAACGTCAGTTCACATTTGTAGGTGGATCATCAGTGTTAGAGCTAAAATTAGCATGTTTAAAGTGATTTTCATGCTTCCAGGGGCTCGGGAAGTTAATTAAATACCATTTGGAGGCATTTAATGTTCGAGCAAAAACGGCTGATTTTCGACAAAAGAGATAACACCCCCCCATTACGTCATGCTTCAGAAATGTGGAAAATGGTCCGTTTTCAAATGTTTTATTTTTGAACGTCAGTTCACATTTGTAGGTGGATCATCAGTGTTAGAGCTAAAATTAGCATGTTTAAAGTGATTTTCATGCTTCCAGGGGCCCAAAACACAAGATTTATGGAATGGTTAAAAGTGTATGAAAATGGCCAATTTACTCACTCTGAGTTCTCAAAAAGGGTTTCTTCACCCCGGGAAGTTAATTAAATACCATTTGGAGGCATTTAATGTTCGAGCAAAAACGGCTGATTTTCGACAAAAGAGATAACACCCCCCCATTACGTCATGCTTCAGAAATGTGGAAAATGGTCCGTTTTCAAATGTTTTATTTTTGAACGTCAGTTCACATTTGTAGGTGGATCATCAGTGTTAGAGCTAAAATTAGCATGTTTAAAGTGATTTTCATGCTTCCAGGGGCCCAAAACACAAGATTTATGGAATGGTTAAAAGTGCATGAAAATGGCCAATTTACTCACTCTGAGTTCTCAAAAAGGGTTTCTTCACCCCGGGAAGTTAATTAAATACCATTTGGAGGCATTTAATGTTCGAGCAAAAACGGCTGATTTTCGACAAAAGAGATAACACCCCCCATTACGTCATGCTTCAGAAATGTGGAAAATGGTCCATTTTCAAATGTTTTATTTTTGAACGTCAGTTCACATTTGTAGGTAGATCATCAGTGTTAGAGCTAAAATTAGCATGTTTAAAGTGATTTTCATGCTTCCAGGGGCTCGGGAAGTTAATTAAATACCATTTGGAGGCATTTAATGTTCGAGCAAAAACGGCTGATTTTCGACAAAAGAGATAACACCCCCCCATTACGTCATGCTTCAGAAATGTGGAAAATGGTCCGTTTTCAAATGTTTTATTTTTGAACGTCAGTTCACATTTGTAGGTGGATCATCAGTGTTAGAGCTAAAATTAGCATGTTTAAAGTGATTTTCATGCTTCCAGGGGCCCAAAACACAAGATTTATGGAATGGTTAAAAGTGCATGAAAATGGCCAATTTATTCACTCTGAGTTCTCAAAAAGGGTTTCTTCACCCCGGGAAGTTAATTAAATACCATTTGGAGGCATTTAATGTTCGAGCAAAAACGGCTGATTTTCGACAAAAGAGATAACACCCCCCCATTACGTCATGCTTCAGAAATGTGGAAAATGGTCTGTTTTCAAATGTTTTATTTTTGAACGTCAGTTCACATTTGTAGGTGGATCATCAGTGTTAGAGCTAAAATTAGCATGTTTAAAGTGATTTTCATGCTTCCAGGGGCCCAAAACACAAGATTTATGGAATGGTTAAAAGTGCATGAAAATGGCCAATTTACTCACTCTGAGTTCTCAAAAAGGGTTTCTTCACCCCGGGAAGTTAATTAAATACCATTTGGAGGCATTTAATGTTCGAGCAAAAAACGGCTGATTTTCGACAAAAGAGATAACACCCCCCCCATTACGTCATGCTTCAGAAATGTGGAAAATGGTCCGTTTTCAAATGTTTTATTTTTGAACGTCAGTTCACATTTGTAGGTGGATCATCAGGGTTAGAGCTAAAATTAGCATGTTTAAAGTGATTTTCATGCTTCCAGGGGCCCAAAACACAAGATTTATGGAATGGTTAAAAGTGCATGAAAATGGCCAATTTACTCACTCTGAGTTCTCAAAAAGGGTTCCTTCACCCCGGGAAGTTAATTAAATACCATTTGGAGGCATTTAATGTTCGAGCAAAAACGGCTGATTTTCGACAAAAGAGATAACACCCCCCCATTACGTCATGCTTCAGAAATGTGGAAAATGGTCCGTTTTCAAATGTTTTATTTTTGAACGTCAGTTCACATTTGTAGGTGGATCATCAGTGTTAGAGCTAAAATTACCATGTTTAAAGTGATTTTCATGCTTCCAGGGGCTCGGGAAGTTAATTAAATACCATTTGGAGGCATTTAATGTTCGAGCAAAAACGGCTGATTTTCGACAAAAGAGATAACACCCCCCCATTACGTCATGCTTCAGAAATGTGGAAAATGGTCCGTTTTCAAATGTTTTATTTTTGAACGTCAGTTCACATTTGTAGGTGGATCATCAGTGTTAGAGCTAAAATTAGCATGTTTAAAGTGATTTTCATGCTTCCAGGGGCTCGGGAAGTTAATTAAATACCATTTGGAGGCATTTAATGTTCGAGCAAAAACGGCTGATTTTCGACAAAAGAGATAACACCCCCCCATTACGTCATGCTTCAGAAATGTGGAAAATGGTCCGTTTTCAAATGTTTTATTTTTGAACGTCAGTTCACATTTGTAGGTGGATCATCAGTGTTAGAGCTAAAATTAGCATGTTTAAAGTGATTTTCATGCTTCCAGGGGCTCGGGAAGTGAAATAAATACCATTTGGAGGCATTTAATGTTCGAGCAAAAACGGCTGATTTTCGACAAAAGAGATAACACCCCCCCATTACGTCATGCTTCAGAAATCTGGAAAATGGTCCGTTTTCAAATGTTTTATTTTTGAACGTCAGTTCACATTTGTAGGTGGATCATCAGTGTTAGTGCTAAAATTAGCATGTTTAAAGTGATTTTCATGCTTCCAGGGGCCCAAAACACAAGATTTATGGAATGGTTAAAAGTGCATGAAAATGGCCAATTTACTCACTCTGAGTTCTCAAAAAGGGTTTCTTCACCCCGGGAAGTTAATTAAATACCATTTGGAGGCATTTAATGTTCGAGCAAAAACGGCTGATTTTCGACAAAAGAGATAACACCCCCCCATTACGTCATGCTTCAGAAATGTGGAAAATGGTCAGTTTTCAAATGTTTTATTTTTGAACGTCAGTTCACATTTGTAGGTGGATCATCAGTGTTAGAGCTAAAATTAGCATGTTTAAAGTGATTTTCATGCTTCCAGGGGCTCGGGAAGTTAATTAAATACCATTTGGAGGCATTTAATGTTCGAGCAAAAACGGCTGATTTTCGACAAAAGAGATAACACCCCCCCATTACGTCATGCTTCAGAAATGTGGAAAATGGTCCGTTTTCAAATGTTTTATTTTTGAACGTCAGTTCACATTTGTAGGTGGATCATCAGTGTTAGAGCTAAAATTAGCATGTTTAAAGTGATTTTCATGCTTCCAGGGGCCCAAAACACAAGATTTATGGAATGGTTAAAAGTGCATGAAAATGGCCAATTTACTCACTCTGAGTTCTCAAAAAGGGTTTCTTCACCCCGGGAAGTGAAATAAATACCATTTGGAGGCATTTAATGTTCGAGCAAAAACGGCTGATTTTCGACAAAAGAGATAACACCCCCCCATTACGTCATGCTTCAGAAATGTGGAAAATGGTCCGTTTTCAAATGTTTTATTTTTGAACGTCAGTTCACATTTGTAGGTGGATCATCAGTGTTAGAGCTAAAATTAGCATGTTTAAAGTGATTTTCATGCTTCCAGGGGCCCAAAACACAAGATTTATGGAATGGTTAAAAGTGCATGAAAATGGCCAATTTACTCACTCTGAGTTCTCAAAAAGGGTTTCTTCACCCCGGGAAGTTAATTAAATACCATTTGGAGGCATTTAATGTTCGAGCAAAAACGGCTGATTTTCGACAAAAGAGATAACACCCCCCCATTACGTCATGCTTCAGAAATGTGGAAAATGGTCTGTTTTCAAATGTTTTATTTTTGAACGTCAGTTCACATTTGTAGGTGGATCATCAGTGTTAGAGCTAAAATTAGCATGTTTAAAGTGATTTTCATGCTTCCAGGGGCCCAAAACACAAGATTTATGGAATGGTTAAAAGTGCATGAAAATGGCCAATTTACTCACTCTGAGTTCTCAAAAAGGGTTTCTTCACCCCGGGAAGTTAATTAAATACCATTTGGAGGCATTTAATGTTCGAGCAAAAACGGCTGATTTTCGACAAAAGAGATAACACCCCCCCATTACGTCATGCTTCAGAAATGTGGAAAATGGTCCGTTTTCAAATGTTTTATTTTTGAACGTCAGTTCACATTTGTAGGTGGATCATCAGTGTTAGAGCTAAAATTAGCATGTTTAAAGTGATTTTCATGCTTCCAGGGGCTCGGGAAGTTAATTAAATACCATTTGGAGGCATTTAATGTTCGAGCAAAAACGGCTGATTTTCGACAAAAGAGATAACACCCCCCCATTACGTCATGCTTCAGAAATGTGGAAAATGGTCCGTTTTCAAATGTTTTATTTTTGAACGTCAGTTCACCTGTAGGTGGATCATCAGTGTTAGAGCTAAAATTAGCATGTTTAAAGTGATTTTCATGCTTCCAGGGGCTCGGGAAGTTAATTAAATACCATTTGGAGGCATTTAATGTTCGAGCAAAAACGGCTGATTTTCGACAAAAGAGATAACACCCCCCCATTACGTCATGCTTCAGAAATGTGGAAAATGGTCCGTTTTCAAATGTTTTATTTTTGAACGTCAGTTCACATTTGTAGGTGGATCATCAGTGTTAGAGCTAAAATTAGCATGTTTAAAGTGATTTTCATGCTTCCAGGGGCCCAAAACACAAGATTTATGGAATGGTTAAAAGTGCATGAAAATGGCCAATTTACTCACTCTGAGTTCTCAAAAAGGGTTTCTTCACCCCGGGAAGTTAATTAAATACCATTTGGAGGCATTTAATGTTCGAGCAAAAAACGGCTGATTTTCGACAAAAGAGATAACACCCCCCCATTACGTCATGCTTCAGAAATGTGGAAAATGGTCCGTTTTCAAATGTTTTATTTTTGAACGTCAGTTCACATTTGTAGGTGGATCATCAGTGTTAGAGCTGAAATTAGCATGTTTAAAGTGATTTTCATGCTTCCAGGGGCCCAAAACACAAGATTTATGGAATGGGTAAAAGTGCATGAAAATGGCCAATTTACTCACTCTGAGTTCTCAAAAAGGGTTTCTTCACCCCGGGAAGTTAATTAAATACCATTTGGAGGCATTTAATGTTCGAGCAAAAACGGCTGATTTTCGACAAAAGAGATAACACCCCCCATTACGTCATGCTTCAGAAATGTGGAAAATGGTCCGTTTTCAAATGTTTTATTTTTGAACGTCAGTTCACATTTGTAGGTGGATCATCAGTGTTAGAGCTAAAATTAGCATGTTTAAAGTGATTTTCATGCTTCCAGGGGCTCGGGAAGTTAATTAAATACCATTTGGAGGCATTTAATGTTCGAGCAAAAACGGCTGATTTTCGACAAAAGAGATAACACCCCCCCATTACGTCATGCTTCAGAAATGTGGAAAATGGTCCGTTTTCAAATGTTTTATTTTTGAACGTCAGTTCACATTTGTAGGTGGATCATCAGTGTTAGAGCTAAAATTAGCATGTTTAAAGTGATTTTCATGCTTCCAGGGGCTCGGGAAGTTAATTAAATACCATTTGGAGGCATTTAATGTTCGAGCAAAAACGGCTGATTTTCGACAAAAGAGATAACACCCCCCCATTACGTCATGCTTCAGAAATGTGGAAAATGGTCCGTTTTCAAATGTTTTATTTTTGAACGTCAGTTCACATTTGTAGGTGGATCATCAGTGTTAGAGCTAAAATTAGCATGTTTAAAGTGATTTTCATGCTTCCAGGGGCCCAAAACACAAGATTTATGGAATGGTTAAAAGTGTATGAAAATGGCCAATTTACTCACTCTGAGTTCTCAAAAAGGGTTTCTTCACCCCGGGAAGTTAATTAAATACCATTTGGAGACATTTAATGTTCGAGCAAAAACGGCTGATTTTCGACAAAAGAGATAACACCCCCCCATTACGTCATGCTTCAGAAATGTGGAAAATGGTCCGTTTTCAAATGTTTTATTTTTGAACGTCAGTTCACATTTGTAGGTGGATCATCAGTGTTAGAGCTAAAATTAGCATGTTTAAAGTGATTTTCATGCTTCCAGGGGCTCGGGAAGTTAATTAAATACCATATGGAGGCATTTAATGTTCGAGCAAAAACGGCTGATTTTCGACAAAAGAGATAACACCCCCCATTACGTCATGCTTCAGAAATGTGGAAAATGGTCCGTTTTCAAATGTTTTATTTTTGAACGTCAGTTCACATTTGTAGGTGGATCATCAGTGTTAGAGCTAAAATTAGCATGTTTAAAGTGATTTTCATGCTTCCAGGGGCTCGGGAAGTGAAATAAATACCATTTGGAGGCATTTAATGTTCGAGCAAAAACGGCTGATTTTCGACAAAAGAGATAACACCCCCCCATTACGTCATGCTTCAGAAATCTGGAAAATGGTCCGTTTTCAAATGTTTTATTTTTGAACGTCAGTTCACATTTGTAGGTGGATCATCAGTGTTAGTGCTAAAATTAGCATGTTTAAAGTGATTTTCATGCTTCCAGGGGCCCAAAACACAAGATTTATGGAATGGTTAAAAGTGCATGAAAATGGCCAATTTACTCACTCTGAGTTCTCAAAAAGGGTTTCTTCACCCCGGGAAGTTAATTAAATACCATTTGGAGGCATTTAATGTTCGAGCAAAAACGGCTGATTTTCGACAAAAGAGATAACACCCCCCCATTACGTCATGCTTCAGAAATGTGGAAAATGGTCCGTTTTCAAATGTTTTATTTTTGAACGTCAGTTCACATTTGTAGGTGGATCATCAGTGTTAGAGCTAAAATTAGCATGTTTAAAGTGATTTTCATGCTTCCAGGGGCTCGGGAAGTTAATTAAATACCATTTGGAGGCATTTAATGTTCGAGCAAAAACGGCTGATTTTCGACAAAAGAGATACCACCCCCCCATTACGTCATGCTTCAGAAATGTGGAAAATGGTCCGTTTTCAAATGTTTTATTTTTGAACGTCAGTTCACATTTGTAGGTGGATCATCAGTGTTAGAGCTAAAATTAGCATGTTTAAAGTGATTTTCATGCTTCCAGGGGCCCAAAACACAAGATTTATGGAATGGTTAAAAGTGCATGAAAATGGCCAATTTACTCACTCTGAGTTCTCAAAAAGGGTTTCTTCACCCCGGGAAGTGAAATAAATACCATTTGGAGGCATTTAATGTTCGAGCAAAAACGGCTGATTTTCGACAAAAGAGATAACACCCCCCCATTACGTCATGCTTCAGAAATGTGGAAAATGGTCTGTTTTAAAATGTTTTATTTTTGAACGTCAGTTCACATTTGTAGGTGGATCATCAGTGTTAGAGCTAAAATTAGCATGTTTAAAGTGATTTTCATGCTTCCAGGGGCTCGGGAAGTTAATTAAATACCATTTGGAGGCATTTAATGTTCGAGCAAAAACGGCTGATTTTCGACAAAAGAGATAACACCCCCCGTCATGCTTCAGAAATGTGGAAAATGGTCCGTTTTCAAATGTTTTATTTTTGAACGTCAGTTCACATTTGTAGGTGGATCATCAGTGTTAGAGCTAAAATTAGCATGTTTAAAGTGATTTTCATGCTTCCAGGGGCTCGGGAAGTTAATTAAATACCATTTGGAGGCATTTAATGTTCGAGCAAAAACGGCTGATTTTCGACAAAAGAGATAACACCCCCCCATTACGTCATGCTTCAGAAATGTGGAAAATGGTCCGTTTTCAAATGTTTTATTTTTGAACGTCAGTTCACATTTGTAGGTGGATCATCAGTGTTAGAGCTAAAATTAGCATGTTTAAAGTGATTTTCATGCTTCCAGGGGCTCGGGAAGTTAATTAAATACCATTTGGAGGCATTTAATGTTCGAGCAAAAACGGCTGATTTTCGACAAAAGAGATAACACCCCCCCATTACGTCATGCTTCAGAAATGTGGAAAATGGTCCGTTTTCAAATGTTTTATTTTTGAACGTCAGTTCACATTTGTAGGTGGATCATCAGTGTTAGAGCTAAAATTAGCATGTTTAAAGTGATTTTCATGCTTCCAGGGGCCCAAAACACAAGATTTATGGAATGGTTAAAAGTGCATGAAAATGGCCAATTTACTCACTCTGAGTTCTCAAAAAGGGTTTCTTCACCCCGGGAAGTTAATTAAATACCATTTGGAGGCATTTAATGTTCGAGCAAAAACGGCTGATTTTCGACAAAAGAGATAACACCCCCCCATTACGTCATGCTTCAGAAATGTGGAAAATGGTCCGTTTTCAAATGTTTTATTTTTGAACGCCAGTTCACCTGTAGGTGGATCATCAGTGTTAGAGCTAAAATTAGCATGTTTAAAGTGATTTTCATGCTTCCAGGGGCTCGGGAAGTTAATTAAATACCATTTGGAGGCATTTAATGTTCGAGCAAAAACGGCTGATTTTCGACAAAAGAGATAACACCCCCCCATTACGTCATGCTTCAGAAATGTGGAAAATGGTCCGTTTTCAAATGTTTTATTTTTGAACGTCAGTTCACATTTGTAGGTGGATCATCAGTGTTAGAGCTAAAATTAGCATGTTTAAAGTGATTTTCATGCTTCCAGGGGCCCAAAACACAAGATTTATGGAATGGTTAAAAGTGCATGAAAATGGCCAATTTACTCACTCTGAGTTCTCAAAAAGGGTTTCTTCACCCCGGGAAGTTAATTAAATACCATTTGGAGGCATTTAATGTTCGAGCAAAAAACGGCTGATTTTCGACAAAAGAGATAACACCCCCCCCATTACGTCATGCTTCAGAAATGTGGAAAATGGTCCGTTTTCAAATGTTTTATTTTTGAACGTCAGTTCACATTTGTAGGTGGATCATCAGTGTTAGAGCTGAAATTAGCATGTTTAAAGTGATTTTCATGCTTCCAGGGGCCCAAAACACAAGATTTATGGAATGGGTAAAAGTGCATGAAAATGGCCAATTTACTCACTCTGAGTTCTCAAAAAGGGTTTCTTCACCCCGGGAAGTTAATTAAATACCATTTGGAGGCATTTAATGTTCGAGCAAAAACGGCTGATTTTCGACAAAAGAGATAACACCCCCCCATTACGTCATGCTTCAGAAATGTGGAAAATGGTCCGTTTTCAAATGTTTTATTTTTGAACGTCAGTTCACATTTGTAGGTGGATCATCAGTGTTAGAGCTAAAATTAGCATGTTTAAAGTGATTTTCATGCTTCCAGGGGCTCGGGAAGTTAATTAAATACCATTTGGAGGCATTTAATGTTCGAGCAAAAACGGCTGATTTTCGACAAAAGAGATAACACCCCCCCATTACGTCATGCTTCAGAAATGTGGAAAATGGTCCGTTTTCAAATGTTTTATTTTTGAACGTCAGTTCACATTTGTAGGTGGATCATCAGTGTTAGAGCTAAAATTAGCATGTTTAAAGTGATTTTCATGCTTCCAGGGGCTCGGGAAGTTAATTAAATACCATTTGGAGGCATTTAATGTTCGAGCAAAAACGGCTGATTTTCGACAAAAGAGATAACACCCCCCCATTACGTCATGCTTCAGAAATGTGGAAAATGGTCCGTTTTCAAATGTTTTATTTTTGAACGTCAGTTCACATTTGTAGGTGGATCATCAGTGTTAGAGCTAAAATTAGCATGTTTAAAGTGATTTTCATGCTTCCAGGGGCCCAAAACACAAGATTTATGGAATGGTTAAAAGTGTATGAAAATGGCCAATTTACTCACTCTGAGTTCTCAAAAAGGGTTTCTTCACCCCGGGAAGTTAATTAAATACCATTTGGAGACATTTAATGTTCGAGCAAAAACGGCTGATTTTCGACAAAAGAGATAACACCCCCCCATTACGTCATGCTTCAGAAATGTGGAAAATGGTCCGTTTTCAAATGTTTTATTTTTGAACGTCAGTTCACATTTGTAGGTGGATCATCAGTGTTAGAGCTAAAATTAGCATGTTTAAAGTGATTTTCATGCTTCCAGGGGCTCAGGAAGTTAATTAAATACCATATGGAGGCATTTAATGTTCGAGCAAAAACGGCTGATTTTCGACAAAAGAGATAACACCCCCCATTACGTCATGCTTCAGAAATGTGGAAAATGGTCCGTTTTCAAATGTTTTATTTTTGAACGTCAGTTCACATTTGTAGGTGGATCATCAGTGTTAGAGCTAAAATTAGCATGTTTAAAGTGATTTTCATGCTTCCAGGGGCTCGGGAAGTGAAATAAATACCATTTGGAGGCATTTAATGTTCGAGCAAAAACGGCTGATTTTCGACAAAAGAGATAACACCCCCCCATTACGTCATGCTTCAGAAATCTGGAAAATGGTCCGTTTTCAAATGTTTTATTTTTGAACGTCAGTTCACATTTGTAGGTGGATCATCAGTGTTAGTGCTAAAATTAGCATGTTTAAAGTGATTTTCATGCTTCCAGGGGCCCAAAACACAAGATTTATGGAATGGTTAAAAGTGCATGAAAATGGCCAATTTACTCACTCTGAGTTCTCAAAAAGGGTTTCTTCACCCCGGGAAGTTAATTAAATACCATTTGGAGGCATTTAATGTTCGAGCAAAAACGGCTGATTTTCGACAAAAGAGATAACACCCCCCCATTACGTCATGCTTCAGAAATGTGGAAAATGGTCAGTTTTCAAATGTTTTATTTTTGAACGTCAGTTCACATTTGTAGGTGGATCATCAGTGTTAGAGCTAAAATTAGCATGTTTAAAGTGATTTTCATGCTTCCAGGGGCTCGGGAAGTTAATTAAATACCATTTGGAGGCATTTAATGTTCGAGCAAAAACGGCTGATTTTCGACAAAAGAGATAACACCCCCCCATTACGTCATGCTTCAGAAATGTGGAAAATGGTCCGTTTTCAAATGTTTTATTTTTGAACGTCAGTTCACATTTGTAGGTGGATCATCAGTGTTAGAGCTAAAATTAGCATGTTTAAAGTGATTTTCATGCTTCCAGGGGCCCAAAACACAAGATTTATGGAATGGTTAAAAGTGCATGAAAATGGCCAATTTACTCACTCTGAGTTCTCAAAAAGGGTTTCTTCACCCCGGGAAGTGAAATAAATACCATTTGGAGGCATTTAATGTTCGAGCAAAAACGGCTGATTTTCGACAAAAGAGATAACACCCCCCCATTACGTCATGCTTCAGAAATGTGGAAAATGGTCCGTTTTCAAATGTTTTATTTTTGAACGTCAGTTCACATTTGTAGGTGGATCATCAGTGTTAGAGCTAAAATTAGCATGTTTAAAGTGATTTTCATGCTTCCAGGGGCCCAAAACACAAGATTTATGGAATGGTTAAAAGTGCATGAAAATGGCCAATTTACTCACTCTGAGTTCTCAAAAAGGGTTTCTTCACCCCGGGAAGTTAATTAAATACCATTTGGAGGCATTTAATGTTCGAGCAAAAACGGCTGATTTTCGACAAAAGAGATAACACCCCCCCATTACGTCATGCTTCAGAAATGTGGAAAATGGTCTGTTTTCAAATGTTTTATTTTTGAACGTCAGTTCACATTTGTAGGTGGATCATCAGTGTTAGAGCTAAAATTAGCATGTTTAAAGTGATTTTCATGCTTCCAGGGGCCCAAAACACAAGATTTATGGAATGGTTAAAAGTGCATGAAAATGGCCAATTTACTCACTCTGAGTTCTCAAAAAGGGTTTCTTCACCCCGGGAAGTTAATTAAATACCATTTGGAGGCATTTAATGTTCGAGCAAAAACGGCTGATTTTCGACAAAAGAGATAACACCCCCCCATTACGTCATGCTTCAGAAATGTGGAAAATGGTCCGTTTTCAAATGTTTTATTTTTGAACGTCAGTTCACATTTGTAGGTGGATCATCAGTGTTAGAGCTAAAATTAGCATGTTTAAAGTGATTTTCATGCTTCCAGGGGCTCGGGAAGTTAATTAAATACCATTTGGAGGCATTTAATGTTCGAGCAAAAACGGCTGATTTTCGACAAAAGAGATAACACCCCCCCATTACGTCATGCTTCAGAAATGTGGAAAATGGTCCGTTTTCAAATGTTTTATTTTTGAACGTCAGTTCACCTGTAGGTGGATCATCAGTGTTAGAGCTAAAATTAGCATGTTTAAAGTGATTTTCATGCTTCCAGGGGCTCGGGAAGTTAATTAAATACCATTTGGAGGCATTTAATGTTCGAGCAAAAACGGCTGATTTTCGACAAAAGAGATAACACCCCCCCATTACGTCATGCTTCAGAAATGTGGAAAATGGTCCGTTTTCAAATGTTTTATTTTTGAACGTCAGTTCACATTTGTAGGTGGATCATCAGTGTTAGAGCTAAAATTAGCATGTTTAAAGTGATTTTCATGCTTCCAGGGGCCCAAAACACAAGATTTATGGAATGGTTAAAAGTGCATGAAAATGGCCAATTTACTCACTCTGAGTTCTCAAAAAGGGTTTCTTCACCCCGGGAAGTTAATTAAATACCATTTGGAGGCATTTAATGTTCGAGCAAAAAACGGCTGATTTTCGACAAAAGAGATAACACCCCCCCATTACGTCATGCTTCAGAAATGTGGAAAATGGTCCGTTTTCAAATGTTTTATTTTTGAACGTCAGTTCACATTTGTAGGTGGATCATCAGTGTTAGAGCTGAAATTAGCATGTTTAAAGTGATTTTCATGCTTCCAGGGGCCCAAAACACAAGATTTATGGAATGGGTAAAAGTGCATGAAAATGGCCAATTTACTCACTCTGAGTTCTCAAAAAGGGTTTCTTCACCCCGGGAAGTTAATTAAATACCATTTGGAGGCATTTAATGTTCGAGCAAAAACGGCTGATTTTCGACAAAAGAGATAACACCCCCCATTACGTCATGCTTCAGAAATGTGGAAAATGGTCCGTTTTCAAATGTTTTATTTTTGAACGTCAGTTCACATTTGTAGGTGGATCATCAGTGTTAGAGCTAAAATTAGCATGTTTAAAGTGATTTTCATGCTTCCAGGGGCTCGGGAAGTTAATTAAATACCATTTGGAGGCATTTAATGTTCGAGCAAAAACGGCTGATTTTCGACAAAAGAGATAACACCCCCCCATTACGTCATGCTTCAGAAATGTGGAAAATGGTCCGTTTTCAAATGTTTTATTTTTGAACGTCAGTTCACATTTGTAGGTGGATCATCAGTGTTAGAGCTAAAATTAGCATGTTTAAAGTGATTTTCATGCTTCCAGGGGCTCGGGAAGTTAATTAAATACCATTTGGAGGCATTTAATGTTCGAGCAAAAACGGCTGATTTTCGACAAAAGAGATAACACCCCCCCATTACGTCATGCTTCAGAAATGTGGAAAATGGTCCGTTTTCAAATGTTTTATTTTTGAACGTCAGTTCACATTTGTAGGTGGATCATCAGTGTTAGAGCTAAAATTAGCATGTTTAAAGTGATTTTCATGCTTCCAGGGGCCCAAAACACAAGATTTATGGAATGGTTAAAAGTGTATGAAAATGGCCAATTTACTCACTCTGAGTTCTCAAAAAGGGTTTCTTCACCCCGGGAAGTTAATTAAATACCATTTGGAGACATTTAATGTTCGAGCAAAAACGGCTGATTTTCGACAAAAGAGATAACACCCCCCCATTACGTCATGCTTCAGAAATGTGGAAAATGGTCCGTTTTCAAATGTTTTATTTTTGAACGTCAGTTCACATTTGTAGGTGGATCATCAGTGTTAGAGCTAAAATTAGCATGTTTAAAGTGATTTTCATGCTTCCAGGGGCTCGGGAAGTTAATTAAATACCATATGGAGGCATTTAATGTTCGAGCAAAAACGGCTGATTTTCGACAAAAGAGATAACACCCCCCATTACGTCATGCTTCAGAAATGTGGAAAATGGTCCGTTTTCAAATGTTTTATTTTTGAACGTCAGTTCACATTTGTAGGTGGATCATCAGTGTTAGAGCTAAAATTAGCATGTTTAAAGTGATTTTCATGCTTCCAGGGGCTCGGGAAGTGAAATAAATACCATTTGGAGGCATTTAATGTTCGAGCAAAAACGGCTGATTTTCGACAAAAGAGATAACACCCCCCCATTACGTCATGCTTCAGAAATCTGGAAAATGGTCCGTTTTCAAATGTTTTATTTTTGAACGTCAGTTCACATTTGTAGGTGGATCATCAGTGTTAGTGCTAAAATTAGCATGTTTAAAGTGATTTTCATGCTTCCAGGGGCCCAAAACACAAGATTTATGGAATGGTTAAAAGTGCATGAAAATGGCCAATTTACTCACTCTGAGTTCTCAAAAAGGGTTTCTTCACCCCGGGAAGTTAATTAAATACCATTTGGAGGCATTTAATGTTCGAGCAAAAACGGCTGATTTTCGACAAAAGAGATAACACCCCCCCATTACGTCATGCTTCAGAAATGTGGAAAATGGTCCGTTTTCAAATGTTTTATTTTTGAACGTCAGTTCACATTTGTAGGTGGATCATCAGTGTTAGAGCTAAAATTAGCATGTTTAAAGTGATTTTCATGCTTCCAGGGGCTCGGGAAGTTAATTAAATACCATTTGGAGGCATTTAATGTTCGAGCAAAAACGGCTGATTTTCGACAAAAGAGATACCACCCCCCCATTACGTCATGCTTCAGAAATGTGGAAAATGGTCCGTTTTCAAATGTTTTATTTTTGAACGTCAGTTCACATTTGTAGGTGGATCATCAGTGTTAGAGCTAAAATTAGCATGTTTAAAGTGATTTTCATGCTTCCAGGGGCCCAAAACACAAGATTTATGGAATGGTTAAAAGTGCATGAAAATGGCCAATTTACTCACTCTGAGTTCTCAAAAAGGGTTTCTTCACCCCGGGAAGTGAAATAAATACCATTTGGAGGCATTTAATGTTCGAGCAAAAACGGCTGATTTTCGACAAAAGAGATAACACCCCCCCATTACGTCATGCTTCAGAAATGTGGAAAATGGTCTGTTTTAAAATGTTTTATTTTTGAACGTCAGTTCACATTTGTAGGTGGATCATCAGTGTTAGAGCTAAAATTAGCATGTTTAAAGTGATTTTCATGCTTCCAGGGGCTCGGGAAGTTAATTAAATACCATTTGGAGGCATTTAATGTTCGAGCAAAAACGGCTGATTTTCGACAAAAGAGATAACACCCCCCGTCATGCTTCAGAAATGTGGAAAATGGTCCGTTTTCAAATGTTTTATTTTTGAACGTCAGTTCACATTTGTAGGTGGATCATCAGTGTTAGAGCTAAAATTAGCATGTTTAAAGTGATTTTCATGCTTCCAGGGGCTCGGGAAGTTAATTAAATACCATTTGGAGGCATTTAATGTTCGAGCAAAAACGGCTGATTTTCGACAAAAGAGATAACACCCCCCCATTACGTCATGCTTCAGAAATGTGGAAAATGGTCCGTTTTCAAATGTTTTATTTTTGAACGTCAGTTCACATTTGTAGGTGGATCATCAGTGTTAGAGCTAAAATTAGCATGTTTAAAGTGATTTTCATGCTTCCAGGGGCTCGGGAAGTTAATTAAATACCATTTGGAGGCATTTAATGTTCGAGCAAAAACGGCTGATTTTCGACAAAAGAGATAACACCCCCCCATTACGTCATGCTTCAGAAATGTGGAAAATGGTCCGTTTTCAAATGTTTTATTTTTGAACGTCAGTTCACATTTGTAGGTGGATCATCAGTGTTAGAGCTAAAATTAGCATGTTTAAAGTGATTTTCATGCTTCCAGGGGCCCAAAACACAAGATTTATGGAATGGTTAAAAGTGCATGAAAATGGCCAATTTACTCACTCTGAGTTCTCAAAAAGGGTTTCTTCACCCCGGGAAGTTAATTAAATACCATTTGGAGGCATTTAATGTTCGAGCAAAAACGGCTGATTTTCGACAAAAGAGATAACACCCCCCCATTACGTCATGCTTCAGAAATGTGGAAAATGGTCCGTTTTCAAATGTTTTATTTTTGAACGCCAGTTCACCTGTAGGTGGATCATCAGTGTTAGAGCTAAAATTAGCATGTTTAAAGTGATTTTCATGCTTCCAGGGGCTCGGGAAGTTAATTAAATACCATTTGGAGGCATTTAATGTTCGAGCAAAAACGGCTGATTTTCGACAAAAGAGATAACACCCCCCCATTACGTCATGCTTCAGAAATGTGGAAAATGGTCCGTTTTCAAATGTTTTATTTTTGAACGTCAGTTCACATTTGTAGGTGGATCATCAGTGTTAGAGCTAAAATTAGCATGTTTAAAGTGATTTTCATGCTTCCAGGGGCCCAAAACACAAGATTTATGGAATGGTTAAAAGTGCATGAAAATGGCCAATTTACTCACTCTGAGTTCTCAAAAAGGGTTTCTTCACCCCGGGAAGTTAATTAAATACCATTTGGAGGCATTTAATGTTCGAGCAAAAAACGGCTGATTTTCGACAAAAGAGATAACACCCCCCCATTACGTCATGCTTCAGAAATGTGGAAAATGGTCCGTTTTCAAATGTTTTATTTTTGAACGTCAGTTCACATTTGTAGGTGGATCATCAGTGTTAGAGCTGAAATTAGCATGTTTAAAGTGATTTTCATGCTTCCAGGGGCCCAAAACACAAGATTTATGGAATGGGTAAAAGTGCATGAAAATGGCCAATTTACTCACTCTGAGTTCTCAAAAAGGGTTTCTTCACCCCGGGAAGTTAATTAAATACCATTTGGAGGCATTTAATGTTCGAGCAAAAACGGCTGATTTTCGACAAAAGAGATAACACCCCCCCATTACGTCATGCTTCAGAAATGTGGAAAATGGTCCGTTTTCAAATGTTTTATTTTTGAACGTCAGTTCACATTTGTAGGTGGATCATCAGTGTTAGAGCTAAAATTAGCATGTTTAAAGTGATTTTCATGCTTCCAGGGGCTCGGGAAGTTAATTAAATACCATTTGGAGGCATTTAATGTTCGAGCAAAAACGGCTGATTTTCGACAAAAGAGATAACACCCCCCCATTACGTCATGCTTCAGAAATGTGGAAAATGGTCCGTTTTCAAATGTTTTATTTTTGAACGTCAGTTCACATTTGTAGGTGGATCATCAGTGTTAGAGCTAAAATTAGCATGTTTAAAGTGATTTTCATGCTTCCAGGGGCTCGGGAAGTTAATTAAATACCATTTGGAGGCATTTAATGTTCGAGCAAAAACGGCTGATTTTCGACAAAAGAGATAACACCCCCCCATTACGTCATGCTTCAGAAATGTGGAAAATGGTCCGTTTTCAAATGTTTTATTTTTGAACGTCAGTTCACATTTGTAGGTGGATCATCAGTGTTAGAGCTAAAATTAGCATGTTTAAAGTGATTTTCATGCTTCCAGGGGCCCAAAACACAAGATTTATGGAATGGTTAAAAGTGTATGAAAATGGCCAATTTACTCACTCTGAGTTCTCAAAAAGGGTTTCTTCACCCCGGGAAGTTAATTAAATACCATTTGGAGACATTTAATGTTCGAGCAAAAACGGCTGATTTTCGACAAAAGAGATAACACCCCCCCATTACGTCATGCTTCAGAAATGTGGAAAATGGTCCGTTTTCAAATGTTTTATTTTTGAACGTCAGTTCACATTTGTAGGTGGATCATCAGTGTTAGAGCTAAAATTAGCATGTTTAAAGTGATTTTCATGCTTCCAGGGGCTCAGGAAGTTAATTAAATACCATATGGAGGCATTTAATGTTCGAGCAAAAACGGCTGATTTTCGACAAAAGAGATAACACCCCCCATTACGTCATGCTTCAGAAATGTGGAAAATGGTCCGTTTTCAAATGTTTTATTTTTGAACGTCAGTTCACATTTGTAGGTGGATCATCAGTGTTAGAGCTAAAATTAGCATGTTTAAAGTGATTTTCATGCTTCCAGGGGCTCGGGAAGTGAAATAAATACCATTTGGAGGCATTTAATGTTCGAGCAAAAACGGCTGATTTTCGACAAAAGAGATAACACCCCCCCATTACGTCATGCTTCAGAAATCTGGAAAATGGTCCGTTTTCAAATGTTTTATTTTTGAACGTCAGTTCACATTTGTAGGTGGATCATCAGTGTTAGTGCTAAAATTAGCATGTTTAAAGTGATTTTCATGCTTCCAGGGGCCCAAAACACAAGATTTATGGAATGGTTAAAAGTGCATGAAAATGGCCAATTTACTCACTCTGAGTTCTCAAAAAGGGTTTCTTCACCCCGGGAAGTTAATTAAATACCATTTGGAGGCATTTAATGTTCGAGCAAAAACAGCTGATTTTCGACAAAAGAGATAACACCCCCCCATTACGTCATGCTTCAGAAATGTGGAAAATGGTCCGTTTTCAAATGTTTTATTTTTGAACGTCAGTTCACATTTGTAGGTGGATCATCAGTGTTAGAGCTAAAATTAGCATGTTTAAAGTGATTTTAATGCTTCCAGGGGCTCGGGAAGTTAATTAAATACCATTTGGAGGCATTTAATGTTCGAGCAAAAACGGCTGATTTTCGACAAAAGAGATAACACCCCCCCATTACGTCATGCTTCAGAAATGTGGAAAATGGTCCGTTTTCAAATGTTTTATTTTTGAACGTCAGTTCACATTTGTAGGTGGATCATCAGTGTTAGAGCTAAAATTAGCATGTTTAAAGTGATTTTCATGCTTCCAGGGGCTCGGGAAGTGAAATAAATACCATTTGGAGGCATTTAATGTTCGAGCAAAAACGGCTGATTTTCGACAAAAGAGATAACACCCCCCCATTACGTCATGCTTCAGAAATCTGGAAAATGGTCCGTTTTCAAATGTTTTATTTTTGAACGTCAGTTCACATTTGTAGGTGGATCATCAGTGTTAGTGCTAAAATTAGCATGTTTAAAGTGATTTTCATGCTTCCAGGGGCCCAAAACACAAGATTTATGGAATGGTTAAAAGTGCATGAAAATGGCCAATTTACTCACTCTGAGTTCTCAAAAAGGGTTTCTTCACCCCGGGAAGTTAATTAAATACCATTTGGAGGCATTTAATGTTCGAGCAAAAACGGCTGATTTTCGACAAAAGAGATAACACCCCCCCATTACGTCATGCTTCAGAAATGTGGAAAATGGTCCGTTTTCAAATGTTTTATTTTTGAACGTCAGTTCACATTTGTAGGTGGATCATCAGTGTTAGAGCTAAAATGAGCATGTTTAAAGTGATTTTCATGCTTCCAGGGGCTTGGGAAGTTAATTAAATACCATTTGGAGGCATTTAATGTTCGAGCAAAAACGGCTGATTTTCGACAAAAGAGATAACACCCCCCCCATTACGTCATGCTTCAGAAATGTGGAAAATGGTCCGTTTTCAAATGTTTTATTTTTGAACGTCAGTTCACATTTGTAGGTGGATCATCAGTGTTAGAGCTAAAATTAGCATGTTTAAAGTGATTTTCATGCTTCCAGGGGCTCGGGAAGTTAATTAAATACCATTTGGAGGCATTTAATGTTCGAGCAAAAACGGCTGATTTTCGACAAAAGAGATAACACCCCCCGTCATGCTTCAGAAATGTGGAAAATGGTCCGTTTTCAAATGTTTTATTTTTGAACGTCAGTTCACATTTGTAGGTGGATCATCAGTGTTAGAGCTAAAATTAGCATGTTTAAAGTGATTTTCATGCTTCCAGGGGCTCGGGAAGTTAATTAAATACCATTTGGAGGCATTTAATGTTCGAGCAAAAACGGCTGATTTTCGACAAAAGAGATAACACCCCCCCATTACGTCATGCTTCAGAAATGTGGAAAATGGTCCGTTTTCAAATGTTTTATTTTTGAACGTCAGTTCACATTTGTAGGTGGATCATCAGTGTTAGAGCTAAAATTAGCATGTTTAAAGTGATTTTCATGCTTCCAGGGGCCCAAAACACAAGATTTATGGAATGGTTAAAAGTGCATGAAAATGGCCAATTTACTCACTCTGAGTTCTCAAAAAGGGTTTCTTCACCCCGGGAAGTTAATTAAATACCATTTGGAGGCATTTAATGTTCGAGCAAAAACGGCTGATTTTCGACAAAAGAGATAACACCCCCCCATTACGTCATGCTTCAGAAATGTGGAAAATGGTCCGTTTTCAAATGTTTTATTTTTGAACGTCAGTTCACATTTGTAGGTGGATCATCAGTGTTAGAGCTAAAATGAGCATGTTTAAAGTGATTTTCATGCTTCCAGGGGCTTGGGAAGTTAATTAAATACCATTTGGAGGCATTTAATGTTCGAGCAAAAACGGCTGATTTTCGACAAAAGAGATAACACCCCCCCCATTACGTCATGCTTCAGAAATGTGGAAAATGGTCCGTTTTCAAATGTTTTATTTTTGAACGTCAGTTCACATTTGTAGGTGGATCATCAGTGTTAGAGCTAAAATTAGCATGTTTAAAGTGATTTTCATGCTTCCAGGGGCCCAAAACACAAGATTTATGGAATGGTTAAAAGTGCATGAAAATGGCCAATTTACTCACTCTGAGTTCTCAAAAAGGGTTTCTTCACCCCGGGAAGTTAATTAAATACCATTTGGAGGCATTTAATGTTCGAGCAAAAACAGCTGATTTTCGACAAAAGAGATAACACCCCCCCATTACGTCATGCTTCAGAAATGTGGAAAATGGTCTGTTTTCAAATGTTTTATTTTTGAACGTCAGTTCACATTTGTAGGTGGATCATCAGTGTTAGAGCTAAAATTAGCATGTTTAAAGTGATTTTCATGCTTCCAGGGGCCCAAAACACAAGATTTATGGAATGGTTAAAAGTGCATGAAAATGGCCAATTTACTCACTCTGAGTTCTCAAAAAGGGTTTCTTCACCCCGGGAAGTTAATTAAATACCATTTGGAGGCATTTAATGTTCGAGCAAAAACGGCTGATTTTCGACAAAAGAGATAACACCCCCCCATTACGTCATGCTTCAGAAATGTGGAAAATGGTCCGTTTTCAAATGTTTTATTTTTGAACGTCAGTTCACATTTGTAGGTGGATCATCAGTGTTAGAGCTAAAATTAGCATGTTTAAAGTGATTTTCATGCTTCCAGGGGCCCAAAACACAAGATTTATGGAATGGTTAAAAGTGCATGAAAATGGCCAATTTACTCACTCTGAGTTCTCAAAAAGGGTTTCTTCACCCCGGGAAGTTAATTAAATACCATTTGGAGGCATTTAATGTTCGAGCAAAAACGGCTGATTTTCGACAAAAGAGATAACACCCCCCCATTACGTCATGCTTCAGAAATGTGGAAAATGGTCCGTTTTCAAATGTTTTATTTTTGAACGTCAGTTCACATTTGTAGGTGGATCATCAGTGTTAGAGCTAAAATTAGCATGTTTAAAGTGATTTTCATGCTTCCAGGGGCTCGGGAAGTTAATTAAATACCATTTGGAGGCATTTAATGTTCGAGCAAAAACAGCTGATTTTCGACAAAAGAGATAACACCCCCCCATTACGTCATGCTTCAGAAATGTGGAAAATGGTCCGTTTTCAAATGTTTTATTTTTGAACGTCAGTTCACATTTGTAGGTGGATCATCAGTGTTAGAGCTAAAATTAGCATGTTTAAAGTGATTTTCATGCTTCCAGGGGCTCGGGAAGTTAATTAAATACCATTTGGAGGCATTTAATGTTCGAGCAAAAACGGCTGATTTTCGACAAAAGAGATAACACCCCCCCATTACGTCATGCTTCAGAAATGTGGAAAATGGTCCGTTTTCAAATGTTTTATTTTTGAACGTCAGTTCACATTTGTAGGTGGATCATCAGTGTTAGAGCTAAAATTAGCATGTTTAAAGTGATTTTCATGCTTCCAGGGGCCCAAAACACAAGATTTATGGAATGGTTAAAAGTGTATGAAAATGGCCAATTTACTCACTCTGAGTTCTCAAAAAGGGTTTCTTCACCCCGGGAAGTTAATTAAATACCATTTGGAGGCATTTAATGTTCGAGCAAAAACGGCTGATTTTCGACAAAAGAGATAACACCCCCCCATTACGTCATGCTTCAGAAATGTGGAAAATGGTCCGTTTTCAAATGTTTTATTTTTGAACGTCAGTTCACATTTGTAGGTGGATCATCAGTGTTAGAGCTAAAATTAGCATGTTTAAAGTGATTTTCATGCTTCCAGGGGCCCAAAACACAAGATTTATGGAATGGTTAAAAGTGCATGAAAATGGCCAATTTACTCACTCTGAGTTCTCAAAAAGGGTTTCTTCACCCCGGGAAGTTAATTAAATACCATTTGGAGGCATTTAATGTTCGAGCAAAAACGGCTGATTTTCGACAAAAGAGATAACACCCCCCCATTACGTCATGCTTCAGAAATGTGGAAAATGGTCTGTTTTCAAATGTTTTATTTTTGAACGTCAGTTCACATTTGTAGGTGGATCATCAGTGTTAGAGCTAAAATTAGCATGTTTAAAGTGATTTTCATGCTTCCAGGGGCCCAAAACACAAGATTTATGGAATGGTTAAAAGTGCATGAAAATGGCCAATTTACTCACTCTGAGTTCTCAAAAAGGGTTTCTTCACCCCGGGAAGTTAATTAAATACCATTTGGAGGCATTTAATGTTCGAGCAAAAAACGGCTGATTTTCAACAAAAGAGATAACACCCCCCCATTACGTCATGCTTCAGAAATGTGGAAAATGGTCCGTTTTCAAATGTTTTATTTTTGAACGTCAGTTCACATTTGTAGGTGGATCATCAGGGTTAGAGCTAAAATTAGCATGTTTAAAGTGATTTTCATGCTTCCAGGGGCCCAAAACACAAGATTTATGGAATGGTTAAAAGTGCATGAAAATGGCCAATTTACTCACTCTGAGTTCTCAAAAAGGGTTTCTTCACCCTGGGAAGTTAATTAAATACCATTTGGAGGCATTTAATGTTCGAGCAAAAACGGCTGATTTTCGACAAAAGAGATAACACCCCCCCCATTACGTCATGCTTCAGAAATGTGGAAAATGGTCCGTTTTCAAATGTTTTATTTTTGAACGTCAGTTCACATTTGTAGGTGGATCATCAGTGTTAGAGCTAAAATTAGCATGTTTAAAGTGATTTTCATGCTTCCAGGGGCTCGGGAAGTTAATTAAATACCATTTGGAGGCATTTAATGTTCGAGCAAAAACGGCTGATTTTCGACAAAAGAGATAACACCCCCCCATTACGTCATGCTTCAGAAATGTGGAAAATGGTCCGTTTTCAAATGTTTTATTTTTGAACGTCAGTTCACATTTGTAGGTGGATCATCAGTGTTAGAGCTAAAATTAGCATGTTTAAAGTGATTTTCATGCTTCCAGGGGCTCGGGAAGTTAATTAAATACCATTTGGAGGCATTTAATGTTCGAGCAAAAACGGCTGATTTTCGACAAAAGAGATAACACCCCCCCATTACGTCATGCTTCAGAAATGTGGAAAATGGTCCGTTTTCAAATGTTTTATTTTTGAACGTCAGTTCACATTTGTAGGTGGATCATCAGTGTTAGAGCTAAAATTAGCATGTTTAAAGTGATTTTCATGCTTCCAGGGGCCCAAAACACAAGATTTATGGAATGGTTAAAAGTGTATGAAAATGGCCAATTTACTCACTCTGAGTTCTCAAAAAGGGTTTCTTCACCCCGGGAAGTTAATTAAATACCATTTGGAGGCATTTAATGTTCGAGCAAAAACGGCTGATTTTCGACAAAAGAGATAACACCCCCCCATTACGTCATGCTTCAGAAATGTGGAAAATGGTCCGTTTTCAAATGTTTTATTTTTGAACGTCAGTTCACATTTGTAGGTGGATCATCAGTGTTAGAGCTAAAATTAGCATGTTTAAAGTGATTTTCATGCTTCCAGGGGCCCAAAACACAAGATTTATGGAATGGTTAAAAGTGCATGAAAATGGCCAATTTACTCACTCTGAGTTCTCAAAAAGGGTTTCTTCACCCCGGGAAGTTAATTAAATACCATTTGGAGGCATTTAATGTTCGAGCAAAAACGGCTGATTTTCGACAAAAGAGATAACACCCCCCATTACGTCATGCTTCAGAAATGTGGAAAATGGTCCATTTTCAAATGTTTTATTTTTGAACGTCAGTTCACATTTGTAGGTAGATCATCAGTGTTAGAGCTAAAATTAGCATGTTTAAAGTGATTTTCATGCTTCCAGGGGCTCGGGAAGTTAATTAAATACCATTTGGAGGCATTTAATGTTCGAGCAAAAACGGCTGATTTTCGACAAAAGAGATAACACCCCCCCATTACGTCATGCTTCAGAAATGTGGAAAATGGTCCGTTTTCAAATGTTTTATTTTTGAACGTCAGTTCACATTTGTAGGTGGATCATCAGTGTTAGAGCTAAAATTAGCATGTTTAAAGTGATTTTCATGCTTCCAGGGGCCCAAAACACAAGATTTATGGAATGGTTAAAAGTGCATGAAAATGGCCAATTTATTCACTCTGAGTTCTCAAAAAGGGTTTCTTCACCCCGGGAAGTTAATTAAATACCATTTGGAGGCATTTAATGTTCGAGCAAAAACGGCTGATTTTCGACAAAAGAGATAACACCCCCCCATTACGTCATGCTTCAGAAATGTGGAAAATGGTCTGTTTTCAAATGTTTTATTTTTGAACGTCAGTTCACATTTGTAGGTGGATCATCAGTGTTAGAGCTAAAATTAGCATGTTTAAAGTGATTTTCATGCTTCCAGGGGCCCAAAACACAAGATTTATGGAATGGTTAAAAGTGCATGAAAATGGCCAATTTACTCACTCTGAGTTCTCAAAAAGGGTTTCTTCACCCCGGGAAGTTAATTAAATACCATTTGGAGGCATTTAATGTTCGAGCAAAAAACGGCTGATTTTCGACAAAAGAGATAACACCCCCCCATTACGTCATGCTTCAGAAATGTGGAAAATGGTCCGTTTTCAAATGTTTTATTTTTGAACGTCAGTTCACATTTGTAGGTGGATCATCAGGGTTAGAGCTAAAATTAGCATGTTTAAAGTGATTTTCATGCTTCCAGGGGCCCAAAACACAAGATTTATGGAATGGTTAAAAGTGCATGAAAATGGCCAATTTACTCACTCTGAGTTCTCAAAAAGGGTTCCTTCACCCCGGGAAGTTAATTAAATACCATTTGGAGGCATTTAATGTTCGAGCAAAAACGGCTGATTTTCGACAAAAGAGATAACACCCCCCCATTACGTCATGCTTCAGAAATGTGGAAAATGGTCCGTTTTCAAATGTTTTATTTTTGAACGTCAGTTCACATTTGTAGGTGGATCATCAGTGTTAGAGCTAAAATTAGCATGTTTAAAGTGATTTTCATGCTTCCAGGGGCTCGGGAAGTTAATTAAATACCATTTGGAGGCATTTAATGTTCGAGCAAAAACGGCTGATTTTCGACAAAAGAGATAACACCCCCCCATTACGTCATGCTTCAGAAATGTGGAAAATGGTCCGTTTTCAAATGTTTTATTTTTGAACGTCAGTTCACATTTGTAGGTGGATCATCAGTGTTAGAGCTAAAATTAGCATGTTTAAAGTGATTTTCATGCTTCCAGGGGCTCGGGAAGTTAATTAAATACCATTTGGAGGCATTTAATGTTCGAGCAAAAACGGCTGATTTTCGACAAAAGAGATAACACCCCCCCATTACGTCATGCTTCAGAAATGTGGAAAATGGTCCGTTTTCAAATGTTTTATTTTTGAACGTCAGTTCACATTTGTAGGTGGATCATCAGTGTTAGAGCTAAAATTAGCATGTTTAAAGTGATTTTCATGCTTCCAGGGGCCCAAAACACAAGATTTATGGAATGGTTAAAAGTGTATGAAAATGGCCAATTTACTCACTCTGAGTTCTCAAAAAGGGTTTCTTCACCCCGGGAAGTTAATTAAATACCATTTGGAGGCATTTAATGTTCGAGCAAAAACGGCTGATTTTCGACAAAAGAGATAACACCCCCCCATTACGTCATGCTTCAGAAATGTGGAAAATGGTCCGTTTTCAAATGTTTTATTTTTGAACGTCAGTTCACATTTGTAGGTGGATCATCAGTGTTAGAGCTAAAATTAGCATGTTTAAAGTGATTTCATGCTTCCAGGGGCTCGGGAAGTTAATTAAATACCATTTGGAGGCATTTAATGTTCGAGCAAAAACGGCTGATTTTCGACAAAAGAGATAACACCCCCCCATTACGTCATGCTTCAGAAATGTGGAAAATGGTCCGTTTTCAAATGTTTTATTTTTGAACGTCAGTTCACATTTGTAGGTGGATCATCAGTGTTAGAGCTAAAATTAGCATGTTTAAAGTGATTTTCATGCTTCCAGGGGCTCGGGAAGTGAAATAAATACCATTTGGAGGCATTTAATGTTCGAGCAAAAACGGCTGATTTTCGACAAAAGAGATAACACCCCCCCATTACGTCATGCTTCAGAAATCTGGAAAATGGTCCGTTTTCAAATGTTTTATTTTTGAACGTCAGTTCACATTTGTAGGTGGATCATCAGTGTTAGTGCTAAAATTAGCATGTTTAAAGTGATTTTCATGCTTCCAGGGGCCCAAAACACAAGATTTATGGAATGGTTAAAAGTGCATGAAAATGGCCAATTTACTCACTCTGAGTTCTCAAAAAGGGTTTCTTCACCCCGGGAAGTTAATTAAATACCATTTGGAGGCATTTAATGTTCGAGCAAAAACGGCTGATTTTCGACAAAAGAGATAACACCCCCCCATTACGTCATGCTTCAGAAATGTGGAAAATGGTCAGTTTTCAAATGTTTTATTTTTGAACGTCAGTTCACATTTGTAGGTGGATCATCAGTGTTAGAGCTAAAATTAGCATGTTTAAAGTGATTTTCATGCTTCCAGGGGCTCGGGAAGTTAATTAAATACCATTTGGAGGCATTTAATGTTCGAGCAAAAACGGCTGATTTTCGACAAAAGAGATAACACCCCCCCATTACGTCATGCTTCAGAAATGTGGAAAATGGTCCGTTTTCAAATGTTTTATTTTTGAACGTCAGTTCACATTTGTAGGTGGATCATCAGTGTTAGAGCTAAAATTAGCATGTTTAAAGTGATTTTCATGCTTCCAGGGGCCCAAAACACAAGATTTATGGAATGGTTAAAAGTGCATGAAAATGGCCAATTTACTCACTCTGAGTTCTCAAAAAGGGTTTCTTCACCCCGGGAAGTGAAATAAATACCATTTGGAGGCATTTAATGTTCGAGCAAAAACGGCTGATTTTCGACAAAAGAGATAACACCCCCCCATTACGTCATGCTTCAGAAATGTGGAAAATGGTCCGTTTTCAAATGTTTTATTTTTGAACGTCAGTTCACATTTGTAGGTGGATCATCAGTGTTAGAGCTAAAATTAGCATGTTTAAAGTGATTTTCATGCTTCCAGGGGCCCAAAACACAAGATTTATGGAATGGTTAAAAGTGCATGAAAATGGCCAATTTACTCACTCTGAGTTCTCAAAAAGGGTTTCTTCACCCCGGGAAGTTAATTAAATACCATTTGGAGGCATTTAATGTTCGAGCAAAAACGGCTGATTTTCGACAAAAGAGATAACACCCCCCCATTACGTCATGCTTCAGAAATGTGGAAAATGGTCTGTTTTCAAATGTTTTATTTTTGAACGTCAGTTCACATTTGTAGGTGGATCATCAGTGTTAGAGCTAAAATTAGCATGTTTAAAGTGATTTTCATGCTTCCAGGGGCCCAAAACACAAGATTTATGGAATGGTTAAAAGTGCATGAAAATGGCCAATTTACTCACTCTGAGTTCTCAAAAAGGGTTTCTTCACCCCGGGAAGTTAATTAAATACCATTTGGAGGCATTTAATGTTCGAGCAAAAACGGCTGATTTTCGACAAAAGAGATAACACCCCCCCATTACGTCATGCTTCAGAAATGTGGAAAATGGTTCGTTTTCAAATGTTTTATTTTTGAACGTCAGTTCACATTTGTAGGTGGATCATCAGTGTTAGAGCTAAAATTAGCATGTTTAAAGTGATTTTCATGCTTCCAGGGGCTCGGGAAGTTAATTAAATACCATTTGGAGGCATTTAATGTTCGAGCAAAAACGGCTGATTTTCGACAAAAGAGATAACACCCCCCCATTACGTCATGCTTCAGAAATGTGGAAAATGGTCCGTTTTCAAATGTTTTATTTTTGAACGTCAGTTCACATTTGTAGGTGGATCATCAGTGTTAGAGCTAAAATTAGCATGTTTAAAGTGATTTTCATGCTTCCAGGGGCTCGGGAAGTTAATTAAATACCATTTGGAGGCATTTAATGTTCGAGCAAAAACGGCTGATTTTCGACAAAAGAGATAACACCCCCCCATTACGTCATGCTTCAGAAATGTGGAAAATGGTCCGTTTTCAAATGTTTTATTTTTGAACGTCAGTTCACATTTGTAGGTGGATCATCAGTGTTAGAGCTAAAATTAGCATGTTTAAAGTGATTTTCATGCTTCCAGGGGCTCGGGAAGTGAAATAAATACCATTTGGAGGCATTTAATGTTCGAGCAAAAACGGCTGATTTTCGACAAAAGAGATAACACCCCCCCATTACGTCATGCTTCAGAAATGTGGAAAATGGTCCGTTTTCAAATGTTTTATTTTTGAACGTCAGTTCACATTTGTAGGTGGATCATCAGTGTTAGAGCTAAAATTAGCATGTTTAAAGTGATTTTCATGCTTCCTGGGGCCCAAAACACAAGATTAATGGAATGGTTAAAAGTGCATGAAAATGGCCAATTTACTCACTCTGAGTTCTCAAAAAGGGTTTCTTCACCCCGGGAAGTTAATTAAATACCATTTGGAGGCATTTAATGTTCGAGCAAAAACGGCTGATTTTCGACAAAAGAGATAACACCCCCCCATTACGTCATGCTTCAGAAATGTGGAAAATGGTCCGTTTTCAAATGTTTTATTTTTGAACGTCAGTTCACATTTGTAGGTGGATCATCAGTGTTAGAGCTAAAATTAGCATGTTTAAAGTGATTTTCATGCTTCCAGGGGCCCAAAACACAAGATTTATGGAATGGTTAAAAGTGCATGAAAATGGCCAATTTACTCACTCTGAGTTCTCAAAAAGGGTTTCTTCACCCCGGGAAGTGAAATAAATACCATTTGGAGGCATTTAATGTTCGAGCAAAAACGGCTGATTTTCGACAAAAGAGATAACACCCCCCCATTACGTCATGCTTCAGAAATGTGGAAAATGGTCAGTTTTCAAATGTTTTATTTTTGAACGTCAGTTCACATTTGTAGGTGGATCATCAGTGTTAGAGCTAAAATTAGCATGTTTAAAGTGATTTTCATGCTTCCAGGGGCCCAAAACACAAGATTTATGGAATGGTTAAAAGTGCATGAAAATGGCCAATTTACTCACTCTGAGTTCTCAAAAAGGGTTTCTTCACCCCGGGAAGTGAAATAAATACCATTTGGAGGCATTTAATGTTCGAGCAAAAACGGCTGATTTTCGACAAAAGAGATAACACCCCCCCATTACGTCATGCTTCAGAAATGTGGAAAATGGTCCGTTTTCAAATGTTTTATTTTTGAACGTCAGTTCACATTTGTAGGTGGATCATCAGTGTTAGAGCTAAAATTAGCATGTTTAAAGTGATTTTCATGCTTCCAGGGGCCCAAAACACAAGATTTATGGAATGGTTAAAAGTGCATGAAAATGGCCAATTTACTCACTCTGAGTTCTCAAAAAGGGTTTCTTCACCCCGGGAAGTTAATTAAATACCATTTGGAGGCATTTAATGTTCGAGCAAAAACGGCTGATTTTCGACAAAAGAGATAACACCCCCCCATTACGTCATGCTTCAGAAATGTGGAAAATGGTCTGTTTTCAAATGTTTTATTTTTGAACGTCAGTTCACATTTGTAGGTGGATCATCAGTGTTAGAGCTAAAATTAGCATGTTTAAAGTGATTTTCATGCTTCCAGGGGCCCAAAACACAAGATTTATGGAATGGTTAAAAGTGCATGAAAATGGCCAATTTACTCACTCTGAGTTCTCAAAAAGGGTTTCTTCACCCCGGGAAGTTAATTAAATACCATTTGGAGGCATTTAATGTTCGAGCAAAAACGGCTGATTTTCGACAAAAGAGATAACACCCCCCCATTACGTCATGCTTCAGAAATGTGGAAAATGGTCCGTTTTCAAATGTTTTATTTTTGAACGTCAGTTCACATTTGTAGGTGGATCATCAGTGTTAGAGCTAAAATTAGCATGTTTAAAGTGATTTTCATGCTTCCAGGGGCTCGGGAAGTTAATTAAATACCATTTGGAGGCATTTAATGTTCGAGCAAAAACGGCTGATTTTCGACAAAAGAGATAACACCCCCCCATTACGTCATGCTTCAGAAATGTGGAAAATGGTCCGTTTTCAAATGTTTTATTTTTGAACGTCAGTTCACATTTGTAGGTGGATCATCAGTGTTAGAGCTAAAATTAGCATGTTTAAAGTGATTTTCATGCTTCCAGGGGCTCGGGAAGTTAATTAAATACCATTTGGAGGCATTTAATGTTCGAGCAAAAACGGCTGATTTTCGACAAAAGAGATAACACCCCCCCATTACGTCATGCTTCAGAAATGTGGAAAATGGTCCGTTTTCAAATGTTTTATTTTTGAACGTCAGTTCACATTTGTAGGTGGATCATCAGTGTTAGAGCTAAAATTAGCATGTTTAAAGTGATTTTCATGCTTCCAGGGGCCCAAAACACAAGATTTATGGAATGGTTAAAAGTGTATGAAAATGGCCAATTTACTCACTCTGAGTTCTCAAAAAGGGTTTCTTCACCCCGGGAAGTTAATTAAATACCATTTGGAGGCATTTAATGTTCGAGCAAAAACGGCTGATTTTCGACAAAAGAGATAACACCCCCCCATTACGTCATGCTTCAGAAATGTGGAAAATGGTCCGTTTTCAAATGTTTTATTTTTGAACGTCAGTTCACATTTGTAGGTGGATCATCAGTGTTAGAGCTAAAATTAGCATGTTTAAAGTGATTTTCATGCTTCCAGGGGCTCGGGAAGTTAATTAAATACCATTTGGAGGCATTTAATGTTCGAGCAAAAACGGCTGATTTTCGACAAAAGAGATAACACCCCCCCATTACGTCATGCTTCAGAAATGTGGAAAATGGTCCGTTTTCAAATGTTTTATTTTTGAACGTCAGTTCACATTTGTAGGTGGATCATCAGTGTTAGAGCTAAAATTAGCATGTTTAAAGTGATTTTCATGCTTCCAGGGGCTCGGGAAGTGAAATAAATACCATTTGGAGGCATTTAATGTTCGAGCAAAAATGGCTGATTTTCGACAAAAGAGATAACACCCCCCCATTACGTCATGCTTCAGAAATCTGGAAAATGGTCCGTTTTCAAATGTTTTATTTTTGAACGTCAGTTCACATTTGTAGGTGGATCATCAGTGTTAGTGCTAAAATTAGCATGTTTAAAGTGATTTTCATGCTTCCAGGGGCCCAAAACACAAGATTTATGGAATGGTTAAAAGTGCATGAAAATGGCCAATTTACTCACTCTGAGTTCTCAAAAAGGGTTTCTTCACCCCGGGAAGTTAATTAAATACCATTTGGAGGCATTTAATGTTCGAGCAAAAACGGCTGATTTTCGACAAAAGAGATAACACCCCCCCATTACGTCATGCTTCAGAAATGTGGAAAATGGTCAGTTTTCAAATGTTTTATTTTTGAACGTCAGTTCACATTTGTAGGTGGATCATCAGTGTTAGAGCTAAAATTAGCATGTTTAAAGTGATTTTCATGCTTCCAGGGGCTCGGGAAGTTAATTAAATACCATTTGGAGGCATTTAATGTTCGAGCAAAAACGGCTGATTTTCGACAAAAGAGATAACACCCCCCCATTACGTCATGCTTCAGAAATGTGGAAAATGGTCCGTTTTCAAATGTTTTATTTTTGAACGTCAGTTCACATTTGTAGGTGGATCATCAGTGTTAGAGCTAAAATTAGCATGTTTAAAGTGATTTTCATGCTTCCAGGGGCCCAAAACACAAGATTTATGGAATGGTTAAAAGTGCATGAAAATGGCCAATTTACTCACTCTGAGTTCTCAAAAAGGGTTTCTTCACCCCGGGAAGTGAAATAAATACCATTTGGAGGCATTTCATGTTCGAGCAAAAACGGCTGATTTTCGACAAAAGAGATAACACCCCCCCATTACGTCATGCTTCAGAAATGTGGAAAATGGTCCGTTTTCAAATGTTTTATTTTTGAACGTCAGTTCACATTTGTAGGTGGATCATCAGTGTTAGAGCTAAAATTAGCATGTTTAAAGTGATTTTCATGCTTCCAGGGGCTCGGGAAGTTAATTAAATACCATTTGGAGGCATTTAATGTTCGAGCAAAAACGGCTGATTTTCGACAAAAGAGATAACACCCCCCGTCATGCTTCAGAAATGTGGAAAATGGTCCGTTTTCAAATGTTTTATTTTTGAACGTCAGTTCACATTTGTAGGTGGATCATCAGTGTTAGAGCTAAAATTATCATGTTTAAAGTGATTTTCATGCTTCCAGGGGCTCGGGAAGTTAATTAAATACCATTTGGAGGCATTTAATGTTCGAGCAAAAACGGCTGATTTTCGACAAAAGAGATAACACCCCCCCATTACGTCATGCTTCAGAAATGTGGAAAATGGTCCGTTTTCAAATGTTTTATTTTTGAACGTCAGTTCACATTTGTAGGTGGATCATCAGTGTTAGAGCTAAAATTAGCATGTTTAAAGTGATTTTCATGCTTCCAGGGGCTCGGGAAGTTAATTAAATACCATTTGGAGGCATTTAATGTTCGAGCAAAAACGGCTGATTTTCGACAAAAGAGATAACACCCCCCCATTACGTCATGCTTCAGAAATGTGGAAAATGGTCCGTTTTCAAATGTTTTATTTTTGAACGTCAGTTCACATTTGTAGGTGGATCATCAGTGTTAGAGCTAAAATTAGCATGTTTAAAGTGATTTTCATGCTTCCAGGGGCCCAAAACACAAGATTTATGGAATGGTTAAAAGTGCATGAAAATGGCCAATTTACTCACTCTGAGTTCTCAAAAAGGGTTTCTTCACCCCGGGAAGTTAATTAAATACCATTTGGAGGCATTTAATGTTCGAGCAAAAACGGCTGATTTTCGACAAAAGAGATAACACCCCCCCATTACGTCATGCTTCAGAAATGTGGAAAATGGTCCGTTTTCAAATGTTTTATTTTTGAACGTCAGTTCACATTTGTAGGTGGATCATCAGTGTTAGAGCTAAAATTAGCATGTTTAAAGTGATTTTCATGCTTCCAGGGGCTCGGGAAGTTAATTAAATACCATTTGGAGGCATTTAATGTTCGAGCAAAAACGGCTGATTTTCGACAAAAGAGATAACACCCCCCCATTACGTCATGCTTCAGAAATGTGGAAAATGGTCCGTTTTCAAATGTTTTATTTTTGAACGTCAGTTCACATTTGTAGGTGGATCATCAGTGTTAGAGCTAAAATTAGCATGTTTAAAGTGATTTTCATGCTTCCAGGGGCTCGGGAAGTTAATTAAATACCATTTGGAGGCATTTAATGTTCGAGCAAAAACGGCTGATTTTCGACAAAAGAGATAACACCCCCCCATTACGTCATGCTTCAGAAATGTGGAAAATGGTCCGTTTTCAAATGTTTATTTTTGAACGTCAGTTCACATTTGTAGGTGGGTCATCAGTGTTAGAGCTAAAATTAGCATGTTTAAAGTGATTTTCATGCTTCCAGGGGCTCGGGAAATTAATTAAATACCATTTGGAGGCATTTAATGTTCGAGCAAAAACGGCTGATTTTCGACAAAAGAGATAACACCCCCCCATTACGTCATGCTTCAGAAATGTGGAAAATGGTCCGTTTTCAAATGTTTTATTTTTGAACGTCAGTTCACATTTGTAGGTGGATCATCAGTGTTAGAGCTAAAATTAGCATGTTTAAAGTGATTTTCATGCTTCCAGGGGCCCAAAACACAAGATTTATGGAATGGTTAAAAGTGTATGAAAATGGCCAATTTACTCACTCTGAGTTCTCAAAAAGGGTTTCTTCACCCCGGGAAGTTAATTAAATACCATTTGGAGGCATTTAATGTTCGAGCAAAAACGGCTGATTTTCGACAAAAGAGATAACACCCCCCCATTACGTCATGCTTCAGAAATGTGGAAAATGGTCCGTTTTCAAATGTTTTATTTTTGAACGTCAGTTCACATTTGTAGGTGGATCATCAGTGTTAGAGCTAAAATTAGCATGTTTAAAGTGATTTTCATGCTTCCAGGGGCTCGGGAAGTTAATTAAATACCATTTGGAGGCATTTAATGTTCGAGCAAAAACGGCTGATTTTCGACAAAAGAGATAACACCCCCCCATTACGTCATGCTTCAGAAATGTGGAAAATGGTCCGTTTTCAAATGTTTTATTTTTGAACGTCAGTTCACATTTGTAGGTGGATCATCAGTGTTAGAGCTAAAATTAGCATGTTTAAAGTGATTTTCATGCTTCCAGGGGCTCGGGAAGTGAAATAAATACCATTTGGAGGCATTTAATGTTCGAGCAAAAACGGCTGATTTTCGACAAAAGAGATAACACCCCCCCATTACGTCATGCTTCAGAAATCTGGAAAATGGTCCGTTTTCAAATGTTTTATTTTTGAACGTCAGTTCACATTTGTAGGTGGATCATCAGTGTTAGAGCTAAAATTAGCATGTTTAAAGTGATTTTCATGCTTCCAGGGGCCCAAAACACAAGATTTATGGAATGGTTAAAAGTGCATGAAAATGGCCAATTTACTCACTCTGAGTTCTCAAAAAGGGTTTCTTCACCCCGGGAAGTTAATTAAATACCATTTGGAGGCATTTAATGTTCGAGCAAAAACGGCTGATTTTCGACAAAAGAGATAACACCCCCCCATTACGTCATGCTTCAGAAATGTGGAAAATGGTCAGTTTTCAAATGTTTTATTTTTGAACGTCAGTTCACATTTGTAGGTGGATCATCAGTGTTAGAGCTAAAATTAGCATGTTTAAAGTGATTTTCATGCTTCCAGGGGCTCGGGAAGTTAATTAAATACCATTTGGAGGCATTTAATGTTCGAGCAAAAACGGCTGATTTTCGACAAAAGAGATAACATCCCCCATTACGTCATGCTTCAGAAATGTGGAAAATGGTCCGTTTTCAAATGTTTTATTTTTGAACGTCAGTTCACATTTGTAGGTGGATCATCAGTGTTAGAGCTAAAATTAGCATGTTTAAAGTGATTTTCATGCTTCCAGGGGCCCAAAACACAAGATTTATGGAATGGTTAAAAGTGCATGAAAATGGCCAATTTACTCACTCTGAGTTCTCAAAAAGGGTTTCTTCACCCCGGGAAGTGAAATAAATACCATTTGGAGGCATTTAATGTTCGAGCAAAAACGGCTGATTTTCGACAAAAGAGATAACACCCCCCCATTACGTCATGCTTCAGAAATGTGGAAAATGGTCCGTTTTCAAATGTTTTATTTTTGAACGTCAGTTCACATTTGTAGGTGGATCATCAGTGTTAGAGCTAAAATTAGCATGTTTAAAGTGATTTTCATGCTTCCAGGGGCTCGGGAAGTTAATTAAATACCATTTGGAGGCATTTAATGTTCGAGCAAAAACGGCTGATTTTCGACAAAAGAGATAACACCCCCCGTCATGCTCCAGAAATGTGGAAAATGGTCCGTTTTCAAATGTTTTATTTTTGAACGTCATTTCACATTTGTAGGTGGATCATCAGTGTTAGAGCTAAAATTAGCATGTTTAAAGTGATTTTCATGCTTCCAGGGGCTCGGGAAGTTAATTAAATACCATTTGGAGGCATTTAATGTTCGAGCAAAAACGGCTAATTTTCGACAAAAGAGATAACACCCCCCCATTACGTCATGCTTCAGAAATGTGGAAAATGGTCCGTTTTCAAATGTTTTATTTTTGAACGTCAGTTCACATTTGTAGGTGGATCATCAGTGTTAGAGCTAAAATTAGCATGTTTAAAGTGATTTTCATGCTTCCAGGGGCTCGGGAAGTTAATTAAATACCATTTGGAGGCATTTAATGTTCGAGCAAAAACGGCTTATTTTCGACAAAAGAGATAACACCCCCCCATTACGTCATGCTTCAGAAATGTGGAAAATGGTCCGTTTTCAAATGTTTTATTTTTGAACGTCAGTTCACATTTGTAGGTGGATCATCAGTGTTAGAGCTAAAATTAGCATGTTTAAAGTGATTTTCATGCTTCCAGGGGCCCAAAACACAAGATTTATGGAATGGTTAAAAGTGCATGAAAATGGCCAATTTACTCACTCTGAGTTCTCAAAAAGGGTTTCTTCACCCCGGGAAGTGAAATAAATACCATTTGGAGGCATTTAATGTTCGAGCAAAAACGGCTGATTTTCGACAAAAGAGATAACACCCCCCCATTACGTCATGCTTCAGAAATGTGGAAAATGGTCCGTTTTCAAATGTTTTATTTTTGAACGTCAGTTCACATTTGTAGGTGGATCATCAGTGTTAGAGCTAAAATTAGCATGTTTAAAGTGATTTTCATGCTTCCAGGGGCTCGGGAAGTTAATTAAATACCATTTGGAGGCATTTAATGTTCGAGCAAAAACGGCTGATTTTCGACAAAAGAGATAACACCCCCCCATTACGTCATGCTTCAGAAATGTGGAAAATGGTCAGTTTTCAAATGTTTTATTTTTGAACGTCAGTTCACATTTGTAGGTGGATCATCAGTGTTAGAGCTAAAATTAGCATGTTTAAAGTGATTTTCATGCTTCCAGGGGCTCGGGAAGTTAATTAAATACCATTTGGAGGCATTTAATGTTCGAGCAAAAACGGCTGATTTTCGACAAAAGAGATAACACCCCCCCATTACGTCATGCTTCAGAAATGTGGAAAATGGTCCGTTTTCAAATGTTTTATTTTTGAACGTCAGTTCACATTTGTAGGTGGATCATCAGTGTTAGAGCTAAAATTAGCATGTTTAAAGTGATTTTCATGCTTCCAGGGGCCCAAAACACAAGATTTATGGAATGGTTAAAAGTGCATGAAAATGGCCAATTTACTCACTCTGAGTTCTCAAAAAGGGTTTCTTCACCCCGGGAAGTGAAATAAATACCATTTGGAGGCATTTAATGTTCGAGCAAAAACGGCTGATTTTCGACAAAAGAGATAACACCCCCCCATTACGTCATGCTTCAGAAATGTGGAAAATGGTCCGTTTTCAAATGTTTTATTTTTGAACGTCAGTTCACATTTGTAGGTGGATCATCAGTGTTAGAGCTAAAATTAGCATGTTTAAAGTGATTTTCATGCTTCCAGGGGCTCGGGAAGTTAATTAAATACCATTTGGAGGCATTTAATGTTCGAGCAAAAACGGCTGATTTTCGACAAAAGAGATAACACCCCCCCATTACGTCATGCTTCAGAAATGTGGAAAATGGTCAGTTTTCAAATGTTTTATTTTTGAACGTCAGTTCACATTTGTAGGTGGATCATCAGTGTTAGAGCTAAAATTAGCATGTTTAAAGTGATTTTCATGCTTCCAGGGGCTCGGGAAGTTAATTAAATACCATTTGGAGGCATTTAATGTTCGAGCAAAAACGGCTGATTTTCGACAAAAGAGATAACACCCCCCCATTACGTCATGCTTCAGAAATGTGGAAAATGGTCCGTTTTCAAATGTTTTATTTTTGAACGTCAGTTCACATTTGTAGGTGGATCATCAGTGTTAGAGCTAAAATTAGCATGTTTAAAGTGATTTTCATGCTTCCAGGGGCCCAAAACACAAGATTTATGGAATGGTTAAAAGTGCATGAAAATGGCCAATTTACTCACTCTGAGTTCTCAAAAAGGGTTTCTTCACCCCGGGAAGTGAAATAAATACCATTTGGAGGCATTTAATGTTCGAGCAAAAACGGCTGATTTTCGACAAAAGAGATAACACCCCCCCATTACGTCATGCTTCAGAAATGTGGAAAATGGTCCGTTTTCAAATGTTTTATTTTTGAACGTCAGTTCACATTTGTAGGTAGATCATCAGTGTTAGAGCTAAAATTAGCATGTTTAAAGTGATTTTCATGCTTCCAGGGGCTCGGGAAGTTAATTAAATACCATTTGGAGGCATTTAATGTTCGAGCAAAAACGGCTGATTTTCGACAAAAGAGATAACACCCCCCGTCATGCTTCAGAAATGTGGAAAATGGTCCGTTTTCAAATGTTTTATTTTTGAACGTCAGTTCACATTTGTAGGTGGATCATCAGTGTTAGAGCTAAAATTAGCATGTTTAAAGTGATTTTCATGCTTCCAGGGGCTCGGGAAGTTAATTAAATACCATTTGGAGGCATTTAATGTTCAAGCAAAAACGGCTGATTTTCGACAAAAGAGATAACACCCCCCCATTACGTCATGCTTCAGAAATGTGGAAAATGGTCCGTTTTCAAATGTTTTATTTTTGAACGTCAGTTCACATTTGTAGGTGGATCATCAGTGTTAGAGCTAAAATTAGCATGTTTAAAGTGATTTTCATGCTTCCAGGGGCTCGGGAAGTTAATTAAATACCATTTGGAGGCATTTAATGTTCGAGCAAAAACGGCTGATTTTCGACAAAAGAGATAACACCCCCCCATTACGTCATGCTTCAGAAATGTGGAAAATGGTCCGTTTTCAAATGTTTTATTTTTGAACGTCAGTTCACATTTGTAGGTGGATCATCAGTGTTAGAGCTAAAATTAGCATGTTTAAAGTGATTTTCATGCTTCCAGGGGCCCAAAACACAAGATTTATGGAATGGTTAAAAGTGCATGAAAATGGCCAATTTACTCACTCTGAGTTCTCAAAAAGGGTTTCTTCACCCCGGGAAGTTAATTAAATACCATTTGGAGGCATTTAATGTTCGAGCAAAAACGGCTGATTTTCGACAAAAGAGATAACACCCCCCCATTACGTCATGCTTCAGAAATGTGGAAAATGGTCCGTTTTCAAATGTTTTATTTTTGAACGTCAGTTCACATTTGTAGGTGGATCATCAGTGTTAGAGCTAAAATTAGCATGTTTAAAGTGATTTTCATGCTTCCAGGGGCTCGGGAAGTTAATTAAATACCATTTGGAGGCATTTAATGTTCGAGCAAAAACGGCTGATTTTCGACAAAAGAGATAACACCCCCCCATTACGTCATGCTTCAGAAATGTGGAAAATGGTCCGTTTTCAAATGTTTTATTTTTGAACGTCAGTTCACATTTGTAGGTGGATCATCAGTGTTAGAGCTAAAATTAGCATGTTTAAAGTGATTTTCATGCTTCCAGGGGCTCGGGAAGTTAATTAAATACCATTTGGAGGCATTTAATGTTCGAGCAAAAACGGCTGATTTTCGACAAAAGAGATATTACCCCCCCATTACGTCATGCTTCAGAAATGTGGAAAATGGTCCGTTTTCAAATGTTTTATTTTTGAACGTCAGTTCACATTTGTAGGTGGATCATCAGTGTTAGAGCTAAAATTAGCATGTTTAAAGTGATTTTCATGCTTCCAGGGGCTCGGGAAATTAATTAAATACCATTTGGAGGCATTTAATGTTCGAGCAAAAACGGCTGATTTTCGACAAAAGAGATAACACCCCCCATTACGTCATGCTTCAGAAATGTGGAAAATGGTCCGTTTTCAAATGTTTTATTTTTGAACGTCAGTTCACATTTGTAGGTGGATCATCAGTGTTAGAGCTAAAATTAGCATGTTTAAAGTGATTTTCATGCTTCCAGGGGCCCAAAACACAAGATTTATGGAATGGTTAAAAGTGTATGAAAATGGCCAATTTACTCACTCTGAGTTCTCAAAAAGGGTTTCTTCACCCCGGGAAGTTAATTGAATACCATTTGGAGGCATTTAATGTTCGAGCAAAAACGGCTGATTTTCGACAAAAGAGATAACACCCCCCCATTACGTCATGCTTCAGAAATGTGGAAAATGGTCCGTTTTCAAATGTTTTATTTTTGAACGTCAGTTCACATTTGTAGGTGGATCATCAGTGTTAGAGCTAAAATTAGCATGTTTAAAGTGATTTTCATGCTTCCAGGGGCTCGGGAAGTTAATTAAATACCATTTGGAGGCATTTAATGTTCGAGCAAAAACGGCTGATTTTCGACAAAAGAGATAACACCCCCCCATTACGTCATGCTTCAGAAATGTGGAAAATGGTCCGTTTTCAAATGTTTTATTTTTGAACGTCAGTTCACATTTGTAGGTGGATCATCAGTGTTAGAGCTAAAATTAGCATGTTTAAAGTGATTTTCATGCTTCCAGGGGCTCGGGAAGTTAATTAAATACCATTTGGAGGCATTTAATGTTCGAGCAAAAACGGCTGATTTTCGACAAAAGAGATAACACCCCCCGTCATGCTTCAGAAATGTGGAAAATGGTCCGTTTTCAAATGTTTTATTTTTGAACGTCAGTTCACATTTGTAGGTGGATCATCAGTGTTAGAGCTAAAATTAGCATGTTTAAAGTGATTTTCATGCTTCCAGGGGCTCGGGAAGTTAATTAAATACCATTTGGAGGCATTTAATGTTCGAGCAAAAACGGCTGATTTTCGACAAAAGAGATAACACCCCCCCATTACGTCATGCTTCAGAAATGTGGAAAATGGTCCGTTTTCAAATGTTTTATTTTTGAACGTCAGTTCACATTTGTAGGTGGATCATCAGTGTTAGAGCTAAAATTAGCATGTTTAAAGTGATTTTCATGCTTCCAGGGGCTCGGGAAGTTAATTAAATACCATTTGGAGGCATTTAATGTTCGAGCAAAAACGGCTTATTTTCGACAAAAGAGATAACACCCCCCCATTACGTCATGCTTCAGAAATGTGGAAAATGGTCCGTTTTCAAATGTTTTATTTTTGAACGTCAGTTCACATTTGTAGGTGGATCATCAGTGTTAGAGCTAAAATTAGCATGTTTAAAGTGATTTTCATGCTTCCAGGGGCCCAAAACACAAGATTTATGGAATGGTTAAAAGTGCATGAAAATGGCCAATTTACTCACTCTGAGTTCTCAAAAAGGGTTTCTTCACCCCGGGAAGTTAATTAAATACCATTTGGAGGCATTTAATGTTCGAGCAAAAACGGCTGGTTTTCGACAAAAGAGATAACACCCCCCCATTACGTCATGCTTCAGAAATGTGGAAAATGGTCCGTTTTCAAATGTTTTATTTTTGAACGTCAGTTCACATTTGTAGGTGGATCATCAGTGTTAGAGCTAAAATTAGCATGTTTAAAGTGATTTTCATGCTTCCAGGGGCTCGGGAAGTTAATTAAATACCATTTGGAGGCATTTAATGTTCGAGCAAAAACGGCTGATTTTCGACAAAAGAGATAACACCCCCCCATTACGTCATGCTTCAGAAATGTGGAAAATGGTCCGTTTTCAAATGTTTTATTTTTGAACGTCAGTTCACATTTGTAGGTGGATCATCAGTGTTAGAGCTAAAATTAGCATGTTTAAAGTGATTTTCATGCTTCCAGGGGCCCAAAACACAAGATTTATGGAATGGTTAAAAGTGCATGAAAATGGCCAATTTACTCACTCTGAGTTCTCAAAAAGGGTTTCTTCACCCCGGGAAGTTAATTAAATACCATTTGGAGGCATTTAATGTTCGAGCAAAAACGGCTGATTTTCGACAAAAGAGATAACACCCCCCCATTACGTCATGCTTCAGAAATGTGGAAAATGGTCCGTTTTCAAATGTTTTATTTTTGAACGTCAGTTCACATTTGTAGGTGGATCATCAGTGTTAGAGCTAAAATTAGCATGTTTAAAGTGATTTTCATGCTTCCAGGGGCCCAAAACACAAGATTTATGGAATGGTTAAAAGTGCATGAAAATGGCCAATTTACTCACTCTGAGTTCTCAAAAAGGGTTTCTTCACCCCGGGAAGTTAATTAAATACCATTTGGAGGCATTTAATGTTCGAGCAAAAACGGCTGATTTTCGACAAAAGAGATAACCCCCCCCCATTACGTCATGCTTCAGAAATGTGGAAAATGGTCCGTTTTCAAATGTTTTATTTTTGAACGTCAGTTCACATTTGTAGGTGGATCATCAGTGTTAGAGCTAAAATTAGCATGTTTAAAGTGATTTTCATGCTTCCAGGGGCTCGGGAAGTTAATTAAATACCATTTGGAGGCATTTAATGTTCGAGCAAAAACGGCTGATTTTCGACAAAAGAGATAACACCCCCCCATTACGTCATGCTTCAGAAATGTGGAAAATGGTCCGTTTTCAAATGTTTTATTTTTGAACGTCAGTTCACATTTGTAGGTGGATCATCAGTGTTAGAGCTAAAATTAGCATGTTTAAAGTGATTTTCATGCTTCCAGGGGCTCGGGAAGTTAATTAAATACCATTTGGAGGCATTTAATGTTCGAGCAAAAACGGCTGATTTTTGACAAAAGAGATAACACCCCCCCATTACGTCATGCTTCAGAAATGTGGAAAATGGTCAGTTTTCAAATGTTTTATTTTTGAACGTCAGTTCACATTTGTAGGTGGATCATCAGTGTTAGAGCTAAAATTAGCATGTTTAAAGTGATTTTCATGCTTCCAGGGGCTCGGGAAGTTAATTAAATACCATTTGGAGGCATTTAATGTTCGAGCAAAAACGGCTGATTTTCGACAAAAGAGATAACACCCCCCCATTACGTCATGCTTCAGAAATGTGGAAAATGGTCCGTTTTCAAATGTTTTATTTTTGAACGTCAGTTCACATTTGTAGGTGGATCATCAGTGTTAGAGCTAAAATTAGCATGTTTAAAGTGATTTTCATGCTTCCAGGGGCCCAAAACACAAGATTTATGGAATGGTTAAAAGTGCATGAAAATGGCCAATTTACTCACTCTGAGTTCTCAAAAAGGGTTTCTTCACCCCGGGAAGTGAAATAAATACCATTTGGAGGCATTTAATGTTCGAGCAAAAACGGCTGATTTTCGACAAAAGAGATAACACCCCCCCATTACGTCATGCTTCAGAAATGTGGAAAATGGTCCGTTTTCAAATGTTTTATTTTTGAACGTCAGTTCACATTTGTAGGTGGATCATCAGTGTTAGAGCTAAAATTAGCATGTTTAAAGTGATTTTCATGCTTCCAGGGGCTCGGGAAGTTAATTAAATACCATTTGGAGGCATTTAATGTTCGAGCAAAAACGGCTGATTTTCGACAAAAGAGATAACACCCCCCGTCATGCTTCAGAAATGTGGAAAATGGTCCGTTTTCAAATGTTTTATTTTTGAACGTCAGTTCACATTTGTAGGTGGATCATCAGTGTTAGAGCTAAAATTAGCATGTTTAAAGTGATTTTCATGCTTCCAGGGGCTCGGGAAGTTAATTAAATACCATTTGGAGGCATTTAATGTTCGAGCAAAAACGGCTGATTTTCGACAAAAGAGATAACACCCCCCCATTACGTCATGCTTCAGAAATGTGGAAAATGGTCCGTTTTCAAATGTTTTATTTTTGAACGTCAGTTCACATTTGTAGGTGGATCATCAGTGTTAGAGCTAAAATTAGCATGTTTAAAGTGATTTTCATGCTTCCAGGGGCTCGGGAAGTTAATTAAATACCATTTGGAGGCATTTAATGTTCGAGCAAAAACGGCTGATTTTCGACAAAAGAGATAACACCCCCCCATTACGTCATGCTTCAGAAATGTGGAAAATGGTCCGTTTTCAAATGTTTTATTTTTGAACGTCAGTTCACATTTGTAGGTGGATCATCAGTGTTAGAGCTAAAATTAGCATGTTTAAAGTGATTTTCATGCTTCCAGGGGCTCGGGAAGTTAATTAAATACCATTTGGAGGCATTTAATGTTCAAGCAAAAACGGCTGATTTTCGACAAAAGAGATAACACCCCCCCCATTACGTCATGCTTCAGAAATGTGGAAAATGGTCCGTTTTCAAATGTTTTATTTTTGAACGTCAGTTCACATTTGTAGGTGGATCATCAGTGTTAGAGCTAAAATTAGCATGTTTAAAGTGATTTTCATGCTTCCAGGGGCTCGGGAAGTTAATTAAATACCATTTGGAGGCATTTAATGTTCGAGCAAAAACGGCTGATTTTCGACAAAAGAGATAACACCCCCCCATTACGTCATGCTTCAGAAATGTGGAAAATGGTCCGTTTTCAAATGTTTTATTTTTGAACGTCAGTTCACATTTGTAGGTGGATCATCAGTGTTAGAGCTAAAATTAGCATGTTTAAAGTGATTTTCATGCTTCCAGGGGCTCGGGAAATTAATTAAATACCATTTGGAGGCATTTAATGTTCGAGCAAAAACGGCTGATTTTCGACAAAAGAGATAACACCCCCCATTACGTCATGCTTCAGAAATGTGGAAAATGGTCCGTTTTCAAATGTTTTATTTTTGAACGTCAGTTCACATTTGTAGGTGGATCATCAGTGTTAGAGCTAAAATTAGCATGTTTAAAGTGATTTTCATGCTTCCAGGGGCCCAAAACACAAGATTTATGGAATGGTTAAAAGTGTATGAAAATGGCCAATTTACTCACTCTGAGTTCTCAAAAAGGGTTTCTTCACCCCGGGAAGTTAATTAAATACCATTTGGAGGCATTTAATGTTCGAGCAAAAACGGCTGATTTTCGACAAAAGAGATAACACCCCCCCATTACGTCATGCTTCAGAAATGTGGAAAATGGTCCGTTTTCAAATGTTTTATTTTTGAACGTCAGTTCACATTTGTAGGTGGATCATCAGTGTTAGAGCTAAAATTAGCATGTTTAAAGTGATTTTCATGCTTCCAGGGGCTCGGGAAGTTAATTAAATACCATTTGGAGGCATTTAATGTTCGAGCAAAAACGGCTGATTTTCGACAAAAGAGATAACACCCCCCCATTACGTCATGCTTCAGAAATGTGGAAAATGGTCCGTTTTCAAATGTTTTATTTTTGAACGTCAGTTCACATTTGTAGGTGGATCATCAGTGTTAGAGCTAAAATTAGCATGTTTAAAGTGATTTTCATGCTTCCAGGGGCTCGGGAAGTTAATTAAATACCATTTGGAGGCATTTAATGTTCGAGCAAAAACGGCTGATTTTCGACAAAAGAGATAACATCCCCCATTACGTCATGCTTCAGAAATGTGGAAAATGGTCCGTTTTCAAATGTTTTATTTTTGAACGTCAGTTCACATTTGTAGGTGGATCATCAGTGTTAGAGCTAAAATTAGCATGTTTAAAGTGATTTTCATGCTTCCAGGGGCCCAAAACACAAGATTTATGGAATGGTTAAAAGTGCATGAAAATGGCCAATTTACTCACTCTGAGTTCTCAAAAAGGGTTTCTTCACCCCGGGAAGTGAAATAAATACCATTTGGAGGCATTTAATGTTCGAGCAAAAATGGCTGATTTTCGACAAAAGAGATAACACCCCCCCATTACGTCATGCTTCAGAAATGTGGAAAATGGTCCGTTTTCAAATGTTTTATTTTTGAACGTCAGTTCACATTTGTAGGTGGATCATCAGTGTTAGAGCTAAAATTAGCATGTTTAAAGTGATTTTCATGCTTCCAGGGGCTCGGGAAGTTAATTAAATACCATTTGGAGGCATTTAATGTTCGAGCAAAAACGGCTGATTTTCGACAAAAGAGATAACACCCCCCGTCATGCTTCAGAAATGTGGAAAATGGTCCGTTTTCAAATGTTTTATTTTTGAACGTCAGTTCACATTTGTAGGTGGATCATCAGTGTTAGAGCTAAAATTAGCATGTTTAAAGTGATTTTCATGCTTCCAGGGGCTCTGGAAGTTAATTAAATACCATTTGGAGGCATTTAATGTTCGAGCAAAAACGGCTGATTTTCGACAAAAGAGATAACACCCCCCCATTACGTCATGCTTCAGAAATGTGGAAAATGGTCCGTTTTCAAATGTTTTATTTTTGAACGTCAGTTCACATTTGTAGGTGGATCATCAGTGTTAGAGCTAAAATTAGCATGTTTAAAGTGATTTTCATGCTTCCAGGGGCTCGGGAAGTTAATTAAATACCATTTGGAGGCATTTAATGTTCGAGCAAAAACGGCTTATTTTCGACAAAAGAGATAACACCCCCCCATTACGTCATGCTTCAGAAATGTGGAAAATGGTCCGTTTTCAAATGTTTTATTTTTGAACGTCAGTTCACATTTGTAGGTGGATCATCAGTGTTAGAGCTAAAATTAGCATGTTTAAAGTGATTTTCATGCTTCCAGGGGCCCAAAACACAAGATTTATGGAATGGTTAAAAGTGCATGAAAATGGCCAATTTACTCACTCTGAGTTCTCAAAAAGGGTTTCTTCACCCCGGGAAGTTAATTAAATACCATTTGGAGGCATTTAATGTTCGAGCAAAAACGGCTGGTTTTCGACAAAAGAGATAACACCCCCCCATTACGTCATGCTTCAGAAATGTGGAAAATGGTCCGTTTTCAAATGTTTTATTTTTGAACGTCAGTTCACATTTGTAGGTGGATCATCAGTGTTAGAGCTAAAATTAGCATGTTTAAAGTGATTTTCATGCTTCCAGGGGCTCGGGAAGTTAATTAAATACCATTTGGAGGCATTTAATGTTCGAGCAAAAACGGCTGATTTTCGACAAAAGAGATAACACCCCCCCATTACGTCATGCTTCAGAAATGTGGAAAATGGTCCGTTTTCAAATGTTTTATTTTTGAACGTCAGTTCACATTTGTAGGTGGATCATCAGTGTTAGAGCTAAAATTAGCATGTTTAAAGTGATTTTCATGCTTCCAGGGGCCCAAAACACAAGATTTATGGAATGGTTAAAAGTGCATGAAAATGGCCAATTTACTCACTCTGAGTTCTCAAAAAGGGTTTCTTCACCCCGGGAAGTTAATTAAATACCATTTGGAGGCATTTAATGTTCGAGCAAAAACGGCTGATTTTCGACAAAAGAGATAACACCCCCCCATTACGTCATGCTTCAGAAATGTGGAAAATGGTCCGTTTTCAAATGTTTTATTTTTGAACGTCAGTTCACATTTGTAGGTGGATCGTCAGTGTTAGAGCTAAAATTAGCATGTTTAAAGTGATTTTCATGCTTCCAGGGGCCCAAAACACAAGATTTATGGAATGGTTAAAAGTGCATGAAAATGGCCAATTTACTCACTCTGAGTTCTCAAAAAGGGTTTCTTCACCCCGGGAAGTTAATTAAATACCATTTGGAGGCATTTAATGTTCGAGCAAAAACGGCTGATTTTCGACAAAAGAGATAACCCCCCCCCATTACGTCATGCTTCAGAAATGTGGAAAATGGTCCGTTTTCAAATGTTTTATTTTTGAACGTCAGTTCACATTTGTAGGTGGATCATCAGTGTTAGAGCTAAAATTAGCATGTTTAAAGTGATTTTCATGCTTCCAGGGGCTCGGGAAGTTAATTAAATACCATTTGGAGGCATTTAATGTTCGAGCAAAAACGGCTGATTTTCGACAAAAGAGATAACACCCCCCCATTACGTCATGCTTCAGAAATGTGGAAAATGGTCCGTTTTCAAATGTTTTATTTTTGAACGTCAGTTCACATTTGTAGGTGGATCATCAGTGTTAGAGCTAAAATTAGCATGTTTAAAGTGATTTTCATGCTTCCAGGGGCCCAAAACACAAGATTTATGGAATGGTTAAAAGTGTATGAAAATGGCCAATTTACTCACTCTGAGTTCTCAAAAAGGGTTTCTTCACCCCGGGAAGTTAATTAAATACCATTTGGAGGCATTTAATGTTCGAGCAAAAACGGCTGATTTTCGACAAAAGAGATAACACCCCCCGTCATGCTTCAGAAATGTGGAAAATGGTCCGTTTTCAAATGTTTTATTTTTGAACGTCAGTTCACATTTGTAGGTGGATCATCAGTGTTAGAGCTAAAATTAGCATGTTTAAAGTGATTTTCATGCTTCCAGGGGCTCGGGAAGTTAATTAAATACCATTTGGAGGCATTTAATGTTCGAGCAAAAACGGCTGATTTTCGACAAAAGAGATAACACCCCCCCATTACGTCATGCTTCAGAAATGTGGAAAATGGTCCGTTTTCAAATGTTTTATTTTTGAACGTCAGTTCACATTTGTAGGTGGATCATCAGTGTTAGAGCTAAAATTAGCATGTTTAAAGTGATTTTCATGCTTCCAGGGGCTCGGGAAGTTAATTAAATACCATTTGGAGGCATTTAATGTTCGAGCAAAAACGGCTTATTTTCGACAAAAGAGATAACACCCCCCCATTACGTCATGCTTTAGAAATGTGGAAAATGGTCCATTTTCAAATGTTTTATTTTTGAACGTCAGTTCACATTTGTAGGTGGATCATCAGTGTTAGAGCTAAAATTAGCATGTTTAAAGTGATTTTCATGCTTCCAGGGGCCCAAAACACAAGATTTATGGAATGGTTAAAAGTGCATGAAAATGGCCAATTTACTCACTCTGAGTTCTCAAAAAGGGTTTCTTCACCCCGGGAAGTGAAATAAATACCATTTGGAGGCATTTAATGTTCGAGCAAAAACGGCTGATTTTCGACAAAAGAGATAACACCCCCCCATTACGTCATGCTTCAGAAATGTGGAAAATGGTCCGTTTTCAAATGTTTTATTTTTGAACGTCAGTTCACATTTGTAGGTGGATCATCAGTGTTAGAGCTAAAATTAGCATGTTTAAAGTGATTTTCATGCTTCCAGGGGCTCGGGAAGTTAATTAAATACCATTTGGAGGCATTTAATGTTCGAGCAAAAACGGCTGATTTTCGACAAAAGAGATAACACCCCCCCATTACGTCATGCTTCAGAAATGTGGAAAATGGTCAGTTTTCAAATGTTTTATTTTTGAACGTCAGTTCACATTTGTAGGTGGATCATCAGTGTTAGAGCTAAAATTAGCATGTTTAAAGTGATTTTCATGCTTCCAGGGGCTCGGGAAGTTAATTAAATACCATTTGGAGGCATTTAATGTTCGAGCAAAAACGGCTGATTTTCGACAAAAGAGATAACACCCCCCCATTACGTCATGCTTCAGAAATGTGGAAAATGGTCCGTTTTCAAATGTTTTATTTTTGAACGTCAGTTCACATTTGTAGGTGGATCATCAGTGTTAGAGCTAAAATTAGCATGTTTAAAGTGATTTTCATGCTTCCAGGGGCCCAAAACACAAGATTTATGGAATGGTTAAAAGTGCATGAAAATGGCCAATTTACTCACTCTGAGTTCTCAAAAAGGGTTTCTTCACCCCGGGAAGTGAAATAAATACCATTTGGAGGCATTTAATGTTCGAGCAAAAACGGCTGATTTTCGACAAAAGAGATAACACCCCCCCATTACGTCATGCTTCAGAAATGTGGAAAATGGTCCGTTTTCAAATGTTTTATTTTTGAACGTCAGTTCACATTTGTAGGTGGATCATCAGTGTTAGAGCTAAAATTAGCATGTTTAAAGTGATTTTCATGCTTCCAGGGGCTCGGGAAGTTAATTAAATACCATTTGGAGGCATTTAATGTTCGAGCAAAAACGGCTGATTTTCGACAAAAGAGATAACACCCCCCGTCATGCTTCAGAAATGTGGAAAATGGTCCGTTTTCAAATGTTTTATTTTTGAACGTCAGTTCACATTTGTAGGTGGATCATCAGTGTTAGAGCTAAAATTAGCATGTTTAAAGTGATTTTCATGCTTCCAGGGGCTCGGGAAGTTAATTAAATACCATTTGGAGGCATTTAATGTTCGAGCAAAAACGGCTGATTTTCGACAAAAGAGATAACCCCCCCCATTACGTCATGCTTCAGAAATGTGGAAAATGGTCCGTTTTCAAATGTTTTATTTTTGAACGTCAGTTCACATTTGTAGGTGGATCATCAGTGTTAGAGCTAAAATTAGCATGTTTAAAGTGATTTTCATGCTTCCAGGGGCTCGGGAAGTTAATTAAATACCATTTGGAGGCATTTAATGTTCGAGCAAAAACGGCTGATTTTCGACAAAAGAGATAACACCCCCCCATTACGTCATGCTTCAGAAATGTGGAAAATGGTCCGTTTTCAAATGTTTTATTTTTGAACGTCAGTTCACATTTGTAGGTGGATCATCAGTGTTAGAGCTAAAATTAGCATGTTTAAAGTGATTTTCATGCTTCCAGGGGCCCAAAACACAAGATTTATGGAATGGTTAAAAGTGTATGAAAATGGCCAATTTACTCACTCTGAGTTCTCAAAAAGGGTTTCTTCACCCCGGGAAGTTAATTAAATACCATTTGGAGGCATTTAATGTTCGAGCAAAAACGGCTGATTTTCGACAAAAGAGATAACACCCCCCGTCATGCTTCAGAAATGTGGAAAATGGTCCGTTTTCAAATGTTTTATTTTTGAACGTCAGTTCACATTTGTAGGTGGATCATCAGTGTTAGAGCTAAAATTAGCATGTTTAAAGTGATTTTCATGCTTCCAGGGGCTCGGGAAGTTAATTAAATACCATTTGGAGGCATTTAATGTTCGAGCAAAAACGGCTGATTTTCGACAAAAGAGATAACACCCCCCCATTACGTCATGCTTCAGAAATGTGGAAAATGGTCCGTTTTCAAATGTTTTATTTTTGAACGTCAGTTCACATTTGTAGGTGGATCATCAGTGTTAGAGCTAAAATTAGCATGTTTAAAGTGATTTTCATGCTTCCAGGGGCTCGGGAAGTTAATTAAATACCATTTGGAGGCATTTAATGTTCGAGCAAAAACGGCTTATTTTCGACAAAAGAGATAACACCCCCCCATTACGTCATGCTTCAGAAATGTGGAAAATGGTCCATTTTCAAATGTTTTATTTTTGAACGTCAGTTCACATTTGTAGGTGGATCATCAGTGTTAGAGCTAAAATTAGCATGTTTAAAGTGATTTTCATGCTTCCAGGGGCCCAAAACACAAGATTTATGGAATGGTTAAAAGTGCATGAAAATGGCCAATTTACTCACTCTGAGTTCTCAAAAAGGGTTTCTTCACCCCGGGAAGTGAAATAAATACCATTTGGAGGCATTTAATGTTCGAGCAAAAACGGCTGATTTTCGACAAAAGAGATAACACCCCCCCATTACGTCATGCTTCAGAAATGTGGAAAATGGTCCGTTTTCAAATGTTTTATTTTTGAACGTCAGTTCACATTTGTAGGTGGATCATCAGTGTTAGAGCTAAAATTAGCATGTTTAAAGTGATTTTCATGCTTCCAGGGGCTCGGGAAGTTAATTAAATACCATTTGGAGGCATTTAATGTTCGAGCAAAAACGGCTGATTTTCGACAAAAGAGATAACACCCCCCCATTACGTCATGCTTCAGAAATGTGGAAAATGGTCAGTTTTCAAATGTTTTATTTTTGAACGTCAGTTCACATTTGTAGGTGGATCATCAGTGTTAGAGCTAAAATTAGCATGTTTAAAGTGATTTTCATGCTTCCAGGGGCTCGGGAAGTTAATTAAATACCATTTGGAGGCATTTAATGTTCGAGCAAAAACGGCTGATTTTCCACAAAAGAGATAACACCCCCCCATTACGTCATGCTTCAGAAATGTGGAAAATGGTCCGTTTTCAAATGTTTTATTTTTGAACGTCAGTTCACATTTGTAGGTGGATCATCAGTGTTAGAGCTAAAATTAGCATGTTTAAAGTGATTTTCATGCTTCCAGGGGCCCAAAACACAAGATTTATGGAATGGTTAAAAGTGCATGAAAATGGCCAATTTACTCACTCTGAGTTCTCAAAAAGGGTTTCTTCACCCCGGGAAGTGAAATAAATACCATTTGGAGGCATTTAATGTTCGAGCAAAAACGGCTGATTTTCGACAAAAGAGATAACACCCCCCCATTACGTCATGCTTCAGAAATGTGGAAAATGGTCCGTTTTCAAATGTTTTATTTTTGAACGTCAGTTCACATTTGTAGGTGGATCATCAGTGTTAGAGCTAAAATTAGCATGTTTAAAGTGATTTTCATGCTTCCAGGGGCTCGGGAAGTTAATTAAATACCATTTGGAGGCATTTAATGTTCGAGCAAAAACGGCTGATTTTCGACAAAAGAGATAACACCCCCCGTCATGCTTCAGAAATGTGGAAAATGGTCCGTTTTCAAATGTTTTATTTTTGAACGTCAGTTCACATTTGTAGGTGGATCATCAGTGTTAGAGCTAAAATTAGCATGTTTAAAGTGATTTTCATGCTTCCAGGGGCTCGGGAAGTTAATTAAATACCATTTGGAGGCATTTAATGTTCGAGCAAAAACGGCTGATTTTCGACAAAAGAGATAACACCCCCCCATTACGTCATGCTTCAGAAATGTGGAAAATGGTCCGTTTTCAAATGTTTTATTTTTGAACGTCAGTTCACATTTGTAGGTGGATCATCAGTGTTAGAGCTAAAATTAGCATGTTTAAAGTGATTTTCATGCTTCCAGGGGCTCGGGAAGTTAATTAAATACCATTTGGAGGCATTTAATGTTCGAGCAAAAACGGCTGATTTTCGACAAAAAAGATAACACCCCCCCATTACGTCATGCTTCAGAAATGTGGAAAATGGTCCGTTTTCAAATGTTTTATTTTTGAACGTCAGTTCACATTTGTAGGTGGATCATCAGTGTTAGAGCTAAAATTAGCATGTTTCAAGTGATTTTCATGCTTCCAGGGGCCCAAAACACAAGATTTATGGAATGGTTAAAAGTGCATGAAAATGGCCAATTTACTCACTCTGAGTTCTCAAAAAGGGTTTCTTCACCCCGGGAAGTTAATTAAATACCATTTGGAGGCATTTAATGTTCGAGCAAAAACGGCTGATTTTCGACAAAAGAGATAACACCCCCCCATTACGTCATGCTTCAGAAATGTGGAAAATGGTCCGTTTTCAAATGTTTTATTTTTGAACGTCAGTTCACATTTGTAGGTGGATCATCAGTGTTAGAGCTAAAATTAGCATGTTTAAAGTGATTTTCATGCTTCCAGGGGCTCGGGAAGTTAATTAAATACCATTTGGAGGCATTTAATGTTCGAGCAAAAACGGCTGATTTTCGACAAAAGAGATAACACCCCCCCATTACGTCATGCTTCAGAAATGTGGAAAATGGTCCGTTTTCAAATGTTTTATTTTTGAACGTCAGTTCACATTTGTAGGTGGATCATCAGTGTTAGAGCTAAAATTAGCATGTTTAAAGTGATTTTCATGCTTCCAGGGGCCCAAAACACAAGATTTATGGAATGGTTAAAAGTGCATGAAAATGGCCAATTTACTCACTCTGAGTTCTCAAAAAGGGTTTCTTCACCCCGGGAAGTTAATTAAATACCATTTGGAGGCATTTAATGTTCGAGCAAAAACGGCTGATTTTCGACAAAAGAGATAACACCCCCCCATTACGTCATGCTTCAGAAATGTGGAAAATGGTCCGTTTTCAAATGTTTTATTTTTGAACGTCAGTTCACATTTGTAGGTGGATCATCAGTGTTAGAGCTAAAATTTGCATGTTTAAAGTGATTTTCATGCTTCCAGGGGCTCGGGAAGTTAATTAAATACCATTTGGAGGCATTTAATGTTCGAGCAAAAACGGCTGATTTTCGACAAAAGAGATAACACCCCCCCATTACGTCATGCTTCAGAAATGTGGAAAATGGTCCGTTTTCAAATGTTTTATTTTTGAACGTCAGTTCACATTTGTAGGTGGATCATCAGTGTTAGAGCTAAAATTAGCATGTTTAAAGTGATTTTCATGCTTCCAGGGGCCCAAAACACAAGATTTATGGAATGGTTAAAAGTGCATGAAAATGGCCAATTTACTCACTCTGAGTTCTCAAAAAGGGTTTCTTCACCCCGGGAAGTTAATTAAATAACATTTGGAGGCGTTTAATGTTCGAGCAAAAACGGCTGATTTTCGACAAAAGAGATAACACCCCCCCATTACGTCATGCTTCAGAAATGTGGAAAATGGTCCGTTTTCAAATGTTTTATTTTTGAACGTCAGTTCACATTTGTAGGTGGATCATCAGTGTTAGAGCTAAAATTAGCATGTTTAAAGTGATTTTCATGCTTCCAGGGGCTCGGGAAGTTAATTAAATACCATTTGGAGGCATTTAATGTTCGAGCAAAAACGGCTGATTTTCGACAAAAGAGATAACACCCCCCCATTACGTCATGCTTCAGAAATGTGGAAAATGGTCCGTTTTCAAATGTTTTATTTTTGAACGTCAGTTCACATTTGTAGGTGGATCATCAGTGTTAGAGCTAAAATTAGCATGTTTAAAGTGATTTTCATGCTTCCAGGGGCCCAAAACACAAGATTTATGGAATGCTTAAAAGTGCATGAAAATGGCCAATTTACTCACTCTGAGTTCTCAAAAAGGGTTTCTTCACCCCGGGAAGTTAATTAAATACCATTTGGAGGCATTTAATGTTCGAGCAAAAACGGCTGATTTTCGACAAAAGAGATAACACCCCCCCATTACGTCATGCTTCAGAAATGTGGAAAATGGTCCGTTTTCAAATGTTTTATTTTTGAACGTCAGTTCACATTTGTAGGTGGATCATCAGTGTTAGAGCTAAAATTAGCATGTTTAAAGTGATTTTCATGCTTCCAGGGGCTCGGGAAGTGAAATAAATACCATTTGGAGGCATTTAATGTTCGAGCACAAACGGCTGATTTTCGACAAAAGAGATAACACCCCCCCATTACGTCATGCTTCAGAAATGTGGAAAATGGTCCGTTTTCAAATGTTTTATTTTTGAACGTCAGTTCACATTTGTAGGTGGATCATCAGTGTTAGAGCTAAAATTAGCATGTTTAAAGTGATTTTCATGCTTCCAGGGGCTCGGGAAGTTAATTAAATACCATTTGGAGGCATTTAATGTTCGAGCAAAAACGGCTGATTTTCGACAAAAGAGATAACACCCCCCCATTACGTCATGCTTCAGAAATGTGGAAAATAGTCCGTTTTCAAATGTTTTATTTTTGAACGTCAGTTCACATTTGTAGGTGGATCATCAGTGTTAGAGCTAAAATTAGCATGTTTAAAGTGATTTTCATGCTTCCAGGGGCCCAAAACACAAGATTTATGGAATGGTTAAAAGTGCATGAAAATGGCCAATTTACTCACTCTGAGTTCTCAAAAAGGGTTTCTTCACCCCGGGAAGTTAATTAAATACCATTTGGAGGCATTTAATGTTCGAGCAAAAACGGCTGATTTTCGACAAAAGAGATAACACCCCCCCATTACGTCATGCTTCAGAAATGTGGAAAATGGTCCGTTTTCAAATGTTTTATTTTTGAACGTCAGTTCACATTTGTAGGTGGATCATCAGTGTTAGAGCTAAAATTAGCATGTTTAAAGTGATTTTCATTCTTCCAGGGGCCCAAAACACAAGATTTATGGAATGGTTAAAAGTGCATGAAAATGGCCAATTTACTCACTCTGAGTTCTCAAAAAGGGTTTCTTCACCCCGGGAAGTTAATTAAATACCATTTGGAGGCATTTAATGTTCGAGCAAAAACGGCTGATTTTCGACAAAAGAGATAACACCCCCCCATTACGTCATGCTTCAGAAATGTGGAAAATGGTCCGTTTTCAAATGTTTTATTTTTGAACGTCAGTTCACATTTGTAGGTGGATCATCAGTGTTAGAGCTAAAATTAGCATGTTTAAAGTGATTTTCATGCTTCCAGGGGCCCAAAACACAAGATTTATGGAATGGTTAAAAGTGCATGAAAATGGCCAATTTACTCACTCTGAGTTCTCAAAAAGGGTTTCTTCACCCCGGGAAGTTAATTAAATACCATTTGGAGGCATTTAATGTTCGAGCAAAAACGGCTGATTTTCGACAAAAGAGATAACACCCCCCCATTACGTCATGCTTCAGAAATGTGGAAAATGGTCCGTTTTCAAATGTTTTATTTTTGAACGTCAGTTCACATTTGTAGGTGGACCATCAGTGTTAGAGCTAAAATTAGCATGTTTAAAGTGATTTTCATGCTTCCAGGGGCTCGGGAAGTTAATTAAATACCATTTGGAGGCATTTAATGTTCGAGCAAAAACGGCTGATTTTCGACAAAAGAGATAACACCCCCCCATTACGTCATGCTTCAGAAATGTGGAAAATGGTCCGTTTTCAAATGTTTTATTTTTGAAGGTCAGTTCACATTTGTAGGTGGATCATCAGTGTTAGAGCTAAAATTAGCATGTTTAAAGTGATTTTCATGCTTCCAGGGGCCCAAAACACAAGATTTATGGAATGGTTAAAAGTGTATGAAAATGGCCAATTTACTCACTCTGAGTTCTCAAAAAGGGTTTCTTCTCCCCGGGAAGTTAATTAAATACCATTTGGAGGCATTTAATGTTCGAGCAAAAACGGCTGATTTTCGACAAAAGAGATGACACCCCCCCATTACGTCATGCTTCAGAAATGTGGAAAATGGTCCTTTTTCAAATGTTTTATTTTTGAACGTCAGTTCACATTTGTAGGTGGATCATCAGTGTTAGAGCTAAAATTAGCATGTTTAAAGTGATTTTCATGCTTCCAGGGGCTCGGGAAGTTAATTAAATACCATTTGGAGGCATTTAATGTTCGAGCAAAAACGGCTGATTTTCGACAAAAGAGATAACACACCCCCATTACGTCATGCTTCAGAAATGTGGAAAATGGTCCGTTTTCAAATGTTTTATTTTTGAACGTCAGTTCACATTTGTAGGTGGATCATCAGTGTTAGAGCTAAAATTAGCATGTTTAAAGTGATTTTCATGCTTCCAGGGGCCCAAAACACAAGATTTATGGAATGGTTAAAAGTGCATGAAAATGGCCAATTTACTCACTCTGAGTTCTCAAAAAGGGTTTCTTCACCCCGGGAAGTTAATTAAATACCATTTGGAGGCATTTAATGTTCGAGCAAAAACGGCTGATTTTCGACAAAAGAGATAACACCCCCCCATTACGTCATGCTTCAGAAATGTGGAAAATGGTCCGTTTTCAAATGTTTTATTTTTGAACGTCAGTTCACATTTGTAGGTGGATCATCAGTGTTAGAGCTAAAATTAGCATGTTTAAAGTGATTTTCATGCTTCCAGGGGCTCGGGAAGTTAATTAAATACCATTTGGAGGCATTTAATGTTCGAGCAAAAACGGCTGATTTTCGACAAAAGAGATAACACCCCCCCCATTACGTCATGCTTCAGAAATGTGGAAAATGGTCCGTTTTCAAATGTTTTATTTTTGAACGTCAGTTCACATTTGTAGGTGGATCATCAGTGTTAGAGCTAAAATTAGCATGTTTAAAGTGATTTTCATGCTTCCAGGGGCCCAAAACACAAGATTTATGGAATGGTTAAAAGTGCATGAAAATGGCCAATTTACTCACTCTGAGTTCTCAAAAAGGGTTTCTTCACCCCGGGAAGTTAATTAAATACCATTTGGAGGCATTTAATGTTCGAGCAAAAACGGCTGGTTTTCGACAAAAGAGATAACACCCCCCCATTACGTCATGCTTCAGAAATGTGGAAAATGGTCCGTTTTCAAATGTTTTATTTTTGAACGTCAGTTCACATTTGTAGGTGGATCATCAGTGTTAGAGCTAAAATTAGCATGTTTAAAGTGATTTTCATGCTTCCAGGGGCTCGGGAAGTTAATTAAATACCATTTGGAGGCATTTAATGTTCGAGCAAAAACGGCTGATTTTCGACAAAAGAGATAACACCCCCCCATTACGTCATGCTTCAGAAATGTGGAAAATGGTCCGTTTTCAAATGTTTTATTTTTGAACGTCAGTTCACATTTGTAGGTGGATCATCAGTGTTAGAGCTAAAATTAGCATGTTTAAAGTGATTTTCATGCTTCCAGGGGCCCAAAACACAAGATTTATGGAATGGTTAAAAGTGCATGAAAATGGCCAATTTACTCACTCTGAGTTCTCAAAAAGGGTTTCTTCACCCCGGGAAGTTAATTAAATACCATTTGGAGGCATTTAATGTTCGAGCAAAAACGGCTGATTTTCGACAAAAGAGATAACACCCCCCCATTACGTCATGCTTCAGAAATGTGGAAAATGGTCCGTTTTCAAATGTTTTATTTTTGAACGTCAGTTCACATTTGTAGGTGGATCATCAGTGTTAGAGCTAAAATTAGCATGTTTAAAGTGATTTTCATGCTTCCAGGGGCCCAAAACACAAGATTTATGGAATGGTTAAAAGTGCATGAAAATGGCCAATTTACTCACTCTGAGTTCTCAAAAAGGGTTTCTTCACCCCGGGAAGTTAATTAAATACCATTTGGAGGCATTTAATGTTCGAGCAAAAACGGCTGATTTTCGACAAAAGAGATAACCCCCCCCCATTACGTCATGCTTCAGAAATGTGGAAAATGGTCCGTTTTCAAATGTTTTATTTTTGAACGTCAGTTCACATTTGTAGGTGGATCATCAGTGTTAGAGCTAAAATTAGCATGTTTAAAGTGATTTTCATGCTTCCAGGGGCTCGGGAAGTTAATTAAATACCATTTGGAGGCATTTAATGTTCGAGCAAAAACGGCTGATTTTCGACAAAAGAGATAACACCCCCCCATTACGTCATGCTTCAGAAATGTGGAAAATGGTCCGTTTTCAAATGTTTTATTTTTGAACGTCAGTTCACATTTGTAGGTGGATCATCAGTGTTAGAGCTAAAATTAGCATGTTTAAAGTGATTTTCATGCTTCCAGGGGCTCGGGAAGTTAATTAAATACCATTTGGAGGCATTTAATGTTCGAGCAAAAACGGCTGATTTTCGACAAAAGAGATAACACCCCCCCATTACGTCATGCTTCAGAAATGTGGAAAATGGTCCGTTTTCAAATGTTTTATTTTTGAACGTCAGTTCACATTTGTAGGTGGATCATCAGTGTTAGAGCTAAAATTAGCATGTTTAAAGTGATTTTCATGCTTCCAGGGGCCCAAAACACAAGATTTATGGAATGGTTAAAAGTGTATGAAAATGGCCAATTTACTCACTCTGAGTTCTCAAAAAGGGTTTCTTCACCCCGGGAAGTTAATTAAATACCATTTGGAGGCATTTAATGTTCGAGCAAAAACGGCTGATTTTCGACAAAAGAGATAACACCCCCCGTCATGCTTCAGAAATGTGGAAAATGGTCCGTTTTCAAATGTTTTATTTTTGAACGTCAGTTCACATTTGTAGGTGGATCATCAGTGTTAGAGCTAAAATTAGCATGTTTAAAGTGATTTTCATGCTTCCAGGGGCTCGGGAAGTTAATTAAATACCATTTGGAGGCATTTAATGTTCGAGCAAAAACGGCTGATTTTCGACAAAAGAGATAACACCCCCCCATTACGTCATGCTTCAGAAATGTGGAAAATGGTCCGTTTTCAAATGTTTTATTTTTGAACGTCAGTTCACATTTGTAGGTGGATCATCAGTGTTAGAGCTAAAATTAGCATGTTTAAAGTGATTTTCATGCTTCCAGGGGCTCGGGAAGTTAATTAAATACCATTTGGAGGCATTTAATGTTCGAGCAAAAACGGCTTATTTTCGACAAAAGAGATAACACCCCCCCATTACGTCATGCTTCAGAAATGTGGAAAATGGTCCATTTTCAAATGTTTTATTTTTGAACGTCAGTTCACATTTGTAGGTGGATCATCAGTGTTAGAGCTAAAATTAGCATGTTTAAAGTGATTTTCATGCTTCCAGGGGCCCAAAACACAAGATTTATGGAATGGTTAAAAGTGCATGAAAATGGCCAATTTACTCACTCTGAGTTCTCAAAAAGGGTTTCTTCACCCCGGGAAGTGAAATAAATACCATTTGGAGGCATTTAATGTTCGAGCAAAAACGGCTGATTTTCGACAAAAGAGATATAACCCCCCCATTACGTCATGCTTCAGAAATGTGGAAAATGGTCCGTTTTCAAATGTTTTATTTTTGAACGTCAGTTCACATTTGTAGGTGGATCATCAGTGTTAGAGCTAAAATTAGCATGTTTAAAGTGATTTTCATGCTTCCAGGGGCTCGGGAAGTTGATTAAATACCATTTGGAGGCATTTAATGTTCGAGCAAAAACGGCTGATTTTCGACAAAAGAGATAACACCCCCCCATTACGTCATGCTTCAGAAATGTGGAAAATGGTCCGTTTTCAAATGTTTTATTTTTGAACGTCAGTTCACATTTGTAGGTGGATCATCAGTGTTAGAGCTAAAATTAGCATGTTTAAAGTGATTTTCATGCTTCCAGGGGCCCAAAACACAAGATTTATGGAATGGTTAAAAGTGTATGAAAATGGCCAATTTACTCACTCTGAGTTCTCAAAAAGGGTTTCTTCACCCCGGGAAGTTAATTAAATACCATTTGGAGGCATTTAATGTTCGAGCAAAAACGGCTGATTTTCGACAAAAGAGATAACACCCCCCCATTACGTCATGCTTCAGAAATGTGGAAAATGGTCCGTTTTCAAATGTTTTATTTTTGAACGTCAGTTCACATTTGTAGGTGGATCATCAGTGTTAGAGCTAAAATTAGCATGTTTAAAGTGATTTTCATGCTTCCAGGGGCTCGGGAAGTTAATTAAATACCATTTGGAGGCATTTAATGTTCGAGCAAAAACGGCTGATTTTCGACAAAAGAGATAACACCCCCCCATTACGTCATGCTTCAGAAATGTGGAAAATGGTCCGTTTTCAAATGTTTTATTTTTGAACGTCAGTTCACATTTGTAGGTGGATCATCAGTGTTAGAGCTAAAATTAGCATGTTTAAAGTGATTTTCATGCTTCCAGGGGCTCGGGAAGTGAAATAAATACCATTTGGAGGCATTTAATGTTCGAGCAAAAACGGCTGATTTTCGACAAAAGAGATAACACCCCCCCATTACGTCATGCTTCAGAAATCTGGAAAATGGTCCGTTTTCAAATGTTTTATTTTTGAACGTCAGTTCACATTTGTAGGTGGATCATCAGTGTTAGAGCTAAAATTAGCATGTTTAAAGTGATTTTCATGCTTCCAGGGGCCCAAAACACAAGATTTATGGAATGGTTAAAAGTGCATGAAAATGGCCAATTTACTCACTCTGAGTTCTCAAAAAGGGTTTCTTCACCCCGGGAAGTTAATTAAATACCATTTGGAGGCATTTAATGTTCGAGCAAAAACGGCTGATTTTCGACAAAAGAGATAACACCCCCCCATTACGTCATGCTTCAGAAATGTGGAAAATGGTCAGTTTTCAAATGTTTTATTTTTGAACGTCAGTTCACATTTGTAGGTGGATCATCAGTGTTAGAGCTAAAATTAGCATGTTTAAAGTGATTTTCATGCTTCCAGGGGCTCGGGAAGTTAATTAAATACCATTTGGAGGCATTTAATGTTCCAGCAAAAACGGCTGATTTTCGACAAAAGAGATAACACCCCCCCATTACGTCATGCTTCAGAAATGTGGAAAATGGTCCGTTTTCAAATGTTTTATTTTTGAACGTCAGTTCACATTTGTAGGTGGATCATCAGTGTTAGAGCTAAAATTAGCATGTTTAAAGTGATTTTCATGCTTCCAGGGGCTCGGGAAGTTAATTAAATACCATTTGGAGGCATTTAATGTTCGAGCAAAAACGGCTGATTTTCGACAAAAGAGATAACACCCCCCCATTACGTCATGCTTCAGAAATGTGGAAAATGGTCCGTTTTCAAATGTTTTATTTTTGAACGTCAGTTCACATTTGTAGGTGGATCATCAGTGTTAGAGCTAAAATTAGCATGTTTAAAGTGATTTTCATGCTTCCAGGGGCCCAAAACACAAGATTTATGGAATGGTTAAAAGTGTATGAAAATGGCCAATTTACTCACTCTGAGTTCTCAAAAAGGGTTTCTTCACCCCGGGAAGTTAATTAAATACCATTTGGAGGCATTTAATGTTCGAGCAAAAACGGCTGATTTTCGACAAAAGAGATAACACCCCCCGTCATGCTTCAGAAATGTGGAAAATGGTCCGTTTTCAAATGTTTTATTTTTGAACGTCAGTTCACATTTGTAGGTGGATCATCAGTGTTAGAGCTAAAATTAGCATGTTTAAAGTGATTTTCATGCTTCCAGGGGCTCGGGAAGTTAATTAAATACCATTTGGAGGCATTTAATGTTCGAGCAAAAACGGCTGATTTTCGACAAAAGAGATAACACCCCCCCATTACGTCATGCTTCAGAAATGTGGAAAATGGTCCGTTTTCAAATGTTTTATTTTTGAACGTCAGTTCACATTTGTAGGTGGATCATCAGTGTTAGAGCTAAAATTAGCATGTTTAAAGTGATTTTCATGCTTCCAGGGGCTCGGGAAGTTAATTAAATACCATTTGGAGGCATTTAATGTTCGAGCAAAAACGGCTGATTTTCGACAAAAGAGATAACACCCCCCCATTACGTCATGCTTCAGAAATGTGGAAAATGGTCCGTTTTCAAATGTTTTATTTTTGAACGTCAGTTCACATTTGTAGGTGGATCATCAGTGTTAGAGCTAAAATTAGCATGTTTAAAGTGATTTTCATGCTTCCAGGGGCTCGGGAAGTGAAATAAATACCATTTGGAGGCATTTAATGTTCGAGCAAAAACGGCTGATTTTCGACAAAAGAGATAACACCCCCCCATTACGTCATGCTTCAGAAATGTGGAAAATGGTCCGTTTTCAAATGTTTTATTTTTGAACGTCAGTTCACATTTGTAGGTGGATCATCAGTGTTAGAGCTAAAATTAGCATGTTTAAAGTGATTTTCATGCTTCCAGGGGCTCGGGAAGTTAATTAAATACCATTTGGAGGCATTTCATGTTCCAGCAAAAACGGCTGATTTTCGACAAAAGAGATAACATTCCCCATTACGTCATGCTTCAGAAATGTGGAAAATGGTCCATTTTCAAATGTTTTATTTTTGAACGTCAGTTCACATTTGTAGGTGGATCATCAGTGTTAGAGCTAAAATTAGCATGTTTAAAGTGATTTTCATGCTTCCAGGGGCCCAAAACACAAGATTTATGGAATGGTTAAAAGTGCATGAAAATGGCCAATTTACTCACTCTGAGTTCTCAAAAAGGGTTTCTTCACCCCGGGAAGTGAAATAAATACCATTTGGAGGCATTTAATGTTCGAGCAAAAACGGCTGATTTTCGACAAAAGAGATAACACCCCCCCATTACGTCATGCTTCAGAAATGTGGAAAATGGTCCGTTTTCAAATGTTTTATTTTTGAACGTCAGTTCACATTTGTAGGTGGATCATCAGTGTTAGAGCTAAAATTAGCATGTTTAAAGTGATTTTCATGCTTCCAGGGGCTCGGGAAGTTAATTAAATACCATTTGGAGGCATTTAATGTTCGAGCAAAAACGGCTGATTTTCGACAAAAGAGATAACACCCCCCGTCATGCTTCAGAAATGTGGAAAATGGTCCGTTTTCAAATGTTTTATTTTTGAACGTCAGTTCACATTTGTAGGTGGATCATCAGTGTTAGAGCTAAAATTAGCATGTTTAAAGTGATTTTCATGCTTCCAGGGGCTCGGGAAGTTAATTAAATACCATTTGGAGGCATTTAATGTTCGAGCAAAAACGGCTGATTTTCGACAAAAGAGATAACACCCCCCCATTACGTCATGCTTCAGAAATGTGGAAAATGGTCCGTTTTCAAATGTTTTATTTTTGAACGTCAGTTCACATTTGTAGGTGGATCATCAGTGTTAGAGCTAAAATTAGCATGTTTAAAGTGATTTTCATGCTTCCAGGGGCTCGGGAAGTTAATTAAATACCATTTGGAGGCATTTAATGTTCGAGCAAAAACGGCTGATTTTCGACAAAAGAGATAACACCCCCCCATTACGTCATGCTTCAGAAATGTGGAAAATGGTCCGTTTTCAAATGTTTTATTTTTGAACGTCAGTTCACATTTGTAGGTGGATCATCAGTGTTAGAGCTAAAATTAGCATGTTTAAAGTGATTTTCATGCTTCCAGGGGCTCGGGAAATTAATTAAATACCATTTGGAGGCATTTAATGTTCGAGCAAAAACGGCTGATTTTCGACAAAAGAGATAACACCCCCCCATTACGTCATGCTTCAGAAATGTGGAAAATGGTCCGTTTTCAAATGTTTTATTTTTGAACGTCAGTTCACATTTGTAGGTGGATCATCAGTGTTAGAGCTAAAATTAGCATGTTTAAAGTGATTTTCATGCTTCCAGGGGCTCGGGAAGTTAATTAAATACCATTTGGAGGCATTTAATGTTCGAGCAAAAACGGCTGATTTTCGACAAAAGAGATAACACCCCCCCATTACGTCATGCTTCAGAAATGTGGAAAATGGTCCGTTTTCAAATGTTTTATTTTTGAACGTCAGTTCACATTTGTAGGTGGATCATCAGTGTTAGAGCTAAAATTAGCATGTTTAAAGTGATTTTCATGCTTCCAGGGGCTCGGGAAGTTAATTAAATACCATTTGGAGGCATTTAATGTTCGAGCAAAAACGGCTGATTTTCGACAAAAGAGATAACATCCCCCATTACGTCATGCTTCAGAAATGTGGAAAATGGTCCGTTTTCAAATGTTTTAGTTTTTGAACGTCAGTTCACATTTGTAGGTGGATCATCAGTGTTAGAGCTAAAATTAGCATGTTTAAAGTGATTTTCATGCTTCCAGGGGCCCAAAACACAAGATTTATGGAATGGTTAAAAGTGCATGAAAATGGCCAATTTACTCACTCTGAGTTCTCAAAAAGGGTTTCTTCACCCCGGGAAGTGAAATAAATACCATTTGGAGGCATTTAATGTTCGAGCAAAAATGGCTGATTTTCGACAAAAGAGATAACACCCCCCCATTACGTCATGCTTCAGAAATGTGGAAAATGGTCCGTTTTCAAATGTTTTATTTTTGAACGTCAGTTCACATTTGTAGGTGGATCATCAGTGTTAGAGCTAAAATTAGCATGTTTAAAGTGATTTTCATGCTTCCAGGGGCTCGGGAAGTTAATTAAATACCATTTGGAGGCATTTAATGTTCGAGCAAAAACGGCTGATTTTCGACAAAAGAGATAACACCCCCCGTCATGCTTCAGAAATGTGGAAAATGGTCCGTTTTCAAATGTTTTATTTTTGAACGTCAGTTCACATTTGTAGGTGGATCATCAGTGTTAGAGCTAAAATTAGCATGTTTAAAGTGATTTTCATGCTTCCAGGGGCTCGGGAAGTTAATTAAATACCATTTGGAGGCATTTAATGTTCGAGCAAAAACGGCTGATTTTCGACAAAAGAGATAACACCCCCCCATTACGTCATGCTTCAGAAATGTGGAAAATGGTCCGTTTTCAAATGTTTTATTTTTGAACGTCAGTTCACATTTGTAGGTGGATCATCAGTGTTAGAGCTAAAATTAGCATGTTTAAAGTGATTTTCATGCTTCCAGGGGCTCGGGAAGTTAATTAAATACCATTTGGAGGCATTTAATGTTCGAGCAAAAACGGCTTATTTTCGACAAAAGAGATAACACCCCCCCATTATGTCATGCTTCAGAAATGTGGAAAATGGTCCGTTTTCAAATGTTTTATTTTTGAACGTCAGTTCACATTTGTAGGTGGATCATCAGTGTTAGAGCTAAAATTAGCATGTTTAAAGTGATTTTCATGCTTCCAGGGGCCCAAAACACAAGATTTATGGAATGGTTAAAAGTGCATGAAAATGGCCAATTTACTCACTCTGAGTTCTCAAAAAGGGTTTCTTCACCCCGGGAAGTTAATTAAATACCATTTGGAGGCATTTAATGTTCGAGCAAAAACGGCTGGTTTTCGACAAAAGAGATAACACCCCCCCATTACGTCATGCTTCAGAAATGTGGAAAATGGTCCGTTTTCAAATGTTTTATTTTTGAACGTCAGTTCACATTTGTAGGTGGATCATCAGTGTTAGAGCTAAAATTAGCATGTTTAAAGTGATTTTCATGCTTCCAGGGGCTCGGGAAGTTAATTAAATACCATTTGGAGGCATTTAATGTTCGAGCAAAAACGGCTGATTTTCGACAAAAGAGATAACACCCCCCCATTACGTCATGCTTCAGAAATGTGGAAAATGGTCCGTTTTCAAATGTTTTATTTTTGAACGTCAGTTCACATTTGTAGGTGGATCATCAGTGTTAGAGCTAAAATTAGCATGTTTAAAGTGATTTTCATGCTTCCAGGGGCCCAAAACACAAGATTTATGGAATGGTTAAAAGTGCATGAAAATGGCCAATTTACTCACTCTGAGTTCTCAAAAAGGGTTTCTTCACCCCGGGAAGTTAATTAAATACCATTTGGAGGCATTTAATGTTCGAGCAAAAACGGCTGATTTTCGACAAAAGAGATAACACCCCCCCATTACGTCATGCTTCAGAAATGTGGAAAATGGTCCGTTTTCAAATGTTTTATTTTTGAACGTCAGTTCACATTTGTAGGTGGATCATCAGTGTTAGAGCTAAAATTAGCATGTTTAAAGTGATTTTCATGCTTCCAGGGGCTCGGGAAGTTAATTAAATACCATTTGGAGGCATTTAATGTTCGAGCAAAAACGGCTGATTTTCGACAAAAGAGATAACACCCCCCCATTACGTCATGCTTCAGAAATGTGGAAAATGGTCCGTTTTCAAATGTTTTATTTTTGAACGTCAGTTCACATTTGTAGGTGGATCATCAGTGTTAGAGCTAAAATTAGCATGTTTAAAGTGATTTTCATGCTTCCAGGGGCTCGGGAAATTAATTAAATACCATTTGGAGGCATTTAATGTTCGAGCAAAAACGGCTGATTTTCGACAAAAGAGATAACACCCCCCATTACGTCATGCTTCAGAAATGTGGAAAATGGTCCGTTTTCAAATGTTTTATTTTTGAACGTCAGTTCACATTTGTAGGTAGATCATCAGTGTTAGAGCTAAAATTAGCATGTTTAAAGTGATTTTCATGCTTCCAGGGGCCCAAAACACAAGATTTATGGAATGGTTAAAAGTGTATGAAAATGGCCAATTTACTCACTCTGAGTTCTCAAAAAGGGTTTCTTCACCCCGGGAAGTTAATTAAATACCATTTGGAGGCATTTAATGTTCGAGCAAAAACGGCTGATTTTCGACAAAAGAGATAACACCCCCCCATTACGTCATGCTTCAGAAATGTGGAAAATGGTCCGTTTTCAAATGTTTTATTTTTGAACGTCAGTTCACATTTGTAGGTGGATCATCAGTGTTAGAGCTAAAATTAGCATGTTTAAAGTGATTTTCATGCTTCCAGGGGCTCGGGAAGTTAATTAAATACCATTTGGAGGCATTTAATGTTCGAGCAAAAACGGCTGATTTTCGACAAAAGAGATAACACCCCCCCATTACGTCATGCTTCAGAAATGTGGAAAATGGTCCGTTTTCAAATGTTTTATTTTTGAACGTCAGTTCACATTTGTAGGTGGATCATCAGTGTTAGAGCTAAAATTAGCATGTTTAAAGTGATTTTCATGCTTCCAGGGGCTCGGGAAGTTAATTAAATACCATTTGGAGGCATTTAATGTTCGAGCAAAAACGGCTGATTTTCGACAAAAGAGATAACATCCCCCATTACGTCATGCTTCAGAAATGTGGAAAATGGTCCGTTTTCAAATGTTTTATTTTTGAACGTCAGTTCACATTTGTAGGTGGATCATCAGTGTTAGAGCTAAAATTAGCATGTTTAAAGTGATTTTCATGCTTCCAGGGGCCCAAAACACAAGATTTATGGAATGGTTAAAAGTGCATGAAAATGGCCAATTTACTCACTCTGAGTTCTCAAAAAGGGTTTCTTCACCCCGGGAAGTGAAATAAATACCATTTGGAGGCATTTAATGTTCGAGCAAAAATGGCTGATTTTCGACAAAAGAGATAACACCCCCCCATTACGTCATGCTTCAGAAATGTGGAAAATGGTCCGTTTTCAAATGTTTTATTTTTGAACGTCAGTTCACATTTGTAGGTGGATCATCAGTGTTAGAGCTAAAATTAGCATGTTTAAAGTGATTTTCATGCTTCCAGGGGCTCGGGAAGTTAATTAAATACCATTTGGAGGCATTTAATGTTCGAGCAAAAACGGCTGATTTTCGACAAAAGAGATAACACCCCCCGTCATGCTTCAGAAATGTGGAAAATGGTCCGTTTTCAAATGTTTTATTTTTGAACGTCAGTTCACATTTGTAGGTGGATCATCAGTGTTAGAGCTAAAATTAGCATGTTTAAAGTGATTTTCATGCTTCCAGGGGCTCGGGAAGTTAATTAAATACCATTTGGAGGCATTTAATGTTCGAGCAAAAACGGCTGATTTTCGACAAAAGAGATAACACCCCCCCATTACGTCATGCTTCAGAAATGTGGAAAATGGTCCGTTTTCAAATGTTTTATTTTTGAACGTCAGTTCACATTTGTAGGTGGATCATCAGTGTTAGAGCTAAAATTAGCATGTTTAAAGTGATTTTCATGCTTCCAGGGGCTCGGGAAGTTAATTAAATACCATTTGGAGGCATTTAATGTTCGAGCAAAAACGGCTTATTTTCGACAAAAGAGATAACACCCCCCCATTATGTCATGCTTCAGAAATGTGGAAAATGGTCCGTTTTCAAATGTTTTATTTTTGAACGTCAGTTCACATTTGTAGGTGGATCATCAGTGTTAGAGCTAAAATTAGCATGTTTAAAGTGATTTTCATGCTTCCAGGGGCCCAAAACACAAGATTTATGGAATGGTTAAAAGTGCATGAAAATGGCCAATTTACTCACTCTGAGTTCTCAAAAAGGGTTTCTTCACCCCGGGAAGTTAATTAAATACCATTTGGAGGCATTTAATGTTCGAGCAAAAACGGCTGGTTTTCGACAAAAGAGATAACACCCCCCCATTACGTCATGCTTCAGAAATGTGGAAAATGGTCCGTTTTCAAATGTTTTATTTTTGAACGTCAGTTCACATTTGTAGGTGGATCATCAGTGTTAGAGCTAAAATTAGCATGTTTAAAGTGATTTTCATGCTTCCAGGGGCTCGGGAAGTTAATTAAATACCATTTGGAGGCATTTAATGTTCGAGCAAAAACGGCTGATTTTCGACAAAAGAGATAACACCCCCCCATTACGTCATGCTTCAGAAATGTGGAAAATGGTCCGTTTTCAAATGTTTTATTTTTGAACGTCAGTTCACATTTGTAGGTGGATCATCAGTGTTAGAGCTAAAATTAGCATGTTTAAAGTGATTTTCATGCTTCCAGGGGCCCAAAACACAAGATTTATGGAATGGTTAAAAGTGCATGAAAATGGCCAATTTACTCACTCTGAGTTCTCAAAAAGGGTTTCTTCACCCCGGGAAGTTAATTAAATACCATTTGGAGGCATTTAATGTTCGAGCAAAAACGGCTGATTTTCGACAAAAGAGATAACACCCCCCCATTACGTCATGCTTCAGAAATGTGGAAAATGGTCCGTTTTCAAATGTTTTATTTTTGAACGTCAGTTCACATTTGTAGGTGGATCGTCAGTGTTAGAGCTAAAATTAGCATGTTTAAAGTGATTTTCATGCTTCCAGGGGCCCAAAACACAAGATTTATGGAATGGTTAAAAGTGCATGAAAATGGCCAATTTACTCACTCTGAGTTCTCAAAAAGGGTTTCTTCACCCCGGGAAGTTAATTAAATACCATTTGGAGGCATTTAATGTTCGAGCAAAAACGGCTGATTTTCGACAAAAGAGATAACCCCCCCCCATTACGTCATGCTTCAGAAATGTGGAAAATGGTCCGTTTTCAAATGTTTTATTTTTGAACGTCAGTTCACATTTGTAGGTGGATCATCAGTGTTAGAGCTAAAATTAGCATGTTTAAAGTGATTTTCATGCTTCCAGGGGCTCGGGAAGTTAATTAAATACCATTTGGAGGCATTTAATGTTCGAGCAAAAACGGCTGATTTTCGACAAAAGAGATAACACCCCCCCATTACGTCATGCTTCAGAAATGTGGAAAATGGTCCGTTTTCAAATGTTTTATTTTTGAACGTCAGTTCACATTTGTAGGTGGATCATCAGTGTTAGAGCTAAAATTAGCATGTTTAAAGTGATTTTCATGCTTCCAGGGGCTCGGGAAGTTAATTAAATACCATTTGGAGGCATTTAATGTTCGAGCAAAAACGGCTGATTTTCGACAAAAGAGATAACACCCCCCCATTACGTCATGCTTCAGAAATGTGGAAAATGGTCCGTTTTCAAATGTTTTATTTTTGAACGTCAGTTCACATTTGTAGGTGGATCATCAGTGTTAGAGCTAAAATTAGCATGTTTAAAGTGATTTTCATGCTTCCAGGGGCCCAAAACACAAGATTTATGGAATGGTTAAAAGTGCATGAAAATGGCCAATTTACTCACTCTGAGTTCTCAAAAAGGGTTTCTTCACCCCGGGAAGTTAATTAAATACCATTTGGAGGCATTTAATGTTCGAGCAAAAACGGCTGATTTTCGACAAAAGAGATAACACCCCCCCATTACGTCATGCTTCAGAAATGTGGAAAATGGTCCGTTTTCAAATGTTTTATTTTTGAACGTCAGTTCACATTTGTAGGTGGATCATCAGTGTTAGAGCTAAAATTAGCATGTTTAAAGTGATTTTCATGCTTCCAGGGGCTCGGGAAGTTAATTAAATACCATTTGGAGGCATTTAATGTTCGAGCAAAAACGGCTGATTTTCGACAAAAGAGATAACACCCCCCCATTACGTCATGCTTCAGAAATGTGGAAAATTGTCCGTTTTCAAATGTTTTATTTTTGAACGTCAGTTCACATTTGTAGGTGGATCATCAGTGTTAGAGCTAAAATTAGCATGTTTAAAGTGATTTTCATGCTTCCAGGGGCTCGGGAAGTTAATTAAATACCATTTGGAGGCATTTAATGTTCGAGCAAAAACGGCTGATTTTCGACAAAAGAGATAACACCCCCCCATTATGTCATGCTTCAGAAATGTGGAAAATGGTCCGTTTTCAAATGTTTTATTTTTGAACGTCAGTTCACATTTGTAGGTGGATCATCAGTGTTAGAGCTAAAATTAGCATGTTTAAAGTGATTTTCATGCTTCCAGGGGCTCGGGAAATTAATTAAATACCATTTGGAGGCATTTAATGTTCGAGCAAAAACGGCTGATTTTCGACAAAAGAGATAACACCCCCCCATTACGTCATGCTTCAGAAATGTGGAAAATGGTCCGTTTTCAAATGTTTTATTTTTGAACGTCAGTTCACATTTGTAGGTGGATCATCAGTGTTAGAGCTAAAATTAGCATGTTTAAAGTGATTTTCATGCTTGCAGGGGCCCAAAACACAAGATTTATGGAATGGTTAAAAGTGTATGAAAATGGCCAATTTACTCACTCTGAGTTCTCAAAAAGGGTTTCTTCACCCCGGGAAGTTAATTAAATACCATTTGGAGGCATTTAATGTTCGAGCAAAAACGGCTGATTTTCGACAAAAGAGATAACACCCCCCCATTACGTCATGCTTCAGAAATGTGGAAAATGGTCCGTTTTCAAATGTTTTATTTTTGAACGTCAGTTCACATTTGTAGGTGGATCATCAGTGTTAGAGCTAAAATTAGCATGTTTAAAGTGATTTTCATGCTTCCAGGGGCTCGGGAAGTTAATTAAATACCATTTGGAGGCATTTAATGTTCGAGCAAAAACGGCTGATTTTCGACAAAAGAGATAACACCCCCCCATTACGTCATGCTTCAGAAATGTGGAAAATGGTCCGTTTTCAAATGTTTTATTTTTGAACGTCAGTTCACATTTGTAGGTGGATCATCAGTGTTAGAGCTAAAATTAGCATGTTTAAAGTGATTTTCATGCTTCCAGGGGCTCGGGAAGTGAAATAAATACCATTTGGAGGCATTTAATGTTCGAGCAAAAACGGCTGATTTTCGACAAAAGAGATAACACCCCCCCATTACGTCATGCTTCAGAAATCTGGAAAATGGTCCGTTTTCAAATGTTTTATTTTTGAACGTCAGTTCACATTTGTAGGTGGATCATCAGTGTTAGAGCTAAAATTAGCATGTTTAAAGTGATTTTCATGCTTCCAGGGGCCCAAAACACAAGATTTATGGAATGGTTAAAAGTGCATGAAAATGGCCAATTTACTCACTCTGAGTTCTCAAAAAGGGTTTCTTCACCCCGGGAAGTTAATTAAATACCATTTGGAGGCATTTAATGTTCGAGCAAAAACGGCTGATTTTCGACAAAAGAGATAACACCCCCCCATTACGTCATGCTTCAGAAATGTGGAAAATGGTCAGTTTTCAAATGTTTTATTTTTGAACGTCAGTTCACATTTGTAGGTGGATCATCAGTGTTAGAGCTAAAATTAGCATGTTTAAAGTGATTTTCATGCTTCCAGGGGCTCGGGAAGTTAATTAAATACCATTTGGAGGCATTTAATGTTCCAGCAAAAACGGCTGATTTTCGACAAAAGAGATAACATCCCCCATTACGTCATGCTTCAGAAATGTGGAAAATGGTCCATTTTCAAATGTTTTATTTTTGAACGTCAGTTCACATTTGTAGGTGGATCATCAGTGTTAGAGCTAAAATTAGCATGTTTAAAGTGATTTTCATGCTTCCAGGGGCCCAAAACACAAGATTTATGGAATGGTTAAAAGTGCATGAAAATGGCCAATTTACTCACTCTGAGTTCTCAAAAAGGGTTTCTTCACCCCGGGAAGTGAAATAAATACCATTTGGAGGCATTTAATGTTCGAGCAAAAACGGCTGATTTTCGACAAAAGAGATAACACCCCCCCATTACGTCATGCTTCAGAAATGTGGAAAATGGTCCGTTTTCAAATGTTTTATTTTTGAACGTCAGTTCACATTTGTAGGTGGATCATCAGTGTTAGAGCTAAAATTAGCATGTTTAAAGTGATTTTCATGCTTCCAGGGGCTCGGGAAGTTAATTAAATACCATTTGGAGGCATTTAATGTTCGAGCAAAAACGGCTGATTTTCGACAAAAGAGATAACACCCCCCGTCATGCTTCAGAAATGTGGAAAATGGTCCGTTTTCAAATGTTTTATTTTTGAACGTCAGTTCACATTTGTAGGTGGATCATCAGTGTTAGAGCTAAAATTAGCATGTTTAAAGTGATTTTCATGCTTCCAGGGGCTCGGGAAGTTAATTAAATACCATTTGGAGGCATTTAATGTTCGAGCAAAAACGGCTGATTTTCGACAAAAGAGATAACACCCCCCCATTACGTCATGCTTCAGAAATGTGGAAAATGGTCCGTTTTCAAATGTTTTATTTTTGAACGTCAGTTCACATTTGTAGGTGGATCATCAGTGTTAGAGCTAAAATTAGCATGTTTAAAGTGATTTTCATGCTTCCAGGGGCTCGGGAAGTTAATTAAATACCATTTGGAGGCATTTAATGTTCGAGCAAAAACGGCTTATTTTCGACAAAAGAGATAACACCCCCCCCCATTACGTCATGCTTCAGAAATGTGGAAAATGGTCCGTTTTCAAATGTTTTATTTTTGAACGTCAGTTCACATTTGTAGGTGGATCATCAGTGTTAGAGCTAAAATTAGCATGTTTAAAGTGATTTTCATGCTTCCAGGGGCTCGGGAAGTTAATTAAATACCATTTGGAGGCATTTAATGTTCGAGCAAAAACGGCTGATTTTCGACAAAAGAGATAACACCCCCCCATTATGTCATGCTTCAGAAATGTGGAAAATGGTCCGTTTTCAAATGTTTTATTTTTGAACGTCAGTTCACATTTGTAGGTGGATCATCAGTGTTAGAGCTAAAATTAGCATGTTTAAAGTGATTTTCATGCTTCCAGGGGCTCGGGAAATTAATTAAATACCATTTGGAGGCATTTAATGTTCGAGCAAAAACGGCTGATTTTCGACAAAAGAGATAACACCCCCCCATTACGTCATGCTTCAGAAATGTGGAAAATGGTCCGTTTTCAAATGTTTTATTTTTGAACGTCAGTTCACATTTGTAGGTGGATCATCAGTGTTAGAGCTAAAATTAGCATGTTTAAAGTGATTTTCATGCTTCCAGGGGCCCAAAACACAAGATTTATGGAATGGTTAAAAGTGTATGAAAATGGCCAATTTACTCACTCTGAGTTCTCAAAAAGGGTTTCTTCACCCCGGGAAGTTAATTAAATACCATTTGGAGGCATTTAATGTTCGAGCAAAAACGGCTGATTTTCGACAAAAGAGATAACACCCCCCCATTACGTCATGCTTCAGAAATGTGGAAAATGGTCCGTTTTCAAATGTTTTATTTTTGAACGTCAGTTCACATTTGTAGGTGGATCATCAGTGTTAGAGCTAAAATTAGCATGTTTAAAGTGATTTTCATGCTTCCAGGGGCTCGGGAAGTTAATTAAATACCATTTGGAGGCATTTAATGTTCGAGCAAAAACGGCTGATTTTCGACAAAAGAGATAACACCCCCCCATTACGTCATGCTTCAGAAATGTGGAAAATGGTCCGTTTTCAAATGTTTTATTTTTGAACGTCAGTTCACATTTGTAGGTGGATCATCAGTGTTAGAGCTAAAATTAGCATGTTTAAAGTGATTTTCATGCTTCCAGGGGCTCGGGAAGTGAAATAAATACCATTTGGAGGCATTTAATGTTCGAGCAAAAACGGCTGATTTTCGACAAAAGAGATAACACCCCCCCATTACGTCATGCTTCAGAAATCTGGAAAATGGTCCGTTTTCAAATGTTTTATTTTTGAACGTCAGTTCACATTTGTAGGTGGATCATCAGTGTTAGAGCTAAAATTAGCATGTTTAAAGTGATTTTCATGCTTCCAGGGGCCCAAAACACAAGATTTATGGAATGGTTAAAAGTGCATGAAAATGGCCAATTTACTCACTCTGAGTTCTCAAAAAGGGTTTCTTCACCCCGGGAAGTTAATTAAATACCATTTGGAGGCATTTAATGTTCGAGCAAAAACGGCTGATTTTCGACAAAAGAGATAACACCCCCCCATTACGTCATGCTTCAGAAATGTGGAAAATGGTCAGTTTTCAAATGTTTTATTTTTGAACGTCAGTTCACATTTGTAGGTGGATCATCAGTGTTAGAGCTAAAATTAGCATGTTTAAAGTGATTTTCATGCTTCCAGGGGCTCGGGAAGTTAATTAAATACCATTTGGAGGCATTTAATGTTCCAGCAAAAACGGCTGATTTTCGACAAAAGAGATAACATCCCCCATTACGTCATGCTTCAGAAATGTGGAAAATGGTCCATTTTCAAATGTTTTATTTTTGAACGTCAGTTCACATTTGTAGGTGGATCATCAGTGTTAGAGCTAAAATTAGCATGTTTAAAGTGATTTTCATGCTTCCAGGGGCCCAAAACACAAGATTTATGGAATGGTTAAAAGTGCATGAAAATGGCCAATTTACTCACTCTGAGTTCTCAAAAAGGGTTTCTTCACCCCGGGAAGTGAAATAAATACCATTTGGAGGCATTTAATGTTCGAGCAAAAACGGCTGATTTTCGACAAAAGAGATAACACCCCCCCATTACGTCATGCTTCAGAAATGTGGAAAATGGTCCGTTTTCAAATGTTTTATTTTTGAACGTCAGTTCACATTTGTAGGTGGATCATCAGTGTTAGAGCTAAAATTAGCATGTTTAAAGTGATTTTCATGCTTCCAGGGGCTCGGGAAGTTAATTAAATACCATTTGGAGGCATTTAATGTTCGAGCAAAAACGGCTGATTTTCGACAAAAGAGATAACACCCCCCGTCATGCTTCAGAAATGTGGAAAATGGTCCGTTTTCAAATGTTTTATTTTTGAACGTCAGTTCACATTTGTAGGTGGATCATCAGTGTTAGAGCTAAAATTAGCATGTTTAAAGTGATTTTCATGCTTCCAGGGGCTCGGGAAGTTAATTAAATACCATTTGGAGGCATTTAATGTTCGAGCAAAAACGGCTGATTTTCGACAAAAGAGATAACACCCCCCCATTACGTCATGCTTCAGAAATGTGGAAAATGGTCCGTTTTCAAATGTTTTATTTTTGAACGTCAGTTCACATTTGTAGGTGGATCATCAGTGTTAGAGCTAAAATTAGCATGTTTAAAGTGATTTTCATGCTTCCAGGGGCTCGGGAAGTTAATTAAATACCATTTGGAGGCATTTAATGTTCGAGCAAAAACGGCTTATTTTCGACAAAAGAGATAACACCCCCCCCCATTACGTCATGCTTCAGAAATGTGGAAAATGGTCCGTTTTCAAATGTTTTATTTTTGAACGTCAGTTCACATTTGTAGGTGGATCATCAGTGTTAGAGCTAAAATTAGCATGTTTAAAGTGATTTTCATGCTTCCAGGGGCCCAAAACACAAGATTTATGGAATGGTTAAAAGTGCATGAAAATGGCCAATTTACTCACTCTGAGTTCTCAAAAAGGGTTTCTTCACCCCGGGAAGTTAATTAAATACCATTTGGAGGCATTTAATGTTTGAGCAAAAACGGCTGATTTTCAACAAAAGAGATAACACCCCCCCATTACGTCATGCTTCAGAAATGTGGAAAATGGTCCGTTTTCAAATGTTTTATTTTTGAACGTCAGTTCACATTTGTAGGTGGATCATCAGTGTTAGAGCTAAAATTAGCATGTTTAAAGTGATTTTCATGCTTCCAGGGGCTCGGGAAGTTAATTAAATACCATTTGGAGGCATTTAATGTTCGAGCAAAAACGGCTGATTTTCGACAAAAGAGATAACACCCCCCCATTACGTCATGCTTCAGAAATGTGGAAAATGGTCCGTTTTCAAATGTTTTATTTTTGAACGTCAGTTCACATTTGTAGGTGGATCATCAGTGTTAGAGCTAAAATTAGCATGTTTAAAGTGATTTTCATGCTTCCAGGGGCCCAAAACACAAGATTTATGGAATGGTTAAAAGTGCATGAAAATGGCCAATTTACTCACTCTGAGTTCTCAAAAAGGGTTTCTTCACCCCGGGAAGTTAATTAAATACCATTTGGAGGCATTTAATGTTCGAGCAAAAACGGCTGATTTTCGACAAAAGAGATAACACCCCCCCATTACGTCATGCTTCAGAAATGTGGAAAATGGTCCGTTTTCAAATGTTTTATTTTTGAACGTCAGTTCACATTTGTAGGTGGATCATCAGTGTTAGAGCTAAAATTAGCATGTTTAAAGTGATGTTCATGCTTCCAGGGGCTCGGGAAGTTAATTAAATACCATTTGGAGGCATTTAATGTTCGAGCAAAAACGGCTGATTTTCGACAAAAGAGATAACACCCCCCCATTACGTCATGCTTCAGAAATGTGGAAAATGGTCCGTTTTCAAATGTTTTATTTTTGAACGTCAGTTCACATTTGTAGGTGGATCATCAGTGTTAGAGCTAAAATTAGCATGTTTAAAGTGATTTTCATGCTTCCAGGGGCTCGGGAAGTTAATTAAATACCATTTGGAGGCATTTAATGTTCGAGCAAAAACGGCTGATTTTCGACAAAAGAGATAACACCCCCCCATTACGTCATGCTTCAGAAATGTGGAAAATGGTCCGTTTTCAAATGTTTTATTTTTGAACGTCAGTTCACATTTGTAGGTGGATCATCAGTGTTAGAGCTAAAATTAGCATGTTTAAAGTGATTTTCATGTTTCCAGGGGCTCGGGAAGTTAATTAAATACCATTTGGAGGCATTTAATGTTCGAGCAAAAACGGCTGATTTTCGACAAAAGAGATAACACCCCCATTACGTCATGCTTCAGAAATGTGGAAAATGGTCCGTTTTCAAATGTTTTATTTTTGAACGTCAGTTCACATTTGTAGGTGGATCATCAGTGTTAGAGCTAAAATTAGCATGTTTAAAGTGATTTTCATGCTTCCAGGGGCTCGGGAAGTTAATTAAAAACCATTTGGAGGCATTTAATGTTCGAGCAAAAACGGCTGATTTTCGACAAAAGAGATAACACCCCCCCCATTACGTCATGCTTCAGAAATGTGGAAAATGGTCCGTTTTCAAATGTTTTATTTTTGAACGTCAGTTCACATTTGTAGGTGGATCATCAGTGTTAGAGCTAAAATTAGCATGTTTAAAGTGATTTTCATGCTTCCAGGGGCTCAGGAAGTGAAATAAATACCATTTGGAGGCATTTAATGTTCGAGCAAAAACGGCTGATTTTCGACAAAAGAGATAACACCCCCCCATTACGTCATGCTTCAGAAATGTGGAAAATGGTCCGTTTTCAAATGTTTTATTTTTGAACGTCAGTTCACATTTGTAGGTGGATCATCAGTGTTAGAGCTAAAATTAGCATGTTTAAAGTGATTTTCATGCTTCCAGGGGCTCGGGAAGTTAATTAAATACCATTTGGAGGCATTTAATGTTCGAGCAAAAACGGCTGATTTTCGACAAAAGAGATAACACCCCCCCATTAAGTCATGCTTCAGAAATGTGGAAAATGGTCCGTTTTCAAATGTTTTATTTTTGAACGTCAGTTCACATTTGTAGGTGGATCATCAGTGTTAGAGCTAAAATTAGCATGTTTAAAGTGATTTTCATGCTTCCAGGGGCCCAAAACACAAGATTTATGGAATGGTTAAAAGTGCATGAAAATGGCCAATTTACTCACTCTGAGTTCTCAAAAAGGGTTTCTTCACCCCGGGAAGTTAATTAAATACCATTTGGAGGCATTTAATGTTCGAGCAAAAACGGCTGATTTTTGACAAAAGAGATAACACCCCCCCATTACGTCATGCTTCAGAAATGTGGAAAATGGTCCGTTTTCAAATGTTTTATTTTTGAAAGTCAGTTCACATTTGTAGGTGGATCATCAGTGTTAGAGCTAAAATTAGCATGTTTAAAGTGATTTTCATGCTTCCAGGGGCTCGGTAAGTTAAGTTAATACCATTTGGAGGCATTTAATGTTCGAGCAAAAACGGCTGATTTTCTACAAAAGAGATAACACCCCCCCATTACGTCATGCTTCAGAAATGTGGAAAATGGTCCGTTTTCAAATGTTTTATTTTTGAACGTCAGTTCACATTGTAGGTGGATCATCAGTGTTAGAGCTAAAATTAGCATGTTTAAAGTGATTTTCATGCTTCCAGGGGCTCGGGAAGTTAATTAAATACCATTTGGAGGCATTTAATGTTCGAGCAAAAACGGCTGATTTTCGACAAAAGAGATAACACCCCCCCATTACGTCATGCTTCAGAAATGTGGAAAATGGTCCGTTTTCAAATGTTTTATTTTTGAACGTCAGTTCACATTTGTAGGTGGATCATCAGTGTTAGAGCTAAAATTAGCATGTTTAAAGTGATTTTCATGCTTCCAGGGGCCCAAAACACAAGATTTATGGAATGGTTAAAAGTGCATGAAAATGGCCAATTTACTCACTCTGAGTTCTCAAAAAGGGTTTCTTCACCCCGGGAAGTTAATTAAATACCATTTGGAGGCATTTAATGTTCGAGCAAAAACGGCTGATTTTCGACAAAAGAGATAACACCCCCCCATTACGTCATGCTTCAGAAATGTGGAAAATGGTCCGTTTTCAAATGTTTTATTTTTGAACGTCAGTTCACATTTGTAGGTGGATCATCAGTGTTAGAGCTAAAATTAGCATGTTTAAAGTGATTTTCATGCTTCCAGGGGCTCGGGAAGTTAATTAAATACCATTTGGAGGCATTTAATGTTCGAGCAAAAACGGCTGATTTTCGACAAAAGAGATAACACCCCCCCATTACGTCATGCTTCAGAAATGTGGAAAATGGTCCGTTTTCAAATGTTTTATTTTTGAACGTCAGTTCACATTTGTAGGTGGATCATCAGTGTTAGAGCTAAAATTAGCATGTTTAAAGTGATTTTCATGCTTCCAGGGGCCCAAAACACAAGATTTATGGAATGGTTAAAAGTGCATGAAAATGGCCAATTTACTCACTCTGAGTTCTCAAAAAGGGTTTCTTCACCCCGGGAAGTTAATTAAATAACATTTGGAGGCGTTTAATGTTCGAGCAAAAACGGCTGATTTTCGACAAAAGAGATAACACCCCCCCATTACGTCATGCTTCAGAAATGTGGAAAATGGTCCGTTTTCAAATGTTTTATTTTTGAACGTCAGTTCACATTTGTAGGTGGATCATCAGTGTTAGAGCTAAAATTAGCATGTTTAAAGTGATTTTCATGCTTCCAGGGGCTCGGGAAGTTAATTAAATACCATTTGGAGGCATTTAATGTTCGAGCAAAAACGGCTGATTTTCGACAAAAGAGATAACACCCCCCCATTACGTCATGCTTCAGAAATGTGGAAAATGGTCCGTTTTCAAATGTTTTATTTTTGAACGTCAGTTCACATTTGTAGGTGGATCATCAGTGTTAGAGCTAAAATTAGCATGTTTAAAGTGATTTTCATGCTTCCAGGGGCTCGGGAAGTGAAATAAATACCATTTGGAGGCATTTAATGTTCGAGCAAAAACGGCTGATTTTCGACAAAAGAGATAACACCCCCCCATTACGTCATGCTTCAGAAATGTGGAAAATGGTCCGTTTTCAAATGTTTTATTTTTGAACGTCAGTTCACATTTGTAGGTGGATCATCAGTGTTAGAGCTAAAATTAGCATGTTTAAAGTGATTTTCATGCTTCCAGGGGCTCGGGAAGTTAATTAAATACCATTTGGAGGCATTTAATGTTCGAGCAAAAACGGCTGATTTTCGACAAAAGAGATAACACCCCCCCATTACGTCATGCTTCAGAAATGTGGAAAATGGTCCGTTTTCAAATGTTTTATTTTTGAACGTCAGTTCACATTTGTAGGTGGATCATCGTGTTAGAGCTAAAATTAGCATGTTTAAAGTGATTTTCATGCTTCCAGGGGCCCAAAACACAAGATTTATGGAATGGTTAAAAGTGCATGAAAATGGCCAATTTACTCACTCTGAGTTCTCAAAAAGGGTTTCTTCACCCCGGGAAGTTAATTAAATACCATTTGGAGGCATTTAATGTTCGAGCAAAAACGGCTGATTTTCGACAAAAGAGATAACACCCCCCCATTACGTCATGCTTCAGAAATGTGGAAAATGGTCCGTTTTCAAATGTTTTATTTTTGAACGTCAGTTCACATTTGTAGGTGGATCATCAGTGTTAGAGCTAAAATTAGCATGTTTAAAGTGATTTTCATGCTTCCAGGGGCCCAAAACACAAGATTTATGGAATGGTTAAAAGTGCATGAAAATGGCCAATTTACTCACTCTGAGTTCTCAAAAAGGGTTTCTTCACCCCGGGAAGTTAATTAAATACCATTTGGAGGCATTTAATGTTCGAGCAAAAACGGCTGATTTTCGACAAAAGAGATAACACCCCCCCATTACGTCATGCTTCAGAAATGTGGAAAATGGTCCGTTTTCAAATGTTTTATTTTTGAACGTCAGTTCACATTTGTAGGTGGATCATCAGTGTTAGAGCTAAAATTAGCATGTTTAAAGTGATTTTCATGCTTCCAGGGGCCCAAAACACAAGATTTATGGAATGGTTAAAAGTGCATGAAAATGGCCAATTTACTCACTCTGAGTTCTCAAAAAGGGTTTCTTCACCCCGGGAAGTTAATTAAATACCATTTGGAGGCATTTAATGTTCGAGCAAAAACGGCTGATTTTCGACAAAAGAGATAACACCCCCCCATTACGTCATGCTTCAGAAATGTGGAAAATGGTCCGTTTTCAAATGTTTTATTTTTGAACGTCAGTTCACATTTGTAGGTGGATCATCAGTGTTAGAGCTAAAATTAGCATGTTTAAAGTGATTTTCATTCTTCCAGGGGCCCAAAACACAAGATTTATGGAATGGTTAAAAGTGCATGAAAATGGCCAATTTACTCACTCTGAGTTCTCAAAAAGGGTTTCTTCACCCCGGGAAGTTAATTAAATACCATTTGGAGGCATTTAATGTTCGAGCAAAAACGGCTGATTTTCGACAAAAGAGATAACACCCCCCCATTACGTCATGCTTCAGAAATGTGGAAAATGGTCCGTTTTCAAATGTTTTATTTTTGAACGTCAGTTCACATTTGTAGGTGGATCATCAGTGTTAGAGCTAAAATTAGCATGTTTAAAGTGATTTTCATGCTTCCAGGGGCCCAAAACACAAGATTTATGGAATGGTTAAAAGTGCATGAAAATGGCCAATTTACTCACTCTGAGTTCTCAAAAAGGGTTTCTTCACCCCGGGAAGTTAATTAAATACCATTTGGAGGCATTTAATGTTCGAGCAAAAACGGCTGATTTTCGACAAAAGAGATAACACCCCCCCATTACGTCATGCTTCAGAAATGTGGAAAATGGTCCGTTTTCAAATGTTTTATTTTTGAACGTCAGTTCACATTTGTAGGTGGATCATCAGTGTTAGAGCTAAAATTAGCATGTTTAAAGTGATTTTCATGCTTCCAGGGGCTCGGGAAGTTAATTAAATACCATTTGGAGGCATTTAATGTTCGAGCAAAAACGGCTGATTTTCGACAAAAGAGATAACACCCCCCCATTACGTCATGCTTCAGAAATGTGGAAAATGGTCCGTTTTCAAATGTTTTATTTTTGAAGGTCAGTTCACATTTGTAGGTGGATCATCAGTGTTAGAGCTAAAATTAGCATGTTTAAAGTGATTTTCATGCTTCCAGGGGCCCAAAACACAAGATTTATGGAATGGTTAAAAGTGTATGAAAATGGCCAATTTACTCACTCTGAGTTCTCAAAAAGGGTTTCTTCTCCCCGGGAAGTTAATTAAATACCATTTGGAGGCATTTAATGTTCGAGCAAAAACGGCTGATTTTCGACAAAAGAGATAACACCCTCCCATTACGTCATGCTTCAGAAATGTGGAAAATGGTCCGTTTTCAAATGTTTTATTTTTGAACGTCAGTTCACATTTGTAGGTGGATCATCAGTGTTAGAGCTAAAATTAGCATGTTTAAAGTGATTTTCATGCTTCCAGGGGCTCGGGAAGTTAATTAAATACCATTTGGAGGCATTTAATGTTCGAGCAAAAACGGCTGATTTTCGACAAAAGAGATAACACCCCCCCATTACGTCATGCTTCAGAAATGTGGAAAATGGTCCGTTTTCAAATGTTTTATTTTTGAACGTCAGTTCACATTTGTAGGTGGATCATCAGTGTTAGAGCTAAAATTAGCATGTTTAAAGTGATTTTCATGCTTCCAGGGGCCCAAAACACAAGATTTATGGAATGGTTAAAAGTGCATGAAAATGGCCAATTTACTCACTCTGAGTTCTCAAAAAGGGTTTCTTCACCCCGGGAAGTTAATTAAATACCATTTGGAGGCATTTAATGTTCGAGCAAAAACGGCTGATTTTCGACAAAAGAGATAACACCCCCCCATTACGTCATGCTTCAGAAATGTGGAAAATGGTCCGTTTTCAAATGTTTTATTTTTGAACGTCAGTTCACATTTGTAGGTGGATCATCAGTGTTAGAGCTAAAATTAGCATGTTTAAAGTGATTTTCATGCTTCCAGGGGCTCGGGAAGTTAATTAAATACCATTTGGAGGCATTTAATGTTCGAGCAAAAACGGCTGATTTTCGACAAAAGAGATAACACCCCCCCATTACGTCATGCTTCAGAAATGTGGAAAATGGTCCGTTTTCAAATGTTTTATTTTTGAACGTCAGTTCACATTTGTAGGTGGATCATCAGTGTTAGAGCTAAAATTAGCATGTTTAAAGTGATTTTCATGCTTCCAGGGGCCCAAAACACAAGATTTATGGAATGGTTAAAAGTGCATGAAAATGGCCAATTTACTCACTCTGAGTTCTCAAAAAGGGTTTCTTCACCCCGGGAAGTTAATTAAATACCATTTGGAGGCATTTAATGTTCGAGCAAAAACGGCTGGTTTTCGACAAAAGAGATAACACCCCCCCATTACGTCATGCTTCAGAAATGTGGAAAATGGTCCGTTTTCAAATGTTTTATTTTTGAACGTCAGTTCACATTTGTAGGTGGATCATCAGTGTTAGAGCTAAAATTAGCATGTTTAAAGTGATTTTCATGCTTCCAGGGGCTCGGGAAGTTAATTAAATACCATTTGGAGGCATTTAATGTTCGAGCAAAAACGGCTGATTTTCGACAAAAGAGATAACACCCCCCCATTACGTCATGCTTCAGAAATGTGGAAAATGGTCCGTTTTCAAATGTTTTATTTTTGAACGTCAGTTCACATTTGTAGGTGGATCATCAGTGTTAGAGCTAAAATTAGCATGTTTAAAGTGATTTTCATGCTTCCAGGGGCCCAAAACACAAGATTTATGGAATGGTTAAAAGTGCATGAAAATGGCCAATTTACTCACTCTGAGTTCTCAAAAAGGGTTTCTTCACCCCGGGAAGTTAATTAAATACCATTTGGAGGCATTTAATGTTCGAGCAAAAACGGCTGATTTTCGACAAAAGAGATAACACCCCCCCATTACGTCATGCTTCAGAAATGTGGAAAATGGTCCGTTTTCAAATGTTTTATTTTTGAACGTCAGTTCACATTTGTAGGTGGATCATCAGTGTTAGAGCTAAAATTAGCATGTTTAAAGTGATTTTCATGCTTCCAGGGGCCCAAAACACAAGATTTATGGAATGGTTAAAAGTGCATGAAAATGGCCAATTTACTCACTCTGAGTTCTCAAAAAGGGTTTCTTCACCCCGGGAAGTTAATTAAATACCATTTGGAGGCATTTAATGTTCGAGCAAAAACGGCTGATTTTCGACAAAAGAGATAACCCCCCCCCATTACGTCATGCTTCAGAAATGTGGAAAATGGTCCGTTTTCAAATGTTTTATTTTTGAACGTCAGTTCACATTTGTAGGTGGATCATCAGTGTTAGAGCTAAAATTAGCATGTTTAAAGTGATTTTCATGCTTCCAGGGGCTCGGGAAGTTAATTAAATACCATTTGGAGGCATTTAATGTTCGAGCAAAAACGGCTGATTTTCGACAAAAGAGATAACACCCCCCCATTACGTCATGCTTCAGAAATGTGGAAAATGGTCCGTTTTCAAATGTTTTATTTTTGAACGTCAGTTCACATTTGTAGGTGGATCATCAGTGTTAGAGCTAAAATTAGCATGTTTAAAGTGATTTTCATGCTTCCAGGGGCTCGGGAAGTTAATTAAATACCATTTGGAGGCATTTAATGTTCGAGCAAAAACGGCTGATTTTCGACAAAAGAGATAACACCCCCCCATTACGTCATGCTTCAGAAATGTGGAAAATGGTCCGTTTTCAAATGTTTTATTTTTGAACGTCAGTTCACATTTGTAGGTGGATCATCAGTGTTAGAGCTAAAATTAGCATGTTTAAAGTGATTTTCATGCTTCCAGGGGCCCAAAACACAAGATTTATGGAATGATTAAAAGTGTATGAAAATGGCCAATTTACTCACTCTGAGTTCTCAAAAAGGGTTTCTTCACCCCGGGAAGTTAATTAAATACCATTTGGAGGCATTTAATGTTCGAGCAAAAACGGCTGATTTTCGACAAAAGAGATAACACCCCCCGTCATGCTTCAGAAATGTGGAAAATGGTCCGTTTTCAAATGTTTTATTTTTGAACGTCAGTTCACATTTGTAGGTGGATCATCAGTGTTAGAGCTAAAATTAGCATGTTTAAAGTGATTTTCATGCTTCCAGGGGCTCGGGAAGTTAATTAAATACCATTTGGAGGCATTTAATGTTCGAGCAAAAACGGCTGATTTTCGACAAAAGAGATAACACCCCCCCATTACGTCATGCTTCAGAAATGTGGAAAATGGTCCGTTTTCAAATGTTTTATTTTTGAACGTCAGTTCACATTTGTAGGTGGATCATCAGTGTTAGAGCTAAAATTAGCATGTTTAAAGTGATTTTCATGCTTCCAGGGGCTCGGGAAGTTAATTAAATACCATTTGGAGGCATTTAATGTTCGAGCAAAAACGGCTTATTTTCGACAAAAGAGATAACACCCCCCCATTACGTCATGCTTCAGAAATGTGGAAAATGGTCCATTTTCAAATGTTTTATTTTTGAACGTCAGTTCACATTTGTAGGTGGATCATCAGTGTTAGAGCTAAAATTAGCATGTTTAAAGTGATTTTCATGCTTCCAGGGGCCCAAAACACAAGATTTATGGAATGGTTAAAAGTGCATGAAAATGGCCAATTTACTCACTCTGAGTTCTCAAAAAGGGTTTCTTCACCCCGGGAAGTGAAATAAATACCATTTGGAGGCATTTAATGTTCGAGCAAAAACGGCTGATTTTCGACAAAAGAGATATAACCCCCCCATTACGTCATGCTTCAGAAATGTGGAAAATGGTCCGTTTTCAAATGTTTTATTTTTGAACGTCAGTTCACATTTGTAGGTGGATCATCAGTGTTAGAGCTAAAATTAGCATGTTTAAAGTGATTTTCATGCTTCCAGGGGCTCGGAAGTTGATTAAATACCATTTGGAGGCATTTAATGTTCGAGCAAAAACGGCTGATTTTCGACAAAAGAGATAACACCCCCCCATTACGTCATGCTTCAGAAATGTGGAAAATGGTCCGTTTTCAAATGTTTTATTTTTGAACGTCAGTTCACATTTGTAGGTGGATCATCAGTGTTAGAGCTAAAATTAGCATGTTTAAAGTGATTTTCATGCTTCCAGGGGCCCAAAACACAAGATTTATGGAATGGTTAAAAGTGTATGAAAATGGCCAATTTACTCACTCTGAGTTCTCAAAAAGGGTTTCTTCACCCCGGGAAGTTAATTAAATACCATTTGGAGGCATTTAATGTTCGAGCAAAAACGGCTGATTTTCGACAAAAGAGATAACACCCCCCCATTACGTCATGCTTCAGAAATGTGGAAAATGGTCCGTTTTCAAATGTTTTATTTTTGAACGTCAGTTCACATTTGTAGGTGGATCATCAGTGTTAGAGCTAAAATTAGCATGTTTAAAGTGATTTTCATGCTTCCAGGGGCTCGGGAAGTTAATTAAATACCATTTGGAGGCATTTAATGTTCGAGCAAAAACGGCAGATTTTCGACAAAAGAGATAACACCCCCCCATTACGTCATGCTTCAGAAATGTGGAAAATGGTCCGTTTTCAAATGTTTTATTTTTGAACGTCAGTTCACATTTGTAGGTGGATCATCAGTGTTAGAGCTAAAATTAGCATGTTTAAAGTGATTTTCATGCTTCCAGGGGCTCGGGAAGTGAAATAAATACCATTTGGAGGCATTTAATGTTCGAGCAAAAACGGCTGATTTTCGACAAAAGATATAACACCCCCCCATTACGTCATGCTTCAGAAATCTGGAAAATGGTCCGTTTTCAAATGTTTTATTTTTGAACGTCAGTTCACATTTGTAGGTGGATCATCAGTGTTAGAGCTAAAATTAGCATGTTTAAAGTGATTTTCATGCTTCCAGGGGCCCAAAACACAAGATTTATGGAATGGTTAAAAGTGCATGAAAATGGCCAATTTACTCACTCTGAGTTCTCAAAAAGGGTTTCTTCACCCCGGGAAGTTAATTAAATACCATTTGGAGGCATTTAATGTTCGAGCAAAAACGGCTGATTTTCGACAAAAGAGATAACACCCCCCCATTACGTCATGCTTCAGAAATGTGGAAAATGGTCAGTTTTCAAATGTTTTATTTTTGAACGTCAGTTCACATTTGTAGGTGGATCATCAGTGTTAGAGCTAAAATTAGCATGTTTAAAGTGATTTTCATGCTTCCAGGGGCTCGGGAAGTTAATTAAATACCATTTGGAGGCATTTAATGTTCCAGCAAAAACGGCTGATTTTCGACAAAAGAGATAACACCCCCCCATTACGTCATGCTTCAGAAATGTGGAAAATGGTCCGTTTTCAAATGTTTTATTTTTGAACGTCAGTTCACATTTGTAGGTGGATCATCAGTGTTAGAGCTAAAATTAGCATGTTTAAAGTGATTTTCATGCTTCCAGGGGCTCGGGAAGTTAATTAAATACCATTTGGAGGCATTTAATGTTCGAGCAAAAACGGCTGATTTTCGACAAAAGAGATAACACCCCCCCATTACGTCATGCTTCAGAAATGTGGAAAATGGTCCGTTTTCAAATGTTTTATTTTTGAACGTCAGTTCACATTTGTAGGTGGATCATCAGTGTTAGAGCTAAAATTAGCATGTTTAAAGTGATTTTCATGCTTCCAGGGGCCCAAAACACAAGATTTATGGAATGGTTAAAAGTGTATGAAAATGGCCAATTTACTCACTCTGAGTTCTCAAAAAGGGTTTCTTCACCCCGGGAAGTTAATTAAATACCATTTGGAGGCATTTAATGTTCGAGCAAAAACGGCTGATTTTCGACAAAAGAGATAACACCCCCCGTCATGCTTCAGAAATGTGGAAAATGGTCCGTTTTCAAATGTTTTATTTTTGAACGTCAGTTCACATTTGTAGGTGGATCATCAGTGTTAGAGCTAAAATTAGCATGTTTAAAGTGATTTTCATGCTTCCAGGGGCTCGGGAAGTTAATTAAATACCATTTGGAGGCATTTAATGTTCGAGCAAAAACGGCTGATTTTCGACAAAAGAGATAACACCCCCCCATTACGTCATGCTTCAGAAATGTGGAAAATGGTCCGTTTTCAAATGTTTTATTTTTGAACGTCAGTTCACATTTGTAGGTGGATCATCAGTGTTAGAGCTAAAATTAGCATGTTTAAAGTGATTTTCATGCTTCCAGGGGCTCGGGAAGTTAATTAAATACCATTTGGAGGCATTTAATGTTCGAGCAAAAACGGCTGATTTTCGACAAAAGAGATAACACCCCCCCATTACGTCATGCTTCAGAAATGTGGAAAATGGTCCGTTTTCAAATGTTTTATTTTTGAACGTCAGTTCACATTTGTAGGTGGATCATCAGTGTTAGAGCTAAAATTAGCATGTTTAAAGTGATTTTCATGCTTCCAGGGGCTCGGGAAGTGAAATAAATACCATTTGGAGGCATTTAATGTTCGAGCAAAAACGGCTGATTTTCGACAAAAGAGATAACACCCCCCCATTACGTCATGCTTCAGAAATCTGGAAAATGGTCCGTTTTCAAATGTTTTATTTTTGAACGTCAGTTCACATTTGTAGGTGGATCATCAGTGTTAGAGCTAAAATTAGCATGTTTAAAGTGATTTTCATGCTTCCAGGGGCCCAAAACACAAGATTTATGGAATGGTTAAAAGTGCATGAAAATGGCCAATTTACTCACTCTGAGTTCTCAAAAAGGGTTTCTTCACCCCGGGAAGTTAATTAAATACCATTTGGAGGCATTTAATGTTCGAGCAAAAACGGCTGATTTTCGACAAAAGAGATAACACCCCCCCATTACGTCATGCTTCAGAAATGTGGAAAATGGTCAGTTTTCAAATGTTTTATTTTTGAACGTCAGTTCACATTTGTAGGTGGATCATCAGTGTTAGAGCTAAAATTAGCATGTTTAAAGTGATTTTCATGCTTCCAGGGGCTCGGGAAGTTAATTAAATACCATTTGGAGGCATTTCATGTTCCAGCAAAAACGGCTGATTTTCGACAAAAGAGATAACATTCCCCATTACGTCATGCTTCAGAAATGTGGAAAATGGTCCATTTTCAAATGTTTTATTTTTGAACGTCAGTTCACATTTGTAGGTGGATCATCAGTGTTAGAGCTAAAATTAGCATGTTTAAAGTGATTTTCATGCTTCCAGGGGCCCAAAACACAAGATTTATGGAATGGTTAAAAGTGCATGAAAATGGCCAATTTACTCACTCTGAGTTCTCAAAAAGGGTTTCTTCACCCCGGGAAGTGAAATAAATACCATTTGGAGGCATTTAATGTTCGAGCAAAAACGGCTGATTTTCGACAAAAGAGATAACACCCCCCCATTACGTCATGCTTCAGAAATGTGGAAAATGGTCCGTTTTCAAATGTTTTATTTTTGAACGTCAGTTCACATTTGTAGGTGGATCATCAGTGTTAGAGCTAAAATTAGCATGTTTAAAGTGATTTTCATGCTTCCAGGGGCTCGGGAAGTTAATTAAATACCATTTGGAGGCATTTAATGTTCGAGCAAAAACGGCTGATTTTCGACAAAAGAGATAACACCCCCCGTCATGCTTCAGAAATGTGGAAAATGGTCCGTTTTCAAATGTTTTATTTTTGAACGTCAGTTCACATTTGTAGGTGGATCATCAGTGTTAGAGCTAAAATTAGCATGTTTAAAGTGATTTTCATGCTTCCAGGGGCTCGGGAAGTTAATTAAATACCATTTGGAGGCATTTAATGTTCGAGCAAAAACGGCTGATTTTCGACAAAAGAGATAACACCCCCCCCATTACGTCATGCTTCAGAAATGTGGAAAATGGTCCGTTTTCAAATTTTTTATTTTTGAACGTCAGTTCACATTTGTAGGTGGATCATCAGTGTTAGAGCTAAAATTAGCATGTTTAAAGTGATTTTCATGCTTCCAGGGGCTCGGGAAGTTAATTAAATACCATTTGGAGGCATTTAATGTTCGAGCAAAAACGGCTTATTTTCGACAAAAGAGATAACACCCCCCCATTACGTCATGCTTCAGAAATGTGGAAAATGGTCCATTTTCAAATGTTTTATTTTTGAACGTCAGTTCACATTTGTAGGTGGATCATCAGTGTTAGAGCTAAAATTAGCATGTTTAAAGTGATTTTCATGCTTCCAGGGGCCCAAAACACAAGATTTATGGAATGGTTAAAAGTGCATGAAAATGGCCAATTTACTCACTCTGAGTTCTCAAAAAGGGTTTCTTCACCCCGGGAAGTTAATTAAATACCATTTGGAGGCATTTAATGTTCGAGCAAAAACGGATGGTTTTCGACAAAAGAGATAACACCCCCCCATTACGTCATGCTTCAGAAATGTGGAAAATGGTCCGTTTTCAAATGTTTTATTTTTGAACGTCAGTTCACATTTGTAGGTGGATCATCAGTGTTAGAGCTAAAATTAGCATGTTTAAAGTGATTTTCATGCTTCCAGGGGCTCGGGAAGTTAATTAAATACCATTTGGAGGCATTTAATGTTCGAGCAAAAACGGCTGATTTTCGACAAAAGAGATAACACCCCCCCATTACGTCATGCTTCAGAAATGTGGAAAATGGTCCGTTTTCAAATGTTTTATTTTTGAACGTCAGTTCACATTTGTAGGTGGATCATCAGTGTTAGAGCTAAAATTAGCATGTTTAAAGTGATTTTCATGCTTCCAGGGGCCCAAAACACAAGATTTATGGAATGGTTAAAAGTGCATGAAAATGGCCAATTTACTCACTCTGAGTTCTCAAAAAGGGTTTCTTCACCCCGGGAAGTTAATTAAATACCATTTGGAGGCATTTAATGTTCGAGCAAAAACGGCTGATTTTCGACAAAAGAGATAACACCCCCCCATTACGTCATGCTTCAGAAATGTGGAAAATGGTCCGTTTTCAAATGTTTTATTTTTGAACGTCAGTTCACATTTGTAGGTGGATCATCAGTGTTAGAGCTAAAATTAGCATGTTTAAAGTGATTTTCATGCTTCCAGGGGCTCGGGAAGTTAATTAAATACCATTTGGAGGCATTTAATGTTCGAGCAAAAACGGCTGATTTTCGACAAAAGAGATAACACCCCCCCATTACGTCATGCTTCAGAAATGTGGAAAATGGTCCGTTTTCAAATGTTTTATTTTTGAACGTCAGTTCACATTTGTAGGTGGATCATCAGTGTTAGAGCTAAAATTAGCATGTTTAAAGTGATTTTCATGTTTCCAGGGGCTCGGGAAGTTAATTAAATACCATTTGGAGGCATTTAATGTTCGAGCAAAAACGGCTGATTTTCGACAAAAGAGATAACACCCCCATTACGTCATGCTTCAGAAATGTGGAAAATGGTCCGTTTTCAAATGTTTTATTTTTGAACGTCAGTTCACATTTGTAGGTGGATCATCAGTGTTAGAGCTAAAATTAGCATGTTTAAAGTGATTTTCATGCTTCCAGGGGCTCGGGAAGTTAATTAAATACCATTTGGAGGCATTTAATGTTCGAGCAAAAACGGCTGATTTTCGACAAAAGAGATAACACCCCCCCCATTACGTCATGCTTCAGAAATGTGGAAAATGGTCCGTTTTCAAATGTTTTATTTTTGAACGTCAGTTCACATTTGTAGGTGGATCATCAGTGTTAGAGCTAAAATTAGCATGTTTAAAGTGATTTTCATGCTTCCAGGGGCTCGGGAAGTTAATTAAATACCATTTGGAGGCATTTAATGTTCGAGCAAAAACGGCTGATTTTCGACAAAAGAGATAACACCCCCCCCATTACGTCATGCTTCAGAAATGTGGAAAATGGTCCGTTTTCAAATGTTTTATTTTTGAACGTCAGTTCACATTTGTAGGTGGATCATCAGTGTTAGAGCTAAAATTAGCATGTTTAAAGTGATTTTCATGTTTCCAGGGGCTCGGGAAGTTAATTAAATACCATTTGGAGGCATTTAATGTTCGAGCAAAAACGGCTGATTTTCGACAAAAGAGATAACACCCCCATTACGTCATGCTTCAGAAATGTGGAAAATGGTCCGTTTTCAAATGTTTTATTTTTGAACGTCAGTTCACATTTGTAGGTGGATCATCAGTGTTAGAGCTAAAATTAGCATGTTTAAAGTGATTTTCATGCTTCCAGGGGCTCGGGAAGTTAATTAAATACCATTTGGACGCATTTAATGTTCGAGCAAAAACGGCTGATTTTCGACAAAAGAGATAACACCCCCCCCATTACGTCATGCTTCAGAAATGTGGAAAATGGTCCGTTTTCAAATGTTTTATTTTTGAACGTCAGTTCACATTTGTAGGTGGATCATCAGTGTTAGAGCTAAAATTAGCATGTTTAAAGTGATTTTCATGCTTCCAGGGGCTCAGGAAGTGAAATAAATACCATTTGGAGGCATTTAATGTTCGAGCAAAAACGGCTGATTTTCGACAAAAGAGATAACACCCCCCCATTACGTCATGCTTCAGAAATGTGGAAAATGGTCCGTTTTCAAATGTTTTATTTTTGAACGTCAGTTCACATTTGTAGGTGGATCATCAGTGTTAGAGCTAAAATTAGCATGTTTAAAGTGATTTTCATGCTTCCAGGGGCTCGGGAAGTTAATTAAATACCATTTGGAGGCATTTAATGTTCGAGCAAAAACGGCTGATTTTCGACAAAAGAGATAACACCCCCCCATTACGTCATGCTTCAGAAATGTGGAAAATGGTCCGTTTTCAAATGTTTTATTTTTGAACGTCAGTTCACATTTGTAGGTGGATCATCAGTGTTAGAGCTAAAATTAGCATGTTTAAAGTGATTTTCATGCTTCCAGGGGCTCGGGAAGTTAATTAAATACCATTTGGAGGCATTTAATGTTCGAGCAAAAACGGCTGATTTTCGACAAAAGAGATAACACCCCCCCATTACGTCATGCTTCAGAAATGTGGAAAATGGTCCGTTTTCAAATGTTTTATTTTTGAACGTCAGTTCACATTTGTAGGTGGATCATCAGTGTTAGAGCTAAAATTAGCATGTTTAAAGTGATTTTCATGCTTCCAGGGGCCCAAAACACAAGATTTATGGAATGGTTAAAAGTGCATGAAAATGGCCAATTTACTCACTCTGAGTTCTCAAAAAGGGTTTCTTCACCCCGGGAAGTTAATTAAATACCATTTGGAGGCATTTAATGTTCAAGCAAAAACAGCTGATTTTTCGACAAAAGAGATAACACCCCCCCATTACGTCATGCTTCAGAAATGTGGAAAATGGTCCGTTTTCAAATGTTTTATTTTTGAACGTCAGTTCACATTTGTAGGTGGATCATCAGTGTTAGAGCTAAAATTAGCATGTTTAAAGTGATTTTCATGCTTCCAGGGACTCGGGAAGTTAATTAAATACCATTTGGAGGCATTTAATGTTCGAGCAAAAACGGCTGATTTTCGACAAAAGAGATAACACCCCCCCATTACGTCATGCTTCAGAAATGTGGAAAATGGTCCGTTTTCAAATGTTTTATTTTTGAACGTCAGTTCCATTTGTAGGTGGATCATCAGTGTTAGAGCTAAAATTAGCATGTTTAAAGTGATTTTCATGCTTCCAGGGGCTCGGGAAGTTAATTAAATACCATTTGGAGGCATTTAATGTTCGAGCAAAAACGGCTGATTTTCGACAAAAGAGATAACACCCCCCCATTACGTCATGCTTCAGAAATGTGGAAAATGGTCCGTTTTCAAATGTTTTATTTTTGAACGTCAGTTCACATTTGTAGGTGGATCATCAGTGTTAGAGCTAAAATTAGCATGTTTAAAGTGATTTTCATGCTTCCAGGGGCCCAAAACACAAGATTTATGGAATGGTTAAAAGTGCATGAAAATGGCCAATTTACTCACTCTGAGTTCTCAAAAAGGGTTTCTTCACCCCGGGAAGTTAATTAAATACAATTTGGAGGCATTTAATGTTCGAGCAAAAACGGCTGATTTTTGACAAAAGAGATAACACCCCCCCATTACGTCATGCTTCAGAAATGTGGAAAATGGTCCGTTTTCAAATGTTTTATTTTTGAAAGTCAGTTCACATTTGTAGGTGGATCATCAGTGTTAGAGCTAAAATTAGCATGTTTAAAGTGATTTTCATGCTTCCAGGGGCTCGGGAAGTTAAGTTAATACCATTTGGAGGCATTTAATGTTCGAGCAAAAACGGCTGATTTTCTACAAAAGAGATAACACCCCCCCATTACGTCATGCTTCAGAAATGTGGAAAATGGTCCGTTTTCAAATGTTTTATTTTTGAACGTCAGTTCACATTGTAGGTGGATCATCAGTGTTAGAGCTAAAATTAGCATGTTTAAAGTGATTTTCATGCTTCCAGGGGCTCGGGAAGTTAATTAAATACCATTTGGAGGCATTTAATGTTCGAGCAAAAACGGCTGATTTTCGACAAAAGAGATAACACCCCCCCATTACGTCATGCTTCAGAAATGTGGAAAATGGTCCGTTTTCAAATGTTTTATTTTTGAACGTCAGTTCACATTTGTAGGTGGATCATCAGTGTTAGAGCTAAAATTAGCATGTTTAAAGTGATTTTCATGCTTCCAGGGGCCCAAAACACAAGATTTATGGAATGGTTAAAAGTGCATGAAAATGGCCAATTTACTCACTCTGAGTTCTCAAAAAGGGTTTCTTCACCCCGGGAAGTTAATTAAATACCATTTGGAGGCATTTAATGTTCGAGCAAAAACGGCTGATTTTCGACAAAAGAGATAACACCCCCCCATTACGTCATGCTTCAGAAATGTGGAAAATGGTCCGTTTTCAAATGTTTTATTTTTGAACGTCAGTTCACATTTGTAGGTGGATCATCAGTGTTAGAGCTACAATTAGCATGTTTAAAGTGATTTTCATGCTTCCAGGGGCTCGGGAAGTTAATTAAATACCATTTGGAGGCATTTAATGTTCGAGCAAAAACGGCTGATTTTCGACAAAAGAGATAACACCCCCCCATTACGTCATGCTTCAGAAATGTGGAAAATGGTCCGTTTTCAAATGTTTTATTTTTGAACGTCAGTTCACATTTGTAGGTGGATCATCAGTGTTAGAGCTAAAATTAGCATGTTTAAAGTGATTTTCATGCTTCCAGGGGCCCAAAACACAAGATTTATGGAATGGTTAAAAGTGCATGAAAATGGCCAATTTACTCACTCTGAGTTCTCAAAAAGGGTTTCTTCACCCCGGGAAGTTAATTAAATAACATTTGGAGGCGTTTAATGTTCGAGCAAAAACGGCTGATTTTCGACAAAAGAGATAACACCCCCCCATTACGTCATGCTTCAGAAATGTGGAAAATGGTCCGTTTTCAAATGTTTTATTTTTGAACGTCAGTTCACATTTGTAGGTGGATCATCAGTGTTAGAGCTAAAATTAGCATGTTTAAAGTGATTTTCATGCTTCCAGGGGCTCGGGAAGTTAATTAAATACCATTTGGAGGCATTTAATGTTCGAGCAAAAACGGCTGATTTTCGACAAAAGAGATAACACCCCCCCATTACGTCATGCTTCAGAAATGTGGAAAATGGTCCGTTTTCAAATGTTTTATTTTTGAACGTCAGTTCACATTTGTAGGTGGATCATCAGTGTTAGAGCTAAAATTAGCATGTTTAAAGTGATTTTCATGCTTCCAGGGGCCCAAAACACAAGATTTATGGAATGGTTAAAAGTGCATGAAAATGGCCAATTTACTCACTCTGAGTTCTCAAAAAGGGTTTCTTCACCCCGGGAAGTTAATTAAATACCATTTGGAGGCATTTAATGTTCGAGCAAAAACGGCTGATTTTCGACAAAAGAGATAACACCCCCCCATTACGTCATGCTTCAGAAATGTGGAAAATGGTCCGTTTTCAAATGTTTTATTTTTGAACGTCAGTTCACATTTGTAGGTGGATCATCAGTGTTAGAGCTAAAATTAGCATGTTTAAAGTGATTTTCATGCTTCCAGGGGCTCGGGAAGTGAAATAAATACCATTTGGAGGCATTTAATGTTCGAGCAAAAACGGCTGATTTTCGACAAAAGAGATAACACCCCCCCATTACGTCATGCTTCAGAAATGTGGAAAATGGTCCGTTTTCAAATGTTTTATTTTTGAACATCAGTTCACATTTGTAGGTGGATCATCAGTGTTAGAGCTAAAATTAGCATGTTTAAAGTGATTTTCATGCTTCCAGGGGCTCGGGAAGTTAATTAAATACCATTTGGAGGCATTTAATGTTCGAGCAAAAACGGCTGATTTTCGACAAAAGAGATAACACCCCCCCCATTACGTCATGCTTCAGAAATGTGGAAAATGGTCCGTTTTCAAATGTTTTATTTTTGAACGTCAGTTCACATTTGTAGGTGGATCATCAGTGTTAGAGCTAAAATTAGCATGTTTAAAGTGATTTTCATGCTTCCAGGGGCTCGGGAAGTTAATTAAATACCATTTGGAGGCATTTAATGTTCGAGCAAAAACGGCTGATTTTCGACAAAAGAGATAACACCCCCCCCATTACGTCATGCTTCAGAAATGTGGAAAATGGTCCGTTTTCAAATGTTTTATTTTTGAACGTCAGTTCACATTTGTAGGTGGATCATCAGTGTTAGAGCTAAAATTAGCATGTTTAAAGTGATTTTCATGTTTCCAGGGGCTCGGGAAGTTAATTAAATACCATTTGGAGGCATTTAATGTTCGAGCAAAAACGGCTGATTTTCGACAAAAGAGATAACACCCCCATTACGTCATGCTTCAGAAATGTGGAAAATGGTCCGTTTTCAAATGTTTTATTTTTGAACGTCAGTTCACATTTGTAGGTGGATCATCAGTGTTAGAGCTAAAATTAGCATGTTTAAAGTGATTTTCATGCTTCCAGGGGCTCGGGAAGTTAATTAAATACCATTTGGACGCATTTAATGTTCGAGCAAAAACGGCTGATTTTCGACAAAAGAGATAACACCCCCCCCATTACGTCATGCTTCAGAAATGTGGAAAATGGTCCGTTTTCAAATGTTTTATTTTTGAACGTCAGTTCACATTTGTGGGTGGATCATCAGTGTTAGAGCTAAAATTAGCATGTTTAAAGTGATTTTCATGCTTCCAGGGGCTCAGGAAGTGAAATAAATACCATTTGGAGGCATTTAATGTTCGAGCAAAAACGGCTGATTTTCGACAAAAGAGATAACACCCCCCCATTACGTCATGCTTCAGAAATGTGGAAAATGGTCCGTTTTCAAATGTTTTATTTTTGAACGTCAGTTCACATTTGTAGGTGGATCATCAGTGTTAGAGCTAAAATTAGCATGTTTAAAGTGATTTTCATGCTTCCAGGGGCTCAGGAAGTGAAATAAATACCATTTGGAGGCATTTAATGTTCGAGCAAAAACGGCTGATTTTCGACAAAAGAGATAACACCCCCCCATTACGTCATGCTTCAGAAATGTGGAAAATGGTCCGTTTTCAAATGTTTTATTTTTGAACGTCAGTTCACATTTGTAGGTGGATCATCAGTGTTAGAGCTAAAATTAGCATGTTTAAAGTGATTTTCATGCTTCCAGGGGCCCAAAACACAAGATTTATGGAATGGTTAAAAGTGCATGAAAATGGCCAATTTACTCACTCTGAGTTCTCAAAAAGGGTTTCTTCACCCCGGGAAGTTAATTAAATACAATTTGGAGGCATTTAATGTTCGAGCAAAAACGGCTGATTTTTGACAAAAGAGATAACACCCCCCCATTACGTCATGCTTCAGAAATGTGGAAAATGGTCCGTTTTCAAATGTTTTATTTTTGAAAGTCAGTTCACATTTGTAGGTGGATCATCAGTGTTAGAGCTAAAATTAGCATGTTTAAAGTGATTTTCATGCTTCCAGGGGCTCGGGAAGTTAAGTTAATACCATTTGGAGGCATTTAATGTTCGAGCAAAAACGGCTGATTTTCTACAAAAGAGATAACACCCCCCCATTACGTCATGCTTCAGAAATGTGGAAAATGGTCCGTTTTCAAATGTTTTATTTTTGAACGTCAGTTCACATTGTAGGTGGATCATCAGTGTTAGAGCTAAAATTAGCATGTTTAAAGTGATTTTCATGCTTCCAGGGGCTCGGGAAGTTAATTAAATACCATTTGGAGGCATTTAATGTTCGAGCAAAAACGGCTGATTTTCGACAAAAGAGATAACACCCCCCCATTACGTCATGCTTCAGAAATGTGGAAAATGGTCCGTTTTCAAATGTTTTATTTTTGAACGTCAGTTCACATTTGTAGGTGGATCATCAGTGTTAGAGCTAAAATTAGCATGTTTAAAGTGATTTTCATGCTTCCAGGGGCCCAAAACACAAGATTTATGGAATGGTTAAAAGTGCATGAAAATGGCCAATTTACTCACTCTGAGTTCTCAAAAAGGGTTTCTTCACCCCGGGAAGTTAATTAAATACCATTTGGAGGCATTTAATGTTCGAGCAAAAACGGCTGATTTTCGACAAAAGAGATAACACCCCCCCATTACGTCATGCTTCAGAAATGTGGAAAATGGTCCGTTTTCAAATGTTTTATTTTTGAACGTCAGTTCACATTTGTAGGTGGATCATCAGTGTTAGAGCTAAAATTAGCATGTTTAAAGTGATTTTCATGCTTCCAGGGGCTCGGGAAGTTAATTAAATACCATTTGGAGGCATTTAATGTTCGAGCAAAAACGGCTGATTTTCGACAAAAGAGATAACACCCCCCCATTACGTCATGCTTCAGAAATGTGGAAAATGGTCCGTTTTCAAATGTTTTATTTTTGAACGTCAGTTCACATTTGTAGGTGGATCATCAGTGTTAGAGCTAAAATTAGCATGTTTAAAGTGATTTTCATGCTTCCAGGGGCCCAAAACACAAGATTTATGGAATGGTTAAAAGTGCATGAAAATGGCCAATTTACTCACTCTGAGTTCTCAAAAAGGGTTTCTTCACCCCGGGAAGTTAATTAAATAACATTTGGAGGCGTTTAATGTTCGAGCAAAAACGGCTGATTTTCGACAAAAGAGATAACACCCCCCCATTACGTCATGCTTCAGAAATGTGGAAAATGGTCCGTTTTCAAATGTTTTATTTTTGAACGTCAGTTCACATTTGTAGGTGGATCATCAGTGTTAGAGCTAAAATTAGCATGTTTAAAGTGATTTTCATGCTTCCAGGGGCTCGGGAAGTTAATTAAATACCATTTGGAGGCATTTAATGTTCGAGCAAAAACGGCTGATTTTCGACAAAAGAGATAACACCCCCCCATTACGTCATGCTTCAGAAATGTGGAAAATGGTCCGTTTTCAAATGTTTTATTTTTGAACGTCAGTTCACATTTGTAGGTGGATCATCAGTGTTAGAGCTAAAATTAGCATGTTTAAAGTGATTTTCATGCTTCCAGGGGCCCAAAACACAAGATTTATGGAATGGTTAAAAGTGCATGAAAATGGCCAATTTACTCACTCTGAGTTCTCAAAAAGGGTTTCTTCACCCCGGGAAGTTAATTAAATACCATTTGGAGGCATTTAATGTTCGAGCAAAAACGGCTGATTTTCGACAAAAGAGATAACACCCCCCCATTACGTCATGCTTCAGAAATGTGGAAAATGGTCCGTTTTCAAATGTTTTATTTTTGAACGTCAGTTCACATTTGTAGGTGGATCATCAGTGTTAGAGCTAAAATTAGCATGTTTAAAGTGATTTTCATGCTTCCAGGGGCTCGGGAAGTGAAATAAATACCATTTGGAGGCATTTAATGTTCGAGCAAAAACGGCTGATTTTCGACAAAAGAGATAACACCCCCCCATTACGTCATGCTTCAGAAATGTGGAAAATGGTCCGTTTTCAAATGTTTTATTTTTGAACGTCAGTTCACATTTGTAGGTGGATCATCAGTGTTAGAGCTAAAATTAGCATGTTTAAAGTGATTTTCATGCTTCCAGGGGCTCGGGAAGTTAATTAAATACCATTTGGAGGCATTTAATGTTCGAGCAAAAACGGCTGATTTTCGACAAAAGAGATAACACCCCCCCATTACGTCATGCTTCAGAAATGTGGAAAATGGTCCGTTTTCAAATGTTTTATTTTTGAACGTCAGTTCACATTTGTAGGTGGATCATCAGTGTTAGAGCTAAAATTAGCATGTTTAAAGTGATTTTCATGCTTCCAGGGGCCCAAAACACAAGATTTATGGAATGGTTAAAAGTGCATGAAAATGGCCAATTTACTCACTCTGAGTTCTCAAAAAGGGTTTCTTCACCCCGGGAAGTTAATTAAATACCATTTGGAGGCATTTAATGTTCGAGCAAAAACGGCTGATTTTCGACAAAAGAGATAACACCCCCCCATTACGTCATGCTTCAGAAATGTGGAAAATGGTCCGTTTTCAAATGTTTTATTTTTGAACGTCAGTTCACATTTGTAGGTGGATCATCAGTGTTAGAGCTAAAATTAGCATGTTTAAAGTGATTTTCATGCTTCCAGGGGCTCGGGAAGTTAATTAAATACCATTTGGAGGCATTTAATGTTCGAGCAAAAACGGCTGATTTTCGACAAAAGAGATAACACCCCCCCATTACGTCATGCTTCAGAAATGTGGAAAATGGTCCGTTTTCAAATGTTTTATTTTTGAACGTCAGTTCACATTTGTAGGTGGATCATCAGTGTTAGAGCTAAAATTAGCATGTTTAAAGTGATTTTCATGCTTCCAGGGGCCCAAAACACAAGATTTATGGAATGGTTAAAAGTGCATGAAAATGGCCAATTTACTCACTCTGAGTTCTCAAAAAGGGTTTCTTCACCCCGGGAAGTTAATTAAATACCATTTGGAGGCATTTAATGTTCGAGCAAAAACGGCTGGTTTTCGACAAAAGAGATAACACCCCCCCATTACGTCATGCTTCAGAAATGTGGAAAATGGTCCGTTTTCAAATGTTTTATTTTTGAACGTCAGTTCACATTTGTAGGTGGATCATCAGTGTTAGAGCTAAAATTAGCATGTTTAAAGTGATTTTCATGCTTCCAGGGGCTCGGGAAGTTAATTAAATACCATTTGGAGGCATTTAATGTTCGAGCAAAAACGGCTGATTTTCGACAAAAGAGATAACACCCCCCCATTACGTCATGCTTCAGAAATGTGGAAAATGGTCCGTTTTCAAATGTTTTATTTTTGAACGTCAGTTCACATTTGTAGGTGGATCATCAGTGTTAGAGCTAAAATTAGCATGTTTAAAGGGATTTTCATGCTTCCAGGGGCCCAAAACACAAGATTTATGGAATGGTTAAAAGTGCATGAAAATGGCCAATTTACTCACTCTGAGTTCTCAAAAAGGGTTTCTTCACCCCGGGAAGTTAATTAAATACCATTTGGAGGCATTTAATGTTCGAGCAAAAACGGCTGATTTTCGACAAAAGAGATAACACCCCCCATTACGTCATGCTTCAGAAATGTGGAAAATGGTCCGTTTTCAAATGTTTTATTTTTGAACGTCAGTTCACATTTGTAGGTGGATCATCAGTGTTAGAGCTAAAATTAGCATGTTTAAAGTGATTTTCATGCTTCCAGGGGCCCAAAACACAAGATTTATGGAATGGTTAAAAGTGCATGAAAATGGCCAATTTACTCACTCTGAGTTCTCAAAAAGAGTTTCTTCACCCCGGGAAGTTAATTAAATACCATTTGGAGGCATTTAATGTTCGAGCAAAAACGGCTGATTTTCGACAAAAGAGATAACCCCCCCCCATTACGTCATGCTTCAGAAATGTGGAAAATGGTCCGTTTTCAAATGTTTTATTTTTGAACGTCAGTTCACATTTGTAGGTGGATCATCAGTGTTAGAGCTAAAATTAGCATGTTTAAAGTGATTTTCATGCTTCCAGGGGCTCGGGAAGTTAATTAAATACCATTTGGAGGCATTTAATGTTCGAGCAAAAACGGCTGATTTTCGACAAAAGAGATAACACCCCCCCATTACGTCATGCTTCAGAAATGTGGAAAATGGTCCGTTTTCAAATGTTTTATTTTTGAACGTCAGTTCACATTTGTAGGTGGATCATCAGTGTTAGAGCTAAAATTAGCATGTTTAAAGTGATTTTCATGCTTCCAGGGGCTCGGGAAGTTAATTAAATACCATTTGGAGGCATTTAATGTTCGAGCAAAAACGGCTGATTTTCGACAAAAGAGATAACACCCCCCCATTACGTCATGCTTCAGAAATGTGGAAAATGGTCCGTTTTCAAATGTTTTATTTTTGAACGTCAGTTCACATTTGTAGGTGGATCATCAGTGTTAGAGCTAAAATTAGCATGTTTAAAGTGATTTTCATGCTTCCAGGGGCCCAAAACACAAGATTTATGGAATGGTTAAAAGTGTATGAAAATGGCCAATTTACTCACTCTGAGTTCTCAAAAAGGGTTTCTTCACCCCGGGAAGTTAATTAAATACCATTTGGAGGCATTTAATGTTCGAGCAAAAACGGCTGATTTTCGACAAAAGAGATAACACCCCCCGTCGTGCTTCAGAAATGTGGAAAATGGTCCGTTTTCAAATGTTTTATTTTTGAACGTCAGTTCACATTTGTAGGTGGATCATCAGTGTTAGAGCTAAAATTAGCATGTTTAAAGTGATTTTCATGCTTCCAGGGGCTCGGGAAGTTAATTAAATACCATTTGGAGGCATTTAATGTTCGAGCAAAAACGGCTGATTTTCGACAAAAGAGATAACACCCCCCCATTACGTCATGCTTCAGAAATGTGGAAAATGGTCCGTTTTCAAATGTTTTATTTTTGAACGTCAGTTCACATTTGTAGGTGGATCATCAGTGTTAGAGCTAAAATTAGCATGTTTAAAGTGATTTTCATGCTTCCAGGGGCTCGGGAAGTTAATTAAATACCATTTGGAGGCATTTAATGTTCGAGCAAAAACGGCTTATTTTCGACAAAAGAGATAACACCCCCCCATTACGTCATGCTTCAGAAATGTGGAAAATGGTCCATTTTCAAATGTTTTATTTTTGAACGTCAGTTCACATTTGTAGGTGGATCATCAGTGTTAGAGCTAAAATTAGCATGTTTAAAGTGATTTTCATGCTTCCAGGGGCCCAAAACACAAGATTTATGGAATGGTTAAAAGTGCATGAAAATGGCCAATTTACTCACTCTGAGTTCTCAAAAAGGGTTTCTTCACCCCGGGAAGTGAAATAAATACCATTTGGAGGCATTTAATGTTCGAGCAAAAACGGCTGATTTTCGACAAAAGAGATAACACCCCCCCATTACGTCATGCTTCAGAAATGTGGAAAATGGTCCGTTTTCAAATGTTTTATTTTTGAACGTCAGTTCACATTTGTAGGTGGATCATCAGTGTTAGAGCTAAAATTAGCATGTTTAAAGTGATTTTCATGCTTCCAGGGGCTCGGGAAGTTAATTAAATACCATTTGGAGGCATTTAATGTTCGAGCAAAAACGGCTGATTTTCGACAAAAGAGATAACACCCCCCCTTTACGTCATGCTTCAGAAATGTGGAAAATGGTCCGTTTTCAAATGTTTTATTTTTGAACGTCAGTTCACATTTGTAGGTGGATCATCAGTGTTAGAGCTAAAATTAGCATGTTTAAAGTGATTTTCATGCTTCCAGGGGCTCGGGAAGTTAATTAAATACCATTTGGAGGCATTTAATGTTCGAGCAAAAACGGCTGATTTTCGACAAAAGAGATAACACCCCCCCATTACGTCATGCTTCAGAAATGTGGAAAATGGTCCGTTTTCAAATGTTTTATTTTTGAACGTCAGTTCACATTTGTAGGTGGATCATCAGTGTTAGAGCTAAAATTAGCATGTTTAAAGTGATTTTCATGCTTCCAGGGGCCCAAAACACAAGATTTATGGAATGGTTAAAAGTGCATGAAAATGGCCAATTTACTCACTCTGAGTTCTCAAAAAGGGTTTCTTCACCCCGGGAAGTTAATTAAATACCATTTGGAGGCATTTAATGTTCGAGCAAAAACGGCTGATTTTCGACAAAAGAGATAACACCCCCCCATTACGTCATGCTTCAGAAATGTGGAAAATGGTCCGTTTTCAAATGTTTTATTTTTGAACGTCAGTTCACATTTGTAGGTGGATCATCAGTGTTAGAGCTAAAATTAGCATGTTTAAAGTGATTTTCATGCTTCCAGGGGCTCGGGAAGTTAATTAAATACCATTTGGAGGCATTTAATGTTCGAGCAAAAACGGCTGATTTTCGACAAAAGAGATAACACCCCCCCATTACGTCATGCTTCAGAAATGTGGAAAATGGTCCGTTTTCAAATGTTTTATTTTTGAACGTCAGTTCAGATTTGTAGGTGGATCATCAGTGTTAGAGCTAAAATTAGCATGTTTAAAGTGATTTTCATGCTTCCAGGGGCCCAAAACACAAGATTTATGGAATGGTTAAAAGTGTATGAAAATGGCCAATTTACTCACTCTGAGTTCTCAAAAAGGGTTTCTTCACCCCGGGAAGTTAATTAAATACCATTTGGAGGCATTTAATGTTCGAGCAAAAACGGCTGATTTTCGACAAAAGAGATAACACCCCCCGTCATGCTTCAGAAATGTGGAAAATGGTCCGTTTTCAAATGTTTTATTTTTGAACGTCAGTTCACATTTGTAGGTGGATCATCAGTGTTAGAGCTAAAATTAGCATGTTTAAAGTGATTTTCATGCTTCCAGGGGCTCGGGAAGTTAATTAAATACCATTTGGAGGCATTTAATGTTCGAGCAAAAACGGCTGATTTTCGACAAAAGAGATAACACCCCCCCATTACGTCATGCTTCAGAAATGTGGAAAATGGTCCGTTTTCAAATGTTTTATTTTTGAACGTCAGTTCACATTTGTAGGTGGATCATCAGTGTTAGAGCTAAAATTAGCATGTTTAAAGTGATTTTCATGCTTCCAGGGGCTCGGGAAGTTAATTAAATACCATTTGGAGGCATTTAATGTTCGAGCAAAAACGGCTTATTTTCGACAAAAGAGATAACACCCCCCCATTACGTCATGCTTCAGAAATGTGGAAAATGGTCCATTTTCAAATGTTTTATTTTTGAACGTCAGTTCACATTTGTAGGTGGATCATCAGTGTTAGAGCTAAAATTAGCATGTTTAAAGTGATTTTCATGCTTCCAGGGGCCCAAAACACAAGATTTATGGAATGGTTAAAAGTGCATGAAAATGGCCAATTTACTCACTCTGAGTTCTCAAAAAGGGTTTCTTCACCCCGGGAAGTTAATTAAATACCATTTGGAGGCATTTAATGTTCGAGCAAAAACGGCTGGTTTTCGACAAAAGAGATAACACCCCCCCATTACTTCATGCTTCAGAAATGTGGAAAATGGTCCGTTTTCAAATGTTTTATTTTTGAACGTCAGTTCACATTTGTAGGTGGATCATCAGTGTTAGAGCTAAAATTAGCATGTTTAAAGTGATTTTCATGCTTCCAGGGGCTCGGGAAGTTAATTAAATACCATTTGGAGGCATTTAATGTTCGAGCAAAAACGGCTGATTTTCGACAAAAGAGATAACACCCCCCCATTACGTCATGCTTCAGAAATGTGGAAAATGGTCCGTTTTCAAATGTTTTTTTTTTTGAACGTCAGTTCACATTTGTAGGTGGATCATCAGTGTTAGAGCTAAAATTAGCATGTTTAAAGTGATTTTCATGCTTCCAGGGGCCCAAAACACAAGATTTATGGAATGGTTAAAAGTGCATGAAAATGGCCAATTTACTCACTCTGAGTTCTCAAAAAGGGTTTCTTCACCCCGGGAAGTTAATTAAATACCATTTGGAGGCATTTAATGTTCGAGCAAAAACGGCTGATTTTCGACAAAAGAGATAACACCCCCCCATTACGTCATGCTTCAGAAATGTGGAAAATGGTCCGTTTTCAAATGTTTTATTTTTGAACGTCAGTTCACATTTGTAGGTGGATCATCAGTGTTAGAGCTAAAATTAGCATGTTTAAAGTGATTTTCATGCTTCCAGGGGCTCGGGAAGTTAATTAAATACCATTTGGAGGCATTTAATGTTCGAGCAAAAACGGCTGATTTTCGACAAAAGAGATAACACCCCCCCATTACGTCATGCTTCAGAAATGTGGAAAATGGTCCGTTTTCAAATGTTTTATTTTTGAACGTCAGTTCACATTTGTAGGTGGATCATCAGTGTTAGAGCTAAAATGAGCATGTTTAAAGTGATTTTCATGCTTCCAGGGGCCCAAAACACAAGATTTATGGAATGGTTAAAAGTGCATGAAAATGGCCAATTTACTCACTCTGAGTTCTCAAAAAGGGTTTCTTCACCCCGGGAAGTTAATTAAATACCATTTGGAGGCATTTAATGTTCGAGCAAAAACGGCTGATTTTCGACAAAAGAGATAACACCCCCCCATTACGTCATGCTTCAGAAATGTGGAAAATGGTCCGTTTTCAAATGTTTTATTTTTGAACGTCAGTTCACATTTGTAGGTGGATCATCAGTGTTAGAGCTAAAATTAGCATGTTTAAAGTGATTTTCATTCTTCCAGGGGCCCAAAACACAAGATTTATGGAATGGTTAAAAGTGCATGAAAATGGCCAATTTACTCACTCTGAGTTCTCAAAAAGGGTTTCTTCACCCCGGGAAGTTAATTAAATACCATTTGGAGGCATTTAATGTTCGAGCAAAAACGGCTTATTTTCGACAAAAGAGATAACACCCCCCCATTACGTCATGCTTCAGAAATGTGGAAAATGGTCCATTTTCAAATGTTTTATTTTTGAACGTCAGTTCACATTTGTAGGTGGATCATCAGTGTTAGAGCTAAAATTAGCATGTTTAAAGTGATTTTCATGCTTCCAGGGGCCCAAAACACAAGATTTATGGAATGGTTAAAAGTGCATGAAAATGGCCAATTTACTCACTCTGAGTTCTCAAAAAGGGTTTCTTCACCCCGGGAAGTTAATTAAATACCATTTGGAGGCATTTAATGTTCGAGCAAAAACGGCTGATTTTCGACAAAAGAGATAACACCCCCCCATTACGTCATGCTTCAGAAATGTGGAAAATGGTCCGTTTTCAAATGTTTTATTTTTGAACGTCAGTTCACATTTGTAGGTGGATCATCAGTGTTAGAGCTAAAATTAGCATGTTTAAAGTGATTTTCATGCTTCCAGGGGCTCGGGAAGTTAATTAAATACCATTTGGAGGCATTTAATGTTCGAGCAAAAACGGCTGATTTTCGACAAAAGAGATAACACCCCCCCATTACGTCATGCTTCAGAAATGTGGAAAATGGTCCGTTTTCAAATGTTTTATTTTTGAAGGTCAGTTCACATTTGTAGGTGGATCATCAGTGTTAGAGCTAAAATTAGCATGTTTAAAGTGATTTTCATGCTTCCAGGGGCCCAAAACACAAGATTTATGGAATGGTTAAAAGTGTATGAAAATGGCCAATTTACTCACTCTGAGTTCTCAAAAAGGGTTTCTTCTCCCCGGGAAGTTAATTAAATACCATTTGGAGGCATTTAATGTTCGAGCAAAAACGGCTGATTTTCGACAAAAGAGATAACACCCCCCCATTACGTCATGCTTCAGAAATGTGGAAAATGGTCCGTTTTCAAATGTTTTATTTTTGAACGTCAGTTCACATTTGTAGGTGGATCATCAGTGTTAGAGCTAAAATTAGCATGTTTAAAGTGATTTTCATGCTTCCAGGGGCTCGGGAAGTTAATTAAATACCATTTGGAGGCATTTAATGTTCGAGCAAAAACGGCTGATTTTCGACAAAAGAGATAACACCCCCCCATTACGTCATGCTTCAGAAATGTGGAAAATGGTCCGTTTTCAAATGTTTTATTTTTGAACGTCAGTTCACATTTGTAGGTGGATCATCAGTGTTAGAGCTAAAATTAGCATGTTTAAAGTGATTTTCATGCTTCCAGGGGCCCAAAACACAAGATTTATGGAATGGTTAAAAGTGCATGAAAATGGCCAATTTACTCACTCTGAGTTCTCAAAAAGGGTTTCTTCACCCCGGGAAGTTAATTAAATACCATTTGGAGGCATTTAATGTTCAGGCAAAAACGGCTGATTTTCGACAAAAGAGATAACACCCCCCCATTACGTCATGCTTCAGAAATGTGGAAAATGGTCCGTTTTCAAATGTTTTATTTTTGAACGACAGTTCACATTTGTAGGTGGATCATCAGTGTTAGAGCTAAAATTAGCATGTTTAAAGTGATTTTCATGCTTCCAGGGGCTCGGGAAGTTAATTAAATACCGTTTGGAGGCATTTAATGTTCGAGCAAAAACGGCTGATTTTCGACAAAAGAGATAACACCCCCCCATTACGTCATGCTTCAGAAATGTGGAAAATGGTCCGTTTTCAAATGTTTTATTTTTGAACGTCAGTTCACATTTGTAGGTGGATCATCAGTGTTAGAGCTAAAATTAGCATGTTTAAAGTGATTTTCATGCTTCCAGGGGCCCAAAACACAAGATTTATGGAATGGTTAAAAGTGCATGAAAATGGCCAATTTACTCACTCTGAGTTCTCAAAAAGGGTTTCTTCACCCCGGGAAGTTAATTAAATACCATTTGGAGGCATTTAATGTTCGAGCAAAAACGGCTGGTTTTCGACAAAAGAGATAACACCCCCCCATTACGTCATGCTTCAGAAATGTGGAAAATGGTCCGTTTTCAAATGTTTTATTTTTGAACGTCAGTTCACATTTGTAGGTGGATCATCAGTGTTAGAGCTAAAATTAGCATGTTTAAAGTGATTTTCATGCTTCCAGGGGCTCGGGAAGTTAATTAAATACCATTTGGAGGCATTTAATGTTCGAGCAAAAACGGCTGATTTTCGACAAAAGAGATAACACCCCCCCATTACGTCATGCTTCAGAAATGTGGAAAATGGTCCGTTTTCAAATGTTTTATTTTTGAACGTCAGTTCACATTTGTAGGTGGATCATCAATGTTAGAGCTAAAATTAGCATGTTTAAAGTGATTTTCATGCTTCTAGGGGCCCAAAACACAAGATTTATGGAATGGTTAAAAGTGCATGAAAATGGCCAATTTACTCACTCTGAGTTCTCAAAAAGGGTTTCTTCACCCCGGGAAGTTAATTAAATACCATTTGGAGGCATTTAATGTTCGAGCAAAAACGGCTGATTTTCGACAAAAGAGATAACACCCCCCCATTACGTCATGCTTCAGAAATGTGGAAAATGGTCCGTTTTCAAATGTTTTATTTTTGAACGTCAGTTCACATTTGTAGGTGGATCATCAGTGTTAGAGCTAAAATTAGCATGTTTAAAGTGATTTTCATTCTTCCAGGGGCCCAAAACACAAGATTTATGGAATGGTTAAAAGTGCATGAAAATGGCCAATTTACTCACTCTGAGTTCTCAAAAAGGGTTTCTTCACCCCGGGAAGTTAATTAAATACCATTTGGAGGCATTTAATGTTCGAGCAAAAACGGCTGATTTTCGACAAAAGAGATAACACCCCCCCATTACGTCATGCTTCAGAAATGTGGAAAATGGTCCGTTTTCAAATGTTTTATTTTTGAACGTCAGTTCACATTTGTAGGTGGATCATCAGTGTTAGAGCTAAAATTAGCATGTTTAAAGTGATTTTCATGCTTCCAGGGGCCCAAAACACAAGATTTATGGAATGGTTAAAAGTGCATGAAAATGGCCAATTTACTCACTCTGAGTTCTCAAAAAGGGTTTCTTCACCCCGGGAAGTTAATTAAATACCATTTGGAGGCATTTAATGTTCGAGCAAAAACGGCTGATTTTCGACAAAAGAGATAACACCCCCCCATTACGTCATGCTTCAGAAATGTGGAAAATGGTCCGTTTTCAAATGTTTTATTTTTGAACGTCAGTTCACATTTGTAGGTGGATCATCAGTGTTAGAGCTAAAATTAGCATGTTTAAAGTGATTTTCATGCTTCCAGGGGCTCGGGAAGTTAATTAAATACCATTTGGAGGCATTTAATGTTCGAGCAAAAACGGCTGATTTTCGACAAAAGAGATAACACCCCCCCATTACGTCATGCTTCAGAAATGTGGAAAATGGTCCGTTTTCAAATGTTTTATTTTTGAAGGTCAGTTCACATTTGTAGGTGGATCATCAGTGTTAGAGCTAAAATTAGCATGTTTAAAGTGATTTTCATGCTTCCAGGGGCCCAAAACACAAGATTTATGGAATGGTTAAAAGTGTATGAAAATGGCCAATTTACTCACTCTGAGTTCTCAAAAAGGGTTTCTTCTCCCCGGGAAGTTAATTAAATACCATTTGGAGGCATTTAATGTTCGAGCAAAAACGGCTGATTTTCGACAAAAGAGATAACACCCCCCCATTACGTCATGCTTCAGAAATGTGGAAAATGGTCCGTTTTCAAATGTTTTATTTTTGAACGTCAGTTCACATTTGTAGGTGGATCATCAGTGTTAGAGCTAAAATTAGCATGTTTAAAGTGATTTTCATGCTTCCAGGGGCTCGGGAAGTTAATTAAATACCATTTGGAGGCATTTAATGTTCGAGCAAAAACGGCTGATTTTCGACAAAAGAGATAACACCCCCCCATTACGTCATGCTTCAGAAATGTGGAAAATGGTCCGTTTTCAAATGTTTTTTTTTTTGAACGTCAGTTCACATTTGTAGGTGGATCATCAGTGTTAGAGCTAAAATTAGCATGTTTAAAGTGATTTTCATGCTTCCAGGGGCCCAAAACACAAGATTTATGGAATGGTTAAAAGTGCATGAAAATGGCCAATTTACTCACTCTGAGTTCTCAAAAAGGGTTTCTTCACCCCGGGAAGTTAATTAAATACCATTTGGAGGCATTTAATGTTCGAGCAAAAACGGCTGATTTTCGACAAAAGAGATAACACCCCCCCATTACGTCATGCTTCAGAAATGTGGAAAATGGTCCGTTTTCAAATGTTTTATTTTTGAACGTCAGTTCACATTTGTAGGTGGATCATCAGTGTTAGAGCTAAAATTAGCATGTTTAAAGTGATTTTCATGCTTCCAGGGGCTCGGGAAGTTAATTAAATACCATTTGGAGGCATTTAATGTTCGAGCAAAAACGGCTGATTTTCGACAAAAGAGATAACACCCCCCCATTACGTCATGCTTCAGAAATGTGGAAAATGGTCCGTTTTCAAATGTTTTATTTTTGAACGTCAGTTCACATTTGTAGGTGGATCATCAGTGTTAGAGCTAAAATGAGCATGTTTAAAGTGATTTTCATGCTTCCAGGGGCCCAAAACACAAGATTTATGGAATGGTTAAAAGTGCATGAAAATGGCCAATTTACTCACTCTGAGTTCTCAAAAAGGGTTTCTTCACCCCGGGAAGTTAATTAAATACCATTTGGAGGCATTTAATGTTCGAGCAAAAACGGCTGATTTTCGACAAAAGAGATAACACCCCCCCATTACGTCATGCTTCAGAAATGTGGAAAATGGTCCGTTTTCAAATGTTTTATTTTTGAACGTCAGTTCACATTTGTAGGTGGATCATCAGTGTTAGAGCTAAAATTAGCATGTTTAAAGTGATTTTCATTCTTCCAGGGGCCCAAAACACAAGATTTATGGAATGGTTAAAAGTGCATGAAAATGGCCAATTTACTCACTCTGAGTTCTCAAAAAGGGTTTCTTCACCCCGGGAAGTTAATTAAATACCATTTGGAGGCATTTAATGTTCGAGCAAAAACGGCTTATTTTCGACAAAAGAGATAACACCCCCCCATTACGTCATGCTTCAGAAATGTGGAAAATGGTCCATTTTCAAATGTTTTATTTTTGAACGTCAGTTCACATTTGTAGGTGGATCATCAGTGTTAGAGCTAAAATTAGCATGTTTAAAGTGATTTTCATGCTTCCAGGGGCCCAAAACACAAGATTTATGGAATGGTTAAAAGTGCATGAAAATGGCCAATTTACTCACTCTGAGTTCTCAAAAAGGGTTTCTTCACCCCGGGAAGTTAATTAAATACCATTTGGAGGCATTTAATGTTCGAGCAAAAACGGCTGATTTTCGACAAAAGAGATAACACCCCCCCATTACGTCATGCTTCAGAAATGTGGAAAATGGTCCGTTTTCAAATGTTTTATTTTTGAACGTCAGTTCACATTTGTAGGTGGATCATCAGTGTTAGAGCTAAAATTAGCATGTTTAAAGTGATTTTCATGCTTCCAGGGGCTCGGGAAGTTAATTAAATACCATTTGGAGGCATTTAATGTTCGAGCAAAAACGGCTGATTTTCGACAAAAGAGATAACACCCCCCCATTACGTCATGCTTCAGAAATGTGGAAAATGGTCCGTTTTCAAATGTTTTATTTTTGAAGGTCAGTTCACATTTGTAGGTGGATCATCAGTGTTAGAGCTAAAATTAGCATGTTTAAAGTGATTTTCATGCTTCCAGGGGCCCAAAACACAAGATTTATGGAATGGTTAAAAGTGTATGAAAATGGCCAATTTACTCACTCTGAGTTCTCAAAAAGGGTTTCTTCTCCCCGGGAAGTTAATTAAATACCATTTGGAGGCATTTAATGTTCGAGCAAAAACGGCTGATTTTCGACAAAAGAGATAACACCCCCCCATTACGTCATGCTTCAGAAATGTGGAAAATGGTCCGTTTTCAAATGTTTTATTTTTGAACGTCAGTTCACATTTGTAGGTGGATCATCAGTGTTAGAGCTAAAATTAGCATGTTTAAAGTGATTTTCATGCTTCCAGGGGCTCGGGAAGTTAATTAAATACCATTTGGAGGCATTTAATGTTCGAGCAAAAACGGCTGATTTTCGACAAAAGAGATAACACCCCCCCATTACGTCATGCTTCAGAAATGTGGAAAATGGTCCGTTTTCAAATGTTTTATTTTTGAACGTCAGTTCACATTTGTAGGTGGATCATCAGTGTTAGAGCTAAAATTAGCATGTTTAAAGTGATTTTCATGCTTCCAGGGGCCCAAAACACAAGATTTATGGAATGGTTAAAAGTGCATGAAAATGGCCAATTTACTCACTCTGAGTTCTCAAAAAGGGTTTCTTCACCCCGGGAAGTTAATTAAATACCATTTGGAGGCATTTAATGTTCAGGCAAAAACGGCTGATTTTCGACAAAAGAGATAACACCCCCCCATTACGTCATGCTTCAGAAATGTGGAAAATGGTCCGTTTTCAAATGTTTTATTTTTGAACGACAGTTCACATTTGTAGGTGGATCATCAGTGTTAGAGCTAAAATTAGCATGTTTAAAGTGATTTTCATGCTTCCAGGGGCTCGGGAAGTTAATTAAATACCGTTTGGAGGCATTTAATGTTCGAGCAAAAACGGCTGATTTTCGACAAAAGAGATAACACCCCCCCATTACGTCATGCTTCAGAAATGTGGAAAATGGTCCGTTTTCAAATGTTTTATTTTTGAACGTCAGTTCACATTTGTAGGTGGATCATCAGTGTTAGAGCTAAAATTAGCATGTTTAAAGTGATTTTCATGCTTCCAGGGGCCCAAAACACAAGATTTATGGAATGGTTAAAAGTGCATGAAAATGGCCAATTTACTCACTCTGAGTTCTCAAAAAGGGTTTCTTCACCCCGGGAAGTTAATTAAATACCATTTGGAGGCATTTAATGTTCGAGCAAAAACGGCTGGTTTTCGACAAAAGAGATAACACCCCCCCATTACGTCATGCTTCAGAAATGTGGAAAATGGTCCGTTTTCAAATGTTTTATTTTTGAACGTCAGTTCACATTTGTAGGTGGATCATCAGTGTTAGAGCTAAAATTAGCATGTTTAAAGTGATTTTCATGCTTCCAGGGGCTCGGGAAGTTAATTAAATACCATTTGGAGGCATTTAATGTTCGAGCAAAAACGGCTGATTTTCGACAAAAGAGATAACACCCCCCCATTACGTCATGCTTCAGAAATGTGGAAAATGGTCCGTTTTCAAATGTTTTATTTTTGAACGTCAGTTCACATTTGTAGGTGGATCATCAATGTTAGAGCTAAAATTAGCATGTTTAAAGTGATTTTCATGCTTCTAGGGGCCCAAAACACAAGATTTATGGAATGGTTAAAAGTGCATGAAAATGGCCAATTTACTCACTCTGAGTTCTCAAAAAGGGTTTCTTCACCCCGGGAAGTTAATTAAATACCATTTGGAGGCATTTAATGTTCGAGCAAAAACGGCTGATTTTCGACAAAAGAGATAACACCCCCCCATTACGTCATGCTTCAGAAATGTGGAAAATGGTCCGTTTTCAAATGTTTTATTTTTGAACGTCAGTTCACATTTGTAGGTGGATCATCAGTGTTAGAGCTAAAATTAGCATGTTTAAAGTGATTTTCATTCTTCCAGGGGCCCAAAACACAAGATTTATGGAATGGTTAAAAGTGCATGAAAATGGCCAATTTACTCACTCTGAGTTCTCAAAAAGGGTTTCTTCACCCCGGGAAGTTAATTAAATACCATTTGGAGGCATTTAATGTTCGAGCAAAAACGGCTGATTTTCGACAAAAGAGATAACACCCCCCCATTACGTCATGCTTCAGAAATGTGGAAAATGGTCCGTTTTCAAATGTTTTATTTTTGAACGTCAGTTCACATTTGTAGGTGGATCATCAGTGTTAGAGCTAAAATTAGCATGTTTAAAGTGATTTTCATGCTTCCAGGGGCCCAAAACACAAGATTTATGGAATGGTTAAAAGTGCATGAAAATGGCCAATTTACTCACTCTGAGTTCTCAAAAAGGGTTTCTTCACCCCGGGAAGTTAATTAAATACCATTTGGAGGCATTTAATGTTCGAGCAAAAACGGCTGATTTTCGACAAAAGAGATAACACCCCCCCATTACGTCATGCTTCAGAAATGTGGAAAATGGTCCGTTTTCAAATGTTTTATTTTTGAACGTCAGTTCACATTTGTAGGTGGATCATCAGTGTTAGAGCTAAAATTAGCATGTTTAAAGTGATTTTCATGCTTCCAGGGGCTCGGGAAGTTAATTAAATACCATTTGGAGGCATTTAATGTTCGAGCAAAAACGGCTGATTTTCGACAAAAGAGATAACACCCCCCCATTACGTCATGCTTCAGAAATGTGGAAAATGGTCCGTTTTCAAATGTTTTATTTTTGAAGGTCAGTTCACATTTGTAGGTGGATCATCAGTGTTAGAGCTAAAATTAGCATGTTTAAAGTGATTTTCATGCTTCCAGGGGCCCAAAACACAAGATTTATGGAATGGTTAAAAGTGTATGAAAATGGCCAATTTACTCACTCTGAGTTCTCAAAAAGGGTTTCTTCTCCCCGGGAAGTTAATTAAATACCATTTGGAGGCATTTAATGTTCGAGCAAAAACGGCTGATTTTCGACAAAAGAGATAACACCCCCCCATTACGTCATGCTTCAGAAATGTGGAAAATGGTCCGTTTTCAAATGTTTTATTTTTGAACGTCAGTTCACATTTGTAGGTGGATCATCAGTGTTAGAGCTAAAATTAGCATGTTTAAAGTGATTTTCATGCTTCCAGGGGCTCGGGAAGTTAATTAAATACCATTTGGAGGCATTTAATGTTCGAGCAAAAACGGCTGATTTTCGACAAAAGAGATAACACCCCCCCATTACGTCATGCTTCAGAAATGTGGAAAATGGTCCGTTTTCAAATGTTTTATTTTTGAACGTCAGTTCACATTTGTAGGTGGATCATCAGTGTTAGAGCTAAAATTAGCATGTTTAAAGTGATTTTCATGCTTCCAGGGGCCCAAAACACAAGATTTATGGAATGGTTAAAAGTGCATGAAAATGGCCAATTTACTCACTCTGAGTTCTCAAAAAGGGTTTCTTCACCCCGGGAAGTTAATTAAATACCATTTGGAGGCATTTAATGTTCGAGCAAAAACGGCTGATTTTCGACAAAAGAGATAACACCCCCCCCATTACGTCATGCTTCAGAAATGTGGAAAATGGTCCGTTTTCAAATGTTTTATTTTTGAACGTCAGTTCACATTTGTAGGTGGATCATCAGTGTTAGAGCTAAAATTAGCATGTTTAAAGTGATTTTCATGCTTCCAGGGGCTCGGGAAGTTAATTAAATACCATTTGGAGGCATTTAATGTTCGAGCAAAAACGGCTGATTTTCGACAAAAGAGATAACACCCCCCCATTACGTCATGCTTCAGAAATGTGGAAAATGGTCCGTTTTCAAATGTTTTATTTTTGAACGTCAGTTCACATTTGTAGGTGGATCATCAGTGTTAGAGCTAAAATTAGCATGTTTAAAGTGATTTTCATGCTTCCAGGGGCTCGGGAAATTAATTAAATACCATTTGGAGGCATTTAATGTTCGAGCAAAAACGGCTGATTTTCGACAAAAGAGATAACACCCCCCATTACGTCATGCTTCAGAAATGTGGAAAATGGTCCGTTTTCAAATGTTTTATTTTTGAACGTCAGTTCACATTTGTAGGTGGATCATCAGTGTTAGAGCTAAAATTAGCATGTTTAAAGTGATTTTCATGCTTCCAGGGGCCCAAAACACAAGATTTATGGAATGGTTAAAAGTGTATGAAAATGGCCAATTTACTCACTCTGAGTTCTCAAAAAGGGTTTCTTCACCCCGGGAAGTTAATTAAATACCATTTGGAGGCATTTAATGTTCGAGCAAAAACGGCTGATTTTCGACAAAAGAGATAACACCCCCCATTACGTCATGCTTCAGAAATGTGGAAAATGGTCCGTTTTCAAATGTTTTATTTTTGAACGTCAGTTCACATTTGTAGGTGGATCATCAGTGTTAGAGCTAAAATTAGCATGTTTAAAGTGATTTTCATGCTTCCAGGGGCTCGGGAAGTTAATTAAATACCATTTGGAGGCATTTAATGTTCGAGCAAAAACGGCTGATTTTCGACAAAAGAGATAACACCCCCCATTACGTCATGCTTCAGAAATGTGGAAAATGGTCCGTTTTCAAATGTTTTATTTTTGAACGTCAGTTCACATTTGTAGGTGGATCATCAGTGTTAGAGCTAAAATTAGCATGTTTAAAGTGATTTTCATGCTTCCAGGGGCTCGGGAAGTTAATTAAATACCATTTGGAGGCATTTAATGTTCGAGCAAAAACGGCTGATTTTCGACAAAAGAGATAACATCCCCCATTACGTCATGCTTCAGAAATGTGGAAAATGGTCCGTTTTCAAATGTTTTATTTTTGAACGTCAGTTCACATTTGTAGGTGGATCATCAGTGTTAGAGCTAAAATTAGCATGTTTAAAGTGATTTTCATGCTTCCAGGGGCCCAAAACACAAGATTTATGGAATGGTTAAAAGTGCATGAAAATGGCCAATTTACTCACTCTGAGTTCTCAAAAAGGGTTTCTTCACCCCGGGAAGTTAATTAAATACCATTTGGAGGCATTTAATGTTCGAGCAAAAACGGCTGGTTTTCGACAAAAGAGATAACACCCCCCCATTACGTCATGCTTCAGAAATGTGGAAAATGGTCCGTTTTCAAATGTTTTATTTTTGAACGTCAGTTCACATTTGTAGGTGGATCATCAGTGTTAGAGCTAAAATTAGCATGTTTAAAGTGATTTTCATGCTTCCAGGGGCTCGGGAAGTTAATTAAATACCATTTGGAGGCATTTAATGTTCGAGCAAAAACGGCTGATTTTCGACAAAAGAGATAACACCCCCCCATTACGTCATGCTTCAGAAATGTGGAAAATGGTCCGTTTTCAAATGTTTTATTTTTGAACGTCAGTTCACATTTGTAGGTGGATCATCAATGTTAGAGCTAAAATTAGCATGTTTAAAGTGATTTTCATGCTTCTAGGGGCCCAAAACACAAGATTTATGGAATGGTTAAAAGTGCATGAAAATGGCCAATTTACTCACTCTGAGTTCTCAAAAAGGGTTTCTTCACCCCGGGAAGTTAATTAAATACCATTTGGAGGCATTTAATGTTCGAGCAAAAACGGCTGATTTTCGACAAAAGAGATAACACCCCCCCATTACGTCATGCTTCAGAAATGTGGAAAATGGTCCGTTTTCAAATGTTTTATTTTTGAACGTCAGTTCACATTTGTAGGTGGATCATCAGTGTTAGAGCTAAAATTAGCATGTTTAAAGTGATTTTCATTCTTCCAGGGGCCCAAAACACAAGATTTATGGAATGGTTAAAAGTGCATGAAAATGGCCAATTTACTCACTCTGAGTTCTCAAAAAGGGTTTCTTCACCCCGGGAAGTTAATTAAATACCATTTGGAGGCATTTAATGTTCGAGCAAAAACGGCTGATTTTCGACAAAAGAGATAACACCCCCCCATTACGTCATGCTTCAGAAATGTGGAAAATGGTCCGTTTTCAAATGTTTTATTTTTGAACGTCAGTTCACATTTGTAGGTGGACCATCAGTGTTAGAGCTAAAATTAGCATGTTTAAAGTGATTTTCATGCTTCCAGGGGCTCGGGAAGTTAATTAAATACCATTTGGAGGCATTTAATGTTCGAGCAAAAACGGCTGATTTTCGACAAAAGAGATAACACCCCCCCATTACGTCATGCTTCAGAAATGTGGAAAATGGTCCGTTTTCAAATGTTTTATTTTTGAAGGTCAGTTCACATTTGTAGGTGGATCATCAGTGTTAGAGCTAAAATTAGCATGTTTAAAGTGATTTTCATGCTTCCAGGGGCCCAAAACACAAGATTTATGGAATGGTTAAAAGTGTATGAAAATGGCCAATTTACTCACTCTGAGTTCTCAAAAAGGGTTTCTTCTCCCCGGGAAGTTAATTAAATACCATTTGGAGGCATTTAATGTTCGAGCAAAAACGGCTGATTTTCGACAAAAGAGATGACACCCCCCCATTACGTCATGCTTCAGAAATGTGGAAAATGGTCCTTTTTCAAATGTTTTATTTTTGAACGTCAGTTCACATTTGTAGGTGGATCATCAGTGTTAGAGCTAAAATTAGCATGTTTAAAGTGATTTTCATGCTTCCAGGGGCTCGGGAAGTTAATTAAATACCATTTGGAGGCATTTAATGTTCGAGCAAAAACGGCTGATTTTCGACAAAAGAGATAACACACCCCCATTACGTCATGCTTCAGAAATGTGGAAAATGGTCCGTTTTCAAATGTTTTATTTTTGAACGTCAGTTCACATTTGTAGGTGGATCATCAGTGTTAGAGCTAAAATTAGCATGTTTAAAGTGATTTTCATGCTTCCAGGGGCCCAAAACACAAGATTTATGGAATGGTTAAAAGTGCATGAAAATGGCCAATTTACTCACTCTGAGTTCTCAAAAAGGGTTTCTTCACCCCGGGAAGTTAATTAAATACCATTTGGAGGCATTTAATGTTCGAGCAAAAACGGCTGATTTTCGACAAAAGAGATAACACCCCCCCATTACGTCATGCTTCAGAAATGTGGAAAATGGTCCGTTTTCAAATGTTTTATTTTTGAACGTCAGTTCACATTTGTAGGTGGATCATCAGTGTTAGAGCTAAAATTAGCATGTTTAAAGTGATTTTCATGCTTCCAGGGGCTCGGGAAGTTAATTAAATACCATTTGGAGGCATTTAATGTTCGAGCAAAAACGGCTGATTTTCGACAAAAGAGATAACACCCCCCCCATTACGTCATGCTTCAGAAATGTGGAAAATGGTCCGTTTTCAAATGTTTTATTTTTGAACGTCAGTTCACATTTGTAGGTGGATCATCAGTGTTAGAGCTAAAATTAGCATGTTTAAAGTGATTTTCATGCTTCCAGGGGCCCAAAACACAAGATTTATGGAATGGTTAAAAGTGCATGAAAATGGCCAATTTACTCACTCTGAGTTCTCAAAAAGGGTTTCTTCACCCCGGGAAGTTAATTAAATACCATTTGGAGGCATTTAATGTTCGAGCAAAAACGGCTGGTTTTCGACAAAAGAGATAACACCCCCCCATTACGTCATGCTTCAGAAATGTGGAAAATGGTCCGTTTTCAAATGTTTTATTTTTGAACGTCAGTTCACATTTGTAGGTGGATCATCAGTGTTAGAGCTAAAATTAGCATGTTTAAAGTGATTTTCATGCTTCCAGGGGCTCGGGAAGTTAATTAAATACCATTTGGAGGCATTTAATGTTCGAGCAAAAACGGCTGATTTTCGACAAAAGAGATAACACCCCCCCATTACGTCATGCTTCAGAAATGTGGAAAATGGTCCGTTTTCAAATGTTTTATTTTTGAACGTCAGTTCACATTTGTAGGTGGATCATCAGTGTTAGAGCTAAAATTAGCATGTTTAAAGTGATTTTCATGCTTCCAGGGGCCCAAAACACAAGATTTATGGAATGGTTAAAAGTGCATGAAAATGGCCAATTTACTCACTCTGAGTTCTCAAAAAGGGTTTCTTCACCCCGGGAAGTTAATTAAATACCATTTGGAGGCATTTAATGTTCGAGCAAAAACGGCTGATTTTCGACAAAAGAGATAACACCCCCCCATTACGTCATGCTTCAGAAATGTGGAAAATGGTCCGTTTTCAAATGTTTTATTTTTGAACGTCAGTTCACATTTGTAGGTGGATCATCAGTGTTAGAGCTAAAATTAGCATGTTTAAAGTGATTTTCATGCTTCCAGGGGCCCAAAACACAAGATTTATGGAATGGTTAAAAGTGCATGAAAATGGCCAATTTACTCACTCTGAGTTCTCAAAAAGGGTTTCTTCACCCCGGGAAGTTAATTAAATACCATTTGGAGGCATTTAATGTTCGAGCAAAAACGGCTGATTTTCGACAAAAGAGATAACCCCCCCCCATTACGTCATGCTTCAGAAATGTGGAAAATGGTCCGTTTTCAAATGTTTTATTTTTGAACGTCAGTTCACATTTGTAGGTGGATCATCAGTGTTAGAGCTAAAATTAGCATGTTTAAAGTGATTTTCATGCTTCCAGGGGCTCGGGAAGTTAATTAAATACCATTTGGAGGCATTTAATGTTCGAGCAAAAACGGCTGATTTTCGACAAAAGAGATAACACCCCCCCATTACGTCATGCTTCAGAAATGTGGAAAATGGTCCGTTTTCAAATGTTTTATTTTTGAACGTCAGTTCACATTTGTAGGTGGATCATCAGTGTTAGAGCTAAAATTAGCATGTTTAAAGTGATTTTCATGCTTCCAGGGGCTCGGGAAGTTAATTAAATACCATTTGGAGGCATTTAATGTTCGAGCAAAAACGGCTGATTTTCGACAAAAGAGATAACACCCCCCCATTACGTCATGCTTCAGAAATGTGGAAAATGGTCCGTTTTCAAATGTTTTATTTTTGAACGTCAGTTCACATTTGTAGGTGGATCATCAGTGTTAGAGCTAAAATTAGCATGTTTAAAGTGATTTTCATGCTTCCAGGGGCCCAAAACACAAGATTTATGGAATGGTTAAAAGTGTATGAAAATGGCCAATTTACTCACTCTGAGTTCTCAAAAAGGGTTTCTTCACCCCGGGAAGTTAATTAAATACCATTTGGAGGCATTTAATGTTCGAGCAAAAACGGCTGATTTTCGACAAAAGAGATAACACCCCCCGTCATGCTTCAGAAATGTGGAAAATGGTCCGTTTTCAAATGTTTTATTTTTGAACGTCAGTTCACATTTGTAGGTGGATCATCAGTGTTAGAGCTAAAATTAGCATGTTTAAAGTGATTTTCATGCTTCCAGGGGCTCGGGAAGTTAATTAAATACCATTTGGAGGCATTTAATGTTCGAGCAAAAACGGCTGATTTTCGACAAAAGAGATAACACCCCCCCATTACGTCATGCTTCAGAAATGTGGAAAATGGTCCGTTTTCAAATGTTTTATTTTTGAACGTCAGTTCACATTTGTAGGTGGATCATCAGTGTTAGAGCTAAAATTAGCATGTTTAAAGTGATTTTCATGCTTCCAGGGGCTCGGGAAGTTAATTAAATACCATTTGGAGGCATTTAATGTTCGAGCAAAAACGGCTTATTTTCGACAAAAGAGATAACACCCCCCCATTACGTCATGCTTCAGAAATGTGGAAAATGGTCCATTTTCAAATGTTTTATTTTTGAACGTCAGTTCACATTTGTAGGTGGATCATCAGTGTTAGAGCTAAAATTAGCATGTTTAAAGTGATTTTCATGCTTCCAGGGGCCCAAAACACAAGATTTATGGAATGGTTAAAAGTGCATGAAAATGGCCAATTTACTCACTCTGAGTTCTCAAAAAGGGTTTCTTCACCCCGGGAAGTGAAATAAATACCATTTGGAGGCATTTAATGTTCGAGCAAAAACGGCTGATTTTCGACAAAAGAGATATAACCCCCCCATTACGTCATGCTTCAGAAATGTGGAAAATGGTCCGTTTTCAAATGTTTTATTTTTGAACGTCAGTTCACATTTGTAGGTGGATCATCAGTGTTAGAGCTAAAATTAGCATGTTTAAAGTGATTTTCATGCTTCCAGGGGCTCGGGAAGTTGATTAAATACCATTTGGAGGCATTTAATGTTCGAGCAAAAACGGCTGATTTTCGACAAAAGAGATAACACCCCCCCATTACGTCATGCTTCAGAAATGTGGAAAATGGTCCGTTTTCAAATGTTTTATTTTTGAACGTCAGTTCACATTTGTAGGTGGATCATCAGTGTTAGAGCTAAAATTAGCATGTTTAAAGTGATTTTCATGCTTCCAGGGGCCCAAAACACAAGATTTATGGAATGGTTAAAAGTGTATGAAAATGGCCAATTTACTCACTCTGAGTTCTCAAAAAGGGTTTCTTCACCCCGGGAAGTTAATTAAATACCATTTGGAGGCATTTAATGTTCGAGCAAAAACGGCTGATTTTCGACAAAAGAGATAACACCCCCCCATTACGTCATGCTTCAGAAATGTGGAAAATGGTCCGTTTTCAAATGTTTTATTTTTGAACGTCAGTTCACATTTGTAGGTGGATCATCAGTGTTAGAGCTAAAATTAGCATGTTTAAAGTGATTTTCATGCTTCCAGGGGCTCGGGAAGTTAATTAAATACCATTTGGAGGCATTTAATGTTCGAGCAAAAACGGCTGATTTTCGACAAAAGAGATAACACCCCCCCATTACGTCATGCTTCAGAAATGTGGAAAATGGTCCGTTTTCAAATGTTTTATTTTTGAACGTCAGTTCACATTTGTAGGTGGATCATCAGTGTTAGAGCTAAAATTAGCATGTTTAAAGTGATTTTCATGCTTCCAGGGGCTCGGGAAGTGAAATAAATACCATTTGGAGGCATTTAATGTTCGAGCAAAAACGGCTGATTTTCGACAAAAGAGATAACACCCCCCCATTACGTCATGCTTCAGAAATCTGGAAAATGGTCCGTTTTCAAATGTTTTATTTTTGAACGTCAGTTCACATTTGTAGGTGGATCATCAGTGTTAGAGCTAAAATTAGCATGTTTAAAGTGATTTTCATGCTTCCAGGGGCCCAAAACACAAGATTTATGGAATGGTTAAAAGTGCATGAAAATGGCCAATTTACTCACTCTGAGTTCTCAAAAAGGGTTTCTTCACCCCGGGAAGTTAATTAAATACCATTTGGAGGCATTTAATGTTCGAGCAAAAACGGCTGATTTTCGACAAAAGAGATAACACCCCCCCATTACGTCATGCTTCAGAAATGTGGAAAATGGTCAGTTTTCAAATGTTTTATTTTTGAACGTCAGTTCACATTTGTAGGTGGATCATCAGTGTTAGAGCTAAAATTAGCATGTTTAAAGTGATTTTCATGCTTCCAGGGGCTCGGGAAGTTAATTAAATACCATTTGGAGGCATTTAATGTTCCAGCAAAAACGGCTGATTTTCGACAAAAGAGATAACACCCCCCCATTACGTCATGCTTCAGAAATGTGGAAAATGGTCCGTTTTCAAATGTTTTATTTTTGAACGTCAGTTCACATTTGTAGGTGGATCATCAGTGTTAGAGCTAAAATTAGCATGTTTAAAGTGATTTTCATGCTTCCAGGGGCTCGGGAAGTTAATTAAATACCATTTGGAGGCATTTAATGTTCGAGCAAAAACGGCTGATTTTCGACAAAAGAGATAACACCCCCCCATTACGTCATGCTTCAGAAATGTGGAAAATGGTCCGTTTTCAAATGTTTTATTTTTGAACGTCAGTTCACATTTGTAGGTGGATCATCAGTGTTAGAGCTAAAATTAGCATGTTTAAAGTGATTTTCATGCTTCCAGGGGCCCAAAACACAAGATTTATGGAATGGTTAAAAGTGTATGAAAATGGCCAATTTACTCACTCTGAGTTCTCAAAAAGGGTTTCTTCACCCCGGGAAGTTAATTAAATACCATTTGGAGGCATTTAATGTTCGAGCAAAAACGGCTGATTTTCGACAAAAGAGATAACACCCCCCGTCATGCTTCAGAAATGTGGAAAATGGTCCGTTTTCAAATGTTTTATTTTTGAACGTCAGTTCACATTTGTAGGTGGATCATCAGTGTTAGAGCTAAAATTAGCATGTTTAAAGTGATTTTCATGCTTCCAGGGGCTCGGGAAGTTAATTAAATACCATTTGGAGGCATTTAATGTTCGAGCAAAAACGGCTGATTTTCGACAAAAGAGATAACACCCCCCCATTACGTCATGCTTCAGAAATGTGGAAAATGGTCCGTTTTCAAATGTTTTATTTTTGAACGTCAGTTCACATTTGTAGGTGGATCATCAGTGTTAGAGCTAAAATTAGCATGTTTAAAGTGATTTTCATGCTTCCAGGGGCTCGGGAAGTTAATTAAATACCATTTGGAGGCATTTAATGTTCGAGCAAAAACGGCTGATTTTCGACAAAAGAGATAACACCCCCCCATTACGTCATGCTTCAGAAATGTGGAAAATGGTCCGTTTTCAAATGTTTTATTTTTGAACGTCAGTTCACATTTGTAGGTGGATCATCAGTGTTAGAGCTAAAATTAGCATGTTTAAAGTGATTTTCATGCTTCCAGGGGCTCGGGAAGTGAAATAAATACCATTTGGAGGCATTTAATGTTCGAGCAAAAACGGCTGATTTTCGACAAAAGAGATAACACCCCCCCATTACGTCATGCTTCAGAAATGTGGAAAATGGTCCGTTTTCAAATGTTTTATTTTTGAACGTCAGTTCACATTTGTAGGTGGATCATCAGTGTTAGAGCTAAAATTAGCATGTTTAAAGTGATTTTCATGCTTCCAGGGGCTCGGGAAGTTAATTAAATACCATTTGGAGGCATTTCATGTTCCAGCAAAAACGGCTGATTTTCGACAAAAGAGATAACATTCCCCATTACGTCATGCTTCAGAAATGTGGAAAATGGTCCATTTTCAAATGTTTTATTTTTGAACGTCAGTTCACATTTGTAGGTGGATCATCAGTGTTAGAGCTAAAATTAGCATGTTTAAAGTGATTTTCATGCTTCCAGGGGCCCAAAACACAAGATTTATGGAATGGTTAAAAGTGCATGAAAATGGCCAATTTACTCACTCTGAGTTCTCAAAAAGGGTTTCTTCACCCCGGGAAGTGAAATAAATACCATTTGGAGGCATTTAATGTTCGAGCAAAAACGGCTGATTTTCGACAAAAGAGATAACACCCCCCCATTACGTCATGCTTCAGAAATGTGGAAAATGGTCCGTTTTCAAATGTTTTATTTTTGAACGTCAGTTCACATTTGTAGGTGGATCATCAGTGTTAGAGCTAAAATTAGCATGTTTAAAGTGATTTTCATGCTTCCAGGGGCTCGGGAAGTTAATTAAATACCATTTGGAGGCATTTAATGTTCGAGCAAAAACGGCTGATTTTCGACAAAAGAGATAACACCCCCCGTCATGCTTCAGAAATGTGGAAAATGGTCCGTTTTCAAATGTTTTATTTTTGAACGTCAGTTCACATTTGTAGGTGGATCATCAGTGTTAGAGCTAAAATTAGCATGTTTAAAGTGATTTTCATGCTTCCAGGGGCTCGGGAAGTTAATTAAATACCATTTGGAGGCATTTAATGTTCGAGCAAAAACGGCTGATTTTCGACAAAAGAGATAACACCCCCCCATTACGTCATGCTTCAGAAATGTGGAAAATGGTCCGTTTTCAAATGTTTTATTTTTGAACGTCAGTTCACATTTGTAGGTGGATCATCAGTGTTAGAGCTAAAATTAGCATGTTTAAAGTGATTTTCATGCTTCCAGGGGCTCGGGAAGTTAATTAAATACCATTTGGAGGCATTTAATGTTCGAGCAAAAACGGCTGATTTTCGACAAAAGAGATAACACCCCCCCATTACGTCATGCTTCAGAAATGTGGAAAATGGTCCGTTTTCAAATGTTTTATTTTTGAACGTCAGTTCACATTTGTAGGTGGATCATCAGTGTTAGAGCTAAAATTAGCATGTTTAAAGTGATTTTCATGCTTCCAGGGGCTCGGGAAATTAATTAAATACCATTTGGAGGCATTTAATGTTCGAGCAAAAACGGCTGATTTTCGACAAAAGAGATAACACCCCCCCATTACGTCATGCTTCAGAAATGTGGAAAATGGTCCGTTTTCAAATGTTTTATTTTTGAACGTCAGTTCACATTTGTAGGTGGATCATCAGTGTTAGAGCTAAAATTAGCATGTTTAAAGTGATTTTCATGCTTCCAGGGGCTCGGGAAGTTAATTAAATACCATTTGGAGGCATTTAATGTTCGAGCAAAAACGGCTGATTTTCGACAAAAGAGATAACACCCCCCCATTACGTCATGCTTCAGAAATGTGGAAAATGGTCCGTTTTCAAATGTTTTATTTTTGAACGTCAGTTCACATTTGTAGGTGGATCATCAGTGTTAGAGCTAAAATTAGCATGTTTAAAGTGATTTTCATGCTTCCAGGGGCTCGGGAAGTTAATTAAATACCATTTGGAGGCATTTAATGTTCGAGCAAAAACGGCTGATTTTCGACAAAAGAGATAACATCCCCCATTACGTCATGCTTCAGAAATGTGGAAAATGGTCCGTTTTCAAATGTTTTAGTTTTTGAACGTCAGTTCACATTTGTAGGTGGATCATCAGTGTTAGAGCTAAAATTAGCATGTTTAAAGTGATTTTCATGCTTCCAGGGGCCCAAAACACAAGATTTATGGAATGGTTAAAAGTGCATGAAAATGGCCAATTTACTCACTCTGAGTTCTCAAAAAGGGTTTCTTCACCCCGGGAAGTGAAATAAATACCATTTGGAGGCATTTAATGTTCGAGCAAAAATGGCTGATTTTCGACAAAAGAGATAACACCCCCCCATTACGTCATGCTTCAGAAATGTGGAAAATGGTCCGTTTTCAAATGTTTTATTTTTGAACGTCAGTTCACATTTGTAGGTGGATCATCAGTGTTAGAGCTAAAATTAGCATGTTTAAAGTGATTTTCATGCTTCCAGGGGCTCGGGAAGTTAATTAAATACCATTTGGAGGCATTTAATGTTCGAGCAAAAACGGCTGATTTTCGACAAAAGAGATAACACCCCCCGTCATGCTTCAGAAATGTGGAAAATGGTCCGTTTTCAAATGTTTTATTTTTGAACGTCAGTTCACATTTGTAGGTGGATCATCAGTGTTAGAGCTAAAATTAGCATGTTTAAAGTGATTTTCATGCTTCCAGGGGCTCGGGAAGTTAATTAAATACCATTTGGAGGCATTTAATGTTCGAGCAAAAACGGCTGATTTTCGACAAAAGAGATAACACCCCCCCATTACGTCATGCTTCAGAAATGTGGAAAATGGTCCGTTTTCAAATGTTTTATTTTTGAACGTCAGTTCACATTTGTAGGTGGATCATCAGTGTTAGAGCTAAAATTAGCATGTTTAAAGTGATTTTCATGCTTCCAGGGGCTCGGGAAGTTAATTAAATACCATTTGGAGGCATTTAATGTTCGAGCAAAAACGGCTTATTTTCGACAAAAGAGATAACACCCCCCCATTATGTCATGCTTCAGAAATGTGGAAAATGGTCCGTTTTCAAATGTTTTATTTTTGAACGTCAGTTCACATTTGTAGGTGGATCATCAGTGTTAGAGCTAAAATTAGCATGTTTAAAGTGATTTTCATGCTTCCAGGGGCCCAAAACACAAGATTTATGGAATGGTTAAAAGTGCATGAAAATGGCCAATTTACTCACTCTGAGTTCTCAAAAAGGGTTTCTTCACCCCGGGAAGTTAATTAAATACCATTTGGAGGCATTTAATGTTCGAGCAAAAACGGCTGGTTTTCGACAAAAGAGATAACACCCCCCCATTACGTCATGCTTCAGAAATGTGGAAAATGGTCCGTTTTCAAATGTTTTATTTTTGAACGTCAGTTCACATTTGTAGGTGGATCATCAGTGTTAGAGCTAAAATTAGCATGTTTAAAGTGATTTTCATGCTTCCAGGGGCTCGGGAAGTTAATTAAATACCATTTGGAGGCATTTAATGTTCGAGCAAAAACGGCTGATTTTCGACAAAAGAGATAACACCCCCCCATTACGTCATGCTTCAGAAATGTGGAAAATGGTCCGTTTTCAAATGTTTTATTTTTGAACGTCAGTTCACATTTGTAGGTGGATCATCAGTGTTAGAGCTAAAATTAGCATGTTTAAAGTGATTTTCATGCTTCCAGGGGCCCAAAACACAAGATTTATGGAATGGTTAAAAGTGCATGAAAATGGCCAATTTACTCACTCTGAGTTCTCAAAAAGGGTTTCTTCACCCCGGGAAGTTAATTAAATACCATTTGGAGGCATTTAATGTTCGAGCAAAAACGGCTGATTTTCGACAAAAGAGATAACACCCCCCCATTACGTCATGCTTCAGAAATGTGGAAAATGGTCCGTTTTCAAATGTTTTATTTTTGAACGTCAGTTCACATTTGTAGGTGGATCATCAGTGTTAGAGCTAAAATTAGCATGTTTAAAGTGATTTTCATGCTTCCAGGGGCTCGGGAAGTTAATTAAATACCATTTGGAGGCATTTAATGTTCGAGCAAAAACGGCTGATTTTCGACAAAAGAGATAACACCCCCCCATTACGTCATGCTTCAGAAATGTGGAAAATGGTCCGTTTTCAAATGTTTTATTTTTGAACGTCAGTTCACATTTGTAGGTGGATCATCAGTGTTAGAGCTAAAATTAGCATGTTTAAAGTGATTTTCATGCTTCCAGGGGCTCGGGAAATTAATTAAATACCATTTGGAGGCATTTAATGTTCGAGCAAAAACGGCTGATTTTCGACAAAAGAGATAACACCCCCCATTACGTCATGCTTCAGAAATGTGGAAAATGGTCCGTTTTCAAATGTTTTATTTTTGAACGTCAGTTCACATTTGTAGGTAGATCATCAGTGTTAGAGCTAAAATTAGCATGTTTAAAGTGATTTTCATGCTTCCAGGGGCCCAAAACACAAGATTTATGGAATGGTTAAAAGTGTATGAAAATGGCCAATTTACTCACTCTGAGTTCTCAAAAAGGGTTTCTTCACCCCGGGAAGTTAATTAAATACCATTTGGAGGCATTTAATGTTCGAGCAAAAACGGCTGATTTTCGACAAAAGAGATAACACCCCCCCATTACGTCATGCTTCAGAAATGTGGAAAATGGTCCGTTTTCAAATGTTTTATTTTTGAACGTCAGTTCACATTTGTAGGTGGATCATCAGTGTTAGAGCTAAAATTAGCATGTTTAAAGTGATTTTCATGCTTCCAGGGGCTCGGGAAGTTAATTAAATACCATTTGGAGGCATTTAATGTTCGAGCAAAAACGGCTGATTTTCGACAAAAGAGATAACACCCCCCCATTACGTCATGCTTCAGAAATGTGGAAAATGGTCCGTTTTCAAATGTTTTATTTTTGAACGTCAGTTCACATTTGTAGGTGGATCATCAGTGTTAGAGCTAAAATTAGCATGTTTAAAGTGATTTTCATGCTTCCAGGGGCTCGGGAAGTTAATTAAATACCATTTGGAGGCATTTAATGTTCGAGCAAAAACGGCTGATTTTCGACAAAAGAGATAACATCCCCCATTACGTCATGCTTCAGAAATGTGGAAAATGGTCCGTTTTCAAATGTTTTATTTTTGAACGTCAGTTCACATTTGTAGGTGGATCATCAGTGTTAGAGCTAAAATTAGCATGTTTAAAGTGATTTTCATGCTTCCAGGGGCCCAAAACACAAGATTTATGGAATGGTTAAAAGTGCATGAAAATGGCCAATTTACTCACTCTGAGTTCTCAAAAAGGGTTTCTTCACCCCGGGAAGTGAAATAAATACCATTTGGAGGCATTTAATGTTCGAGCAAAAATGGCTGATTTTCGACAAAAGAGATAACACCCCCCCATTACGTCATGCTTCAGAAATGTGGAAAATGGTCCGTTTTCAAATGTTTTATTTTTGAACGTCAGTTCACATTTGTAGGTGGATCATCAGTGTTAGAGCTAAAATTAGCATGTTTAAAGTGATTTTCATGCTTCCAGGGGCTCGGGAAGTTAATTAAATACCATTTGGAGGCATTTAATGTTCGAGCAAAAACGGCTGATTTTCGACAAAAGAGATAACACCCCCCGTCATGCTTCAGAAATGTGGAAAATGGTCCGTTTTCAAATGTTTTATTTTTGAACGTCAGTTCACATTTGTAGGTGGATCATCAGTGTTAGAGCTAAAATTAGCATGTTTAAAGTGATTTTCATGCTTCCAGGGGCTCGGGAAGTTAATTAAATACCATTTGGAGGCATTTAATGTTCGAGCAAAAACGGCTGATTTTCGACAAAAGAGATAACACCCCCCCATTACGTCATGCTTCAGAAATGTGGAAAATGGTCCGTTTTCAAATGTTTTATTTTTGAACGTCAGTTCACATTTGTAGGTGGATCATCAGTGTTAGAGCTAAAATTAGCATGTTTAAAGTGATTTTCATGCTTCCAGGGGCTCGGGAAGTTAATTAAATACCATTTGGAGGCATTTAATGTTCGAGCAAAAACGGCTTATTTTCGACAAAAGAGATAACACCCCCCCATTATGTCATGCTTCAGAAATGTGGAAAATGGTCCGTTTTCAAATGTTTTATTTTTGAACGTCAGTTCACATTTGTAGGTGGATCATCAGTGTTAGAGCTAAAATTAGCATGTTTAAAGTGATTTTCATGCTTCCAGGGGCCCAAAACACAAGATTTATGGAATGGTTAAAAGTGCATGAAAATGGCCAATTTACTCACTCTGAGTTCTCAAAAAGGGTTTCTTCACCCCGGGAAGTTAATTAAATACCATTTGGAGGCATTTAATGTTCGAGCAAAAACGGCTGGTTTTCGACAAAAGAGATAACACCCCCCCATTACGTCATGCTTCAGAAATGTGGAAAATGGTCCGTTTTCAAATGTTTTATTTTTGAACGTCAGTTCACATTTGTAGGTGGATCATCAGTGTTAGAGCTAAAATTAGCATGTTTAAAGTGATTTTCATGCTTCCAGGGGCTCGGGAAGTTAATTAAATACCATTTGGAGGCATTTAATGTTCGAGCAAAAACGGCTGATTTTCGACAAAAGAGATAACACCCCCCCATTACGTCATGCTTCAGAAATGTGGAAAATGGTCCGTTTTCAAATGTTTTATTTTTGAACGTCAGTTCACATTTGTAGGTGGATCATCAGTGTTAAAGCTAAAATTAGCATGTTTAAAGTGATTTTCATGCTTCCAGGGGCCCAAAACACAAGATTTATGGAATGGTTAAAAGTGCATGAAAATGGCCAATTTACTCACTCTGAGTTCTCAAAAAGGGTTTCTTCACCCCGGGAAGTTAATTAAATACCATTTGGAGGCATTTAATGTTCGAGCAAAAACGGCTGATTTTCGACAAAAGAGATAACACCCCCCCATTACGTCATGCTTCAGAAATGTGGAAAATGGTCCGTTTTCAAATGTTTTATTTTTGAACGTCAGTTCACATTTGTAGGTGGATCGTCAGTGTTAGAGCTAAAATTAGCATGTTTAAAGTGATTTTCATGCTTCCAGGGGCCCAAAACACAAGATTTATGGAATGGTTAAAAGTGCATGAAAATGGCCAATTTACTCACTCTGAGTTCTCAAAAAGGGTTTCTTCACCCCGGGAAGTTAATTAAATACCATTTGGAGGCATTTAATGTTCGAGCAAAAACGGCTGATTTTCGACAAAAGAGATAACCCCCCCCCATTACGTCATGCTTCAGAAATGTGGAAAATGGTCCGTTTTCAAATGTTTTATTTTTGAACGTCAGTTCACATTTGTAGGTGGATCATCAGTGTTAGAGCTAAAATTAGCATGTTTAAAGTGATTTTCATGCTTCCAGGGGCTCGGGAAGTTAATTAAATACCATTTGGAGGCATTTAATGTTCGAGCAAAAACGGCTGATTTTCGACAAAAGAGATAACACCCCCCCATTACGTCATGCTTCAGAAATGTGGAAAATGGTCCGTTTTCAAATGTTTTATTTTTGAACGTCAGTTCACATTTGTAGGTGGATCATCAGTGTTAGAGCTAAAATTAGCATGTTTAAAGTGATTTTCATGCTTCCAGGGGCTCGGGAAGTTAATTAAATACCATTTGGAGGCATTTAATGTTCGAGCAAAAACGGCTGATTTTCGACAAAAGAGATAACACCCCCCCATTACGTCATGCTTCAGAAATGTGGAAAATGGTCCGTTTTCAAATGTTTTATTTTTGAACGTCAGTTCACATTTGTAGGTGGATCATCAGTGTTAGAGCTAAAATTAGCATGTTTAAAGTGATTTTCATGCTTCCAGGGGCCCAAAACACAAGATTTATGGAATGGTTAAAAGTGCATGAAAATGGCCAATTTACTCACTCTGAGTTCTCAAAAAGGGTTTCTTCACCCCGGGAAGTTAATTAAATACCATTTGGAGGCATTTAATGTTCGAGCAAAAACGGCTGATTTTCGACAAAAGAGATAACACCCCCCCATTACGTCATGCTTCAGAAATGTGGAAAATGGTCCGTTTTCAAATGTTTTATTTTTGAACGTCAGTTCACATTTGTAGGTGGATCATCAGTGTTAGAGCTAAAATTAGCATGTTTAAAGTGATTTTCATGCTTCCAGGGGCTCGGGAAGTTAATTAAATACCATTTGGAGGCATTTAATGTTCGAGCAAAAAAGGCTGATTTTCGACAAAAGAGATAACACCCCCCCATTACGTCATGCTTCAGAAATGTGGAAAATTGTCCGTTTTCAAATGTTTTATTTTTGAACGTCAGTTCACATTTGTAGGTGGATCATCAGTGTTAGAGCTAAAATTAGCATGTTTAAAGTGATTTTCATGCTTCCAGGGGCTCGGGAAGTTAATTAAATACCATTTGGAGGCATTTAATGTTCGAGCAAAAACGGCTGATTTTCGACAAAAGAGATAACACCCCCCCATTATGTCATGCTTCAGAAATGTGGAAAATGGTCCGTTTTCAAATGTTTTATTTTTGAACGTCAGTTCACATTTGTAGGTGGATCATCAGTGTTAGAGCTAAAATTAGCATGTTTAAAGTGATTTTCATGCTTCCAGGGGCTCGGGAAATTAATTAAATACCATTTGGAGGCATTTAATGTTCGAGCAAAAACGGCTGATTTTCGACAAAAGAGATAACACCCCCCCATTACGTCATGCTTCAGAAATGTGGAAAATGGTCCGTTTTCAAATGTTTTATTTTTGAACGTCAGTTCACATTTGTAGGTGGATCATCAGTGTTAGAGCTAAAATTAGCATGTTTAAAGTGATTTTCATGCTTGCAGGGGCCCAAAACACAAGATTTATGGAATGGTTAAAAGTGTATGAAAATGGCCAATTTACTCACTCTGAGTTCTCAAAAAGGGTTTCTTCACCCCGGGAAGTTAATTAAATACCATTTGGAGGCATTTAATGTTCGAGCAAAAACGGCTGATTTTCGACAAAAGAGATAACACCCCCCCATTACGTCATGCTTCAGAAATGTGGAAAATGGTCCGTTTTCAAATGTTTTATTTTTGAACGTCAGTTCACATTTGTAGGTGGATCATCAGTGTTAGAGCTAAAATTAGCATGTTTAAAGTGATTTTCATGCTTCCAGGGGCTCGGGAAGTTAATTAAATACCATTTGGAGGCATTTAATGTTCGAGCAAAAACGGCTGATTTTCGACAAAAGAGATAACACCCCCCCATTACGTCATGCTTCAGAAATGTGGAAAATGGTCCGTTTTCAAATGTTTTATTTTTGTACGTCAGTTCACATTTGTAGGTGGATCATCAGTGTTAGAGCTAAAATTAGCATGTTTAAAGTGATTTTCATGCTTCCAGGGGCTCGGGAAGTGAAATAAATACCATTTGGAGGCATTTAATGTTCGAGCAAAAACGGCTGATTTTCGACAAAAGAGATAACACCCCCCCATTACGTCATGCTTCAGAAATCTGGAAAATGGTCCGTTTTCAAATGTTTTATTTTTGAACGTCAGTTCACATTTGTAGGTGGATCATCAGTGTTAGAGCTAAAATTAGCATGTTTAAAGTGATTTTCATGCTTCCAGGGGCCCAAAACACAAGATTTATGGAATGGTTAAAAGTGCATGAAAATGGCCAATTTACTCACTCTGAGTTCTCAAAAAGGGTTTCTTCACCCCGGGAAGTTAATTAAATACCATTTGGAGGCATTTAATGTTCGAGCAAAAACGGCTGATTTTCGACAAAAGAGATAACACCCCCCCATTACGTCATGCTTCAGAAATGTGGAAAATGGTCAGTTTTCAAATGTTTTATTTTTGAACGTCAGTTCACATTTGTAGGTGGATCATCAGTGTTAGAGCTAAAATTAGCATGTTTAAAGTGATTTTCATGCTTCCAGGGGCTCGGGAAGTTAATTAAATACCATTTGGAGGCATTTAATGTTCCAGCAAAAACGGCTGATTTTCGACAAAAGAGATAACATCCCCCATTACGTCATGCTTCAGAAATGTGGAAAATGGTCCATTTTCAAATGTTTTATTTTTGAACGTCAGTTCACATTTGTAGGTGGATCATCAGTGTTAGAGCTAAAATTAGCATGTTTAAAGTGATTTTCATGCTTCCAGGGGCCCAAAACACAAGATTTATGGAATGGTTAAAAGTGCATGAAAATGGCCAATTTACTCACTCTGAGTTCTCAAAAAGGGTTTCTTCACCCCGGGAAGTGAAATAAATACCATTTGGAGGCATTTAATGTTCGAGCAAAAACGGCTGATTTTCGACAAAAGAGATAACACCCCCCCATTACGTCATGCTTCAGAAATGTGGAAAATGGTCCGTTTTCAAATGTTTTATTTTTGAACGTCAGTTCACATTTGTAGGTGGATCATCAGTGTTAGAGCTAAAATTAGCATGTTTAAAGTGATTTTCATGCTTCCAGGGGCTCGGGAAGTTAATTAAATACCATTTGGAGGCATTTAATGTTCGAGCAAAAACGGCTGATTTTCGACAAAAGAGATAACACCCCCCGTCATGCTTCAGAAATGTGGAAAATGGTCCGTTTTCAAATGTTTTATTTTTGAACGTCAGTTCACATTTGTAGGTGGATCATCAGTGTTAGAGCTAAAATTAGCATGTTTAAAGTGATTTTCATGCTTCCAGGGGCTCGGGAAGTTAATTAAATACCATTTGGAGGCATTTAATGTTCGAGCAAAAACGGCTGATTTTCGACAAAAGAGATAACACCCCCCCATTACGTCATGCTTCAGAAATGTGGAAAATGGTCCGTTTTCAAATGTTTTATTTTTGAACGTCAGTTCACATTTGTAGGTGGATCATCAGTGTTAGAGCTAAAATTAGCATGTTTAAAGTGATTTTCATGCTTCCAGGGGCTCGGGAAGTTAATTAAATACCATTTGGAGGCATTTAATGTTCGAGCAAAAACGGCTTATTTTCGACAAAAGAGATAACACCCCCCCCCATTACGTCATGCTTCAGAAATGTGGAAAATGGTCCGTTTTCAAATGTTTTATTTTTGAACGTCAGTTCACATTTGTAGGTGGATCATCAGTGTTAGAGCTAAAATTAGCATGTTTAAAGTGATTTTCATGCTTCCAGGGGCTCGGGAAGTTAATTAAATACCATTTGGAGGCATTTAATGTTCGAGCAAAAACGGCTGATTTTCGACAAAAGAGATAACACCCCCCCATTATGTCATGCTTCAGAAATGTGGAAAATGGTCCGTTTTCAAATGTTTTATTTTTGAACGTCAGTTCACATTTGTAGGTGGATCATCAGTGTTAGAGCTAAAATTAGCATGTTTAAAGTGATTTTCATGCTTCCAGGGGCTCGGGAAATTAATTAAATACCATTTGGAGGCATTTAATGTTCGAGCAAAAACGGCTGATTTTCGACAAAAGAGATAACACCCCCCCATTACGTCATGCTTCAGAAATGTGGAAAATGGTCCGTTTTCAAATGTTTTATTTTTGAACGTCAGTTCACATTTGTAGGTGGATCATCAGTGTTAGAGCTAAAATTAGCATGTTTAAAGTGATTTTCATGCTTCCAGGGGCCCAAAACACAAGATTTATGGAATGGTTAAAAGTGTATGAAAATGGCCAATTTACTCACTCTGAGTTCTCAAAAAGGGTTTCTTCACCCCGGGAAGTTAATTAAATACCATTTGGAGGCATTTAATGTTCGAGCAAAAACGGCTGATTTTCGACAAAAGAGATAACACCCCCCCATTACGTCATGCTTCAGAAATGTGGAAAATGGTCCGTTTTCAAATGTTTTATTTTTGAACGTCAGTTCACATTTGTAGGTGGATCATCAGTGTTAGAGCTAAAATTAGCATGTTTAAAGTGATTTTCATGCTTCCAGGGGCTCGGGAAGTTAATTAAATACCATTTGGAGGCATTTAATGTTCGAGCAAAAACGGCTGATTTTCGACAAAAGAGATAACACCCCCCCATTACGTCATGCTTCAGAAATGTGGAAAATGGTCCGTTTTCAAATGTTTTATTTTTGAACGTCAGTTCACATTTGTAGGTGGATCATCAGTGTTAGAGCTAAAATTAGCATGTTTAAAGTGATTTTCATGCTTCCAGGGGCTCGGGAAGTGAAATAAATACCATTTGGAGGCATTTAATGTTCGAGCAAAAACGGCTGATTTTCGACAAAAGAGATAACACCCCCCCATTACGTCATGCTTCAGAAATCTGGAAAATGGTCCGTTTTCAAATGTTTTATTTTTGAACGTCAGTTCACATTTGTAGGTGGATCATCAGTGTTAGAGCTAAAATTAGCATGTTTAAAGTGATTTTCATGCTTCCAGGGGCCCAAAACACAAGATTTATGGAATGGTTAAAAGTGCATGAAAATGGCCAATTTACTCACTCTGAGTTCTCAAAAAGGGTTTCTTCACCCCGGGAAGTTAATTAAATACCATTTGGAGGCATTTAATGTTCGAGCAAAAACGGCTGATTTTCGACAAAAGAGATAACACCCCCCCATTACGTCATGCTTCAGAAATGTGGAAAATGGTCAGTTTTCAAATGTTTTATTTTTGAACGTCAGTTCACATTTGTAGGTGGATCATCAGTGTTAGAGCTAAAATTAGCATGTTTAAAGTGATTTTCATGCTTCCAGGGGCTCGGGAAGTTAATTAAATACCATTTGGAGGCATTTAATGTTCCAGCAAAAACGGCTGATTTTCGACAAAAGAGATAACATCCCCCATTACGTCATGCTTCAGAAATGTGGAAAATGGTCCATTTTCAAATGTTTTATTTTTGAACGTCAGTTCACATTTGTAGGTGGATCATCAGTGTTAGAGCTAAAATTAGCATGTTTAAAGTGATTTTCATGCTTCCAGGGGCCCAAAACACAAGATTTATGGAATGGTTAAAAGTGCATGAAAATGGCCAATTTACTCACTCTGAGTTCTCAAAAAGGGTTTCTTCACCCCGGGAAGTGAAATAAATACCATTTGGAGGCATTTAATGTTCGAGCAAAAACGGCTGATTTTCGACAAAAGAGATAACACCCCCCCATTACGTCATGCTTCAGAAATGTGGAAAATGGTCCGTTTTCAAATGTTTTATTTTTGAACGTCAGTTCACATTTGTAGGTGGATCATCAGTGTTAGAGCTGAAATTAGCATGTTTAAAGTGATTTTCATGCTTCCAGGGGCTCGGGAAGTTAATTAAATACCATTTGGAGGCATTTAATGTTCGAGCAAAAACGGCTGATTTTCGACAAAAGAGATAACACCCCCCGTCATGCTTCAGAAATGTGGAAAATGGTCCGTTTTCAAATGTTTTATTTTTGAACGTCAGTTCACATTTGTAGGTGGATCATCAGTGTTAGAGCTAAAATTAGCATGTTTAAAGTGATTTTCATGCTTCCAGGGGCTCGGGAAGTTAATTAAATACCATTTGGAGGCATTTAATGTTCGAGCAAAAACGGCTGATTTTCGACAAAAGAGATAACACCCCCCCATTACGTCATGCTTCAGAAATGTGGAAAATGGTCCGTTTTCAAATGTTTTATTTTTGAACGTCAGTTCACATTTGTAGGTGGATCATCAGTGTTAGAGCTAAAATTAGCATGTTTAAAGTGATTTTCATGCTTCCAGGGGCTCGGGAAGTTAATTAAATACCATTTGGAGGCATTTAATGTTCGAGCAAAAACGGCTTATTTTCGACAAAAGAGATAACACCCCCCCCCATTACGTCATGCTTCAGAAATGTGGAAAATGGTCCGTTTTCAAATGTTTTATTTTTGAACGTCAGTTCACATTTGTAGGTGGATCATCAGTGTTAGAGCTAAAATTAGCATGTTTAAAGTGATTTTCATGCTTCCAGGGGCCCAAAACACAAGATTTATGGAATGGTTAAAAGTGCATGAAAATGGCCAATTTACTCACTCTGAGTTCTCAAAAAGGGTTTCTTCACCCCGGGAAGTTAATTAAATACCATTTGGAGGCATTTAATGTTTGAGCAAAAACGGCTGATTTTCAACAAAAGAGATAACACCCCCCCATTACGTCATGCTTCAGAAATGTGGAAAATGGTCCGTTTTCAAATGTTTTATTTTTGAACGTCAGTTCACATTTGTAGGTGGATCATCAGTGTTAGAGCTAAAATTAGCATGTTTAAAGTGATTTTCATGCTTCCAGGGGCTCGGGAAGTTAATTAAATACCATTTGGAGGCATTTAATGTTCGAGCAAAAACGGCTGATTTTCGACAAAAGAGATAACACCCCCCCATTACGTCATGCTTCAGAAATGTGGAAAATGGTCCGTTTTCAAATGTTTTATTTTTGAACGTCAGTTCACATTTGTAGGTGGATCATCAGTGTTAGAGCTAAAATTAGCATGTTTAAAGTGATTTTCATGCTTCCAGGGGCCCAAAACACAAGATTTATGGAATGGTTAAAAGTGCATGAAAATGGCCAATTTACTCACTCTGAGTTCTCAAAAAGGGTTTCTTCACCCCGGGAAGTTAATTAAATACCATTTGGAGGCATTTAATGTTCGAGCAAAAACGGCTGATTTTCGACAAAAGAGATAACACCCCCCCATTACGTCATGCTTCAGAAATGTGGAAAATGGTCCGTTTTCAAATGTTTTATTTTTGAACGTCAGTTCACATTTGTAGGTGGATCATCAGTGTTAGAGCTAAAATTAGCATGTTTAAAGTGATGTTCATGCTTCCAGGGGCTCGGGAAGTTAATTAAATACCATTTGGAGGCATTTAATGTTCGAGCAAAAACGGCTGATTTTCGACAAAAGAGATAACACCCCCCCATTACGTCATGCTTCAGAAATGTGGAAAATGGTCCGTTTTCAAATGTTTTATTTTTGAACGTCAGTTCACATTTGTAGGTGGATCATCAGTGTTAGAGCTAAAATTAGCATGTTTAAAGTGATTTTCATGCTTCCAGGGGCTCGGGAAGTTAATTAAATACCATTTGGAGGCATTTAATGTTCGAGCAAAAACGGCTGATTTTCGACAAAAGAGATAACACCCCCCCATTACGTCATGCTTCAGAAATGTGGAAAATGGTCCGTTTTCAAATGTTTTATTTTTGAACGTCAGTTCACATTTGTAGGTGGATCATCAGTGTTAGAGCTAAAATTAGCATGTTTAAAGTGATTTTCATGTTTCCAGGGGCTCGGGAAGTTAATTAAATACCATTTGGAGGCATTTAATGTTCGAGCAAAAACGGCTGATTTTCGACAAAAGAGATAACACCCCCATTACGTCATGCTTCAGAAATGTGGAAAATGGTCCGTTTTCAAATGTTTTATTTTTGAACGTCAGTTCACATTTGTAGGTGGATCATCAGTGTTAGAGCTAAAATTAGCATGTTTAAAGTGATTTTCATGCTTCCAGGGGCTCGGGAAGTTAATTAAAAACCATTTGGAGGCATTTAATGTTCGAGCAAAAACGGCTGATTTTCGACAAAAGAGATAACACCCCCCCCATTACGTCATGCTTCAGAAATGTGGAAAATGGTCCGTTTTCAAATGTTTTATTTTTGAACGTCAGTTCACATTTGTAGGTGGATCATCAGTGTTAGAGCTAAAATTAGCATGTTTAAAGTGATTTTCATGCTTCCAGGGGCTCAGGAAGTGAAATAAATACCATTTGGAGGCATTTAATGTTCGAGCAAAAACGGCTGATTTTCGACAAAAGAGATAACACCCCCCCATTACGTCATGCTTCAGAAATGTGGAAAATGGTCCGTTTTCAAATGTTTTATTTTTGAACGTCAGTTCACATTTGTAGGTGGATCATCAGTGTTAGAGCTAAAATTAGCATGTTTAAAGTGATTTTCATGCTTCCAGGGGCCCAAAACACAAGATTTATGGAATGGTTAAAAGTGCATGAAAATGGCCAATTTACTCACTCTGAGTTCTCAAAAAGGGTTTCTTCACCCCGGGAAGTTAATTAAATACCATTTGGAGGCATTTAATGTTCGAGCAAAAACGGCTGATTTTTGACAAAAGAGATAACACCCCCCCATTACGTCATGCTTCAGAAATGTGGAAAATGGTCCGTTTTCAAATGTTTTATTTTTGAAAGTCAGTTCACATTTGTAGGTGGATCATCAGTGTTAGAGCTAAAATTAGCATGTTTAAAGTGATTTTCATGCTTCCAGGGGCTCGGTAAGTTAAGTTAATACCATTTGGAGGCATTTAATGTTCGAGCAAAAACGGCTGATTTTCTACAAAAGAGATAACACCCCCCCATTACGTCATGCTTCAGAAATGTGGAAAATGGTCCGTTTTCAAATGTTTTATTTTTGAACGTCAGTTCACATTGTAGGTGGATCATCAGTGTTAGAGCTAAAATTAGCATGTTTAAAGTGATTTTCATGCTTCCAGGGGCTCGGGAAGTTAATTAAATACCATTTGGAGGCATTTAATGTTCGAGCAAAAACGGCTGATTTTCGACAAAAGAGATAACACCCCCCCATTACGTCATGCTTCAGAAATGTGGAAAATGGTCCGTTTTCAAATGTTTTATTTTTGAACGTCAGTTCACATTTGTAGGTGGATCATCAGTGTTAGAGCTAAAATTAGCATGTTTAAAGTGATTTTCATGCTTCCAGGGGCCCAAAACACAAGATTTATGGAATGGTTAAAAGTGCATGAAAATGGCCAATTTACTCACTCTGAGTTCTCAAAAAGGGTTTCTTCACCCCGGGAAGTTAATTAAATACCATTTGGAGGCATTTAATGTTCGAGCAAAAACGGCTGATTTTCGACAAAAGAGATAACACCCCCCCATTACGTCATGCTTCAGAAATGTGGAAAATGGTCCGTTTTCAAATGTTTTATTTTTGAACGTCAGTTCACATTTGTAGGTGGATCATCAGTGTTAGAGCTAAAATTAGCATGTTTAAAGTGATTTTCATGCTTCCAGGGGCTCGGGAAGTTAATTAAATACCATTTGGAGGCATTTAATGTTCGAGCAAAAACGGCTGATTTTCGACAAAAGAGATAACACCCCCCCATTACGTCATGCTTCAGAAATGTGGAAAATGGTCCGTTTTCAAATGTTTTATTTTTGAACGTCAGTTCACATTTGTAGGTGGATCATCAGTGTTAGAGCTAAAATTAGCATGTTTAAAGTGATTTTCATGCTTCCAGGGGCCCAAAACACAAGATTTATGGAATGGTTAAAAGTGCATGAAAATGGCCAATTTACTCACTCTGAGTTCTCAAAAAGGGTTTCTTCACCCCGGGAAGTTAATTAAATAACATTTGGAGGCGTTTAATGTTCGAGCAAAAACGGCTGATTTTCGACAAAAGAGATAACACCCCCCCATTACGTCATGCTTCAGAAATGTGGAAAATGGTCCGTTTTCAAATGTTTTATTTTTGAACGTCAGTTCACATTTGTAGGTGGATCATCAGTGTTAGAGCTAAAATTAGCATGTTTAAAGTGATTTTCATGCTTCCAGGGGCTCGGGAAGTTAATTAAATACCATTTGGAGGCATTTAATGTTCGAGCAAAAACGGCTGATTTTCGACAAAAGAGATAACACCCCCCCATTACGTCATGCTTCAGAAATGTGGAAAATGGTCCGTTTTCAAATGTTTTATTTTTGAACGTCAGTTCACATTTGTAGGTGGATCATCAGTGTTAGAGCTAAAATTAGCATGTTTAAAGTGATTTTCATGCTTCCAGGGGCTCGGGAAGTGAAATAAATACCATTTGGAGGCATTTAATGTTCGAGCAAAAACGGCTGATTTTCGACAAAAGAGATAACACCCCCCCATTACGTCATGCTTCAGAAATGTGGAAAATGGTCCGTTTTCAAATGTTTTATTTTTGAACGTCAGTTCACATTTGTAGGTGGATCATCAGTGTTAGAGCTAAAATTAGCATGTTTAAAGTGATTTTCATGCTTCCAGGGGCTCGGGAAGTTAATTAAATACCATTTGGAGGCATTTAATGTTCGAGCAAAAACGGCTGATTTTCGACAAAAGAGATAACACCCCCCCATTACGTCATGCTTCAGAAATGTGGAAAATGGTCCGTTTTCAAATGTTTTATTTTTGAACGTCAGTTCACATTTGTAGGTGGATCATCAGTGTTAGAGCTAAAATTAGCATGTTTAAAGTGATTTTCATGCTTCCAGGGACCCAAAACACAAGATTTATGGAATGGTTAAAAGTGCATGAAAATGGCCAATTTACTCACTCTGAGTTCTCAAAAAGGGTTTCTTCACCCCGGGAAGTTAATTAAATACCATTTGGAGGCATTTAATGTTCGAGCAAAAACGGCTGATTTTCGACAAAAGAGATAACACCCCCCCATTACGTCATGCTTCAGAAATGTGGAAAATGGTCCGTTTTCAAATGTTTTATTTTTGAACGTCAGTTCACATTTGTAGGTGGATCATCAGTGTTAGAGCTAAAATTAGCATGTTTAAAGTGATTTTCATGCTTCCAGGGGCCCAAAACACAAGATTTATGGAATGGTTAAAAGTGCATGAAAATGGCCAATTTACTCACTCTGAGTTCTCAAAAAGGGTTTCTTCACCCCGGGAAGTTAATTAAATACCATTTGGAGGCATTTAATGTTCGAGCAAAAACGGCTGATTTTCGACAAAAGAGATAACACCCCCCCATTACGTCATGCTTCAGAAATGTGGAAAATGGTCCGTTTTCAAATGTTTTATTTTTGAACGTCAGTTCACATTTGTAGGTGGATCATCAGTGTTAGAGCTAAAATTAGCATGTTTAAAGTGATTTTCATGCTTCCAGGGGCCCAAAACACAAGATTTATGGAATGGTTAAAAGTGCATGAAAATGGCCAATTTACTCACTCTGAGTTCTCAAAAAGGGTTTCTTCACCCCGGGAAGTTAATTAAATACCATTTGGAGGCATTTAATGTTCGAGCAAAAACGGCTGATTTTCGACAAAAGAGATAACACCCCCCCATTACGTCATGCTTCAGAAATGTGGAAAATGGTCCGTTTTCAAATGTTTTATTTTTGAACGTCAGTTCACATTTGTAGGTGGATCATCAGTGTTAGAGCTAAAATTAGCATGTTTAAAGTGATTTTCATGCTTCCAGGGGCCCAAAACACAAGATTTATGGAATGGTTAAAAGTGCATGAAAATGGCCAATTTACTCACTCTGAGTTCTCAAAAAGGGTTTCTTCACCCCGGGAAGTTAATTAAATACCATTTGGAGGCATTTAATGTTCGAGCAAAAACGGCTGATTTTCGACAAAAGAGATAACACCCCCCCATTACGTCATGCTTCAGAAATGTGGAAAATGGTCCGTTTTCAAATGTTTTATTTTTGAACGTCAGTTCACATTTGTAGGTGGATCATCAGTGTTAGAGCTAAAATTAGCATGTTTAAAGTGATTTTCATTCTTCCAGGGGCCCAAAACACAAGATTTATGGAATGGTTAAAAGTGCATGAAAATGGCCAATTTACTCACTCTGAGTTCTCAAAAAGGGTTTCTTCACCCCGGGAAGTTAATTAAATACCATTTGGAGGCATTTAATGTTCGAGCAAAAACGGCTGATTTTCGACAAAAGAGATAACACCCCCCCATTACGTCATGCTTCAGAAATGTGGAAAATGGTCCGTTTTCAAATGTTTTATTTTTGAACGTCAGTTCACATTTGTAGGTGGATCATCAGTGTTAGAGCTAAAATTAGCATGTTTAAAGTGATTTTCATGCTTCCAGGGGCCCAAAACACAAGATTTATGGAATGGTTAAAAGTGCATGAAAATGGCCAATTTACTCACTCTGAGTTCTCAAAAAGGGTTTCTTCACCCCGGGAAGTTAATTAAATACCATTTGGAGGCATTTAATGTTCGAGCAAAAACGGCTGATTTTCGACAAAAGAGATAACACCCCCCCATTACGTCATGCTTCAGAAATGTGGAAAATGGTCCGTTTTCAAATGTTTTATTTTTGAACGTCAGTTCACATTTGTAGGTGGATCATCAGTGTTAGAGCTAAAATTAGCATGTTTAAAGTGATTTTCATGCTTCCAGGGGCTCGGGAAGTTAATTAAATACCATTTGGAGGCATTTAATGTTCGAGCAAAAACGGCTGATTTTCGACAAAAGAGATAACACCCCCCCATTACGTCATGCTTCAGAAATGTGGAAAATGGTCCGTTTTCAAATGTTTTATTTTTGAAGGTCAGTTCACATTTGTAGGTGGATCATCAGTGTTAGAGCTAAAATTAGCATGTTTAAAGTGATTTTCATGCTTCCAGGGGCCCAAAACACAAGATTTATGGAATGGTTAAAAGTGTATGAAAATGGCCAATTTACTCACTCTGAGTTCTCAAAAAGGGTTTCTTCTCCCCGGGAAGTTAATTAAATACCATTTGGAGGCATTTAATGTTCGAGCAAAAACGGCTGATTTTCGACAAAAGAGATAACACCCTCCCATTACGTCATGCTTCAGAAATGTGGAAAATGGTCCGTTTTCAAATGTTTTATTTTTGAACGTCAGTTCACATTTGTAGGTGGATCATCAGTGTTAGAGCTAAAATTAGCATGTTTAAAGTGATTTTCATGCTTCCAGGGGCTCGGGAAGTTAATTAAATACCATTTGGAGGCATTTAATGTTCGAGCAAAAACGGCTGATTTTCGACAAAAGAGATAACACCCCCCCATTACGTCATGCTTCAGAAATGTGGAAAATGGTCCGTTTTCAAATGTTTTATTTTTGAACGTCAGTTCACATTTGTAGGTGGATCATCAGTGTTAGAGCTAAAATTAGCATGTTTAAAGTGATTTTCATGCTTCCAGGGGCCCAAAACACAAGATTTATGGAATGGTTAAAAGTGCATGAAAATGGCCAATTTACTCACTCTGAGTTCTCAAAAAGGGTTTCTTCACCCCGGGAAGTTAATTAAATACCATTTGGAGGCATTTAATGTTCGAGCAAAAACGGCTGATTTTCGACAAAAGAGATAACACCCCCCCATTACGTCATGCTTCAGAAATGTGGAAAATGGTCCGTTTTCAAATGTTTTATTTTTGAACGTCAGTTCACATTTGTAGGTGGATCATCAGTGTTAGAGCTAAAATTAGCATGTTTAAAGTGATTTTCATTCTTCCAGGGGCCCAAAACACAAGATTTATGGAATGGTTAAAAGTGCATGAAAATGGCCAATTTACTCACTCTGAGTTCTCAAAAAGGGTTTCTTCACCCCGGGAAGTTAATTAAATACCATTTGGAGGCATTTAATGTTCGAGCAAAAACGGCTGATTTTCGACAAAAGAGATAACACCCCCCCATTACGTCATGCTTCAGAAATGTGGAAAATGGTCCGTTTTCAAATGTTTTATTTTTGAACGTCAGTTCACATTTGTAGGTGGATCATCAGTGTTAGAGCTAAAATTAGCATGTTTAAAGTGATTTTCATGCTTCCAGGGGCCCAAAACACAAGATTTATGGAATGGTTAAAAGTGCATGAAAATGGCCAATTTACTCACTCTGAGTTCTCAAAAAGGGTTTCTTCACCCCGGGAAGTTAATTAAATACCATTTGGAGGCATTTAATGTTCGAGCAAAAACGGCTGATTTTCGACAAAAGAGATAACACCCCCCCATTACGTCATGCTTCAGAAATGTGGAAAATGGTCCGTTTTCAAATGTTTTATTTTTGAACGTCAGTTCACATTTGTAGGTGGATCATCAGTGTTAGAGCTAAAATTAGCATGTTTAAAGTGATTTTCATGCTTCCAGGGGCTCGGGAAGTTAATTAAATACCATTTGGAGGCATTTAATGTTCGAGCAAAAACGGCTGATTTTCGACAAAAGAGATAACACCCCCCCATTACGTCATGCTTCAGAAATGTGGAAAATGGTCCGTTTTCAAATGTTTTATTTTTGAAGGTCAGTTCACATTTGTAGGTGGATCATCAGTGTTAGAGCTAAAATTAGCATGTTTAAAGTGATTTTCATGCTTCCAGGGGCCCAAAACACAAGATTTATGGAATGGTTAAAAGTGTATGAAAATGGCCAATTTACTCACTCTGAGTTCTCAAAAAGGGTTTCTTCTCCCCGGGAAGTTAATTAAATACCATTTGGAGGCATTTAATGTTCGAGCAAAAACGGCTGATTTTCGACAAAAGAGATAACACCCTCCCATTACGTCATGCTTCAGAAATGTGGAAAATGGTCCGTTTTCAAATGTTTTATTTTTGAACGTCAGTTCACATTTGTAGGTGGATCATCAGTGTTAGAGCTAAAATTAGCATGTTTAAAGTGATTTTCATGCTTCCAGGGGCTCGGGAAGTTAATTAAATACCATTTGGAGGCATTTAATGTTCGAGCAAAAACGGCTGATTTTCGACAAAAGAGATAACACCCCCCCATTACGTCATGCTTCAGAAATGTGGAAAATGGTCCGTTTTCAAATGTTTTATTTTTGAACGTCAGTTCACATTTGTAGGTGGATCATCAGTGTTAGAGCTAAAATTAGCATGTTTAAAGTGATTTTCATGCTTCCAGGGGCCCAAAACACAAGATTTATGGAATGGTTAAAAGTGCATGAAAATGGCCAATTTACTCACTCTGAGTTCTCAAAAAGGGTTTCTTCACCCCGGGAAGTTAATTAAATACCATTTGGAGGCATTTAATGTTCGAGCAAAAACGGCTGATTTTCGACAAAAGAGATAACACCCCCCCATTACGTCATGCTTCAGAAATGTGGAAAATGGTCCGTTTTCAAATGTTTTATTTTTGAACGTCAGTTCACATTTGTAGGTGGATCATCAGTGTTAGAGCTAAAATTAGCATGTTTAAAGTGATTTTCATGCTTCCAGGGGCTCGGGAAGTTAATTAAATACCATTTGGAGGCATTTAATGTTCGAGCAAAAACGGCTGATTTTCGACAAAAGAGATAACACCCCCCCATTACGTCATGCTTCAGAAATGTGGAAAATGGTCCGTTTTCAAATGTTTTATTTTTGAACGTCAGTTCACATTTGTAGGTGGATCATCAGTGTTAGAGCTAAAATTAGCATGTTTAAAGTGATTTTCATGCTTCCAGGGGCCCAAAACACAAGATTTATGGAATGGTTAAAAGTGCATGAAAATGGCCAATTTACTCACTCTGAGTTCTCAAAAAGGGTTTCTTCACCCCGGGAAGTTAATTAAATACCATTTGGAGGCATTTAATGTTCGAGCAAAAACGGCTGGTTTTCGACAAAAGAGATAACACCCCCCCATTACGTCATGCTTCAGAAATGTGGAAAATGGTCCGTTTTCAAATGTTTTATTTTTGAACGTCAGTTCACATTTGTAGGTGGATCATCAGTGTTAGAGCTAAAATTAGCATGTTTAAAGTGATTTTCATGCTTCCAGGGGCTCGGGAAGTTAATTAAATACCATTTGGAGGCATTTAATGTTCGAGCAAAAACGGCTGATTTTCGACAAAAGAGATAACACCCCCCCATTACGTCATGCTTCAGAAATGTGGAAAATGGTCCGTTTTCAAATGTTTTATTTTTGAACGTCAGTTCACATTTGTAGGTGGATCATCAGTGTTAGAGCTAAAATTAGCATGTTTAAAGTGATTTTCATGCTTCCAGGGGCCCAAAACACAAGATTTATGGAATGGTTAAAAGTGCATGAAAATGGCCAATTTACTCACTCTGAGTTCTCAAAAAGGGTTTCTTCACCCCGGGAAGTTAATTAAATACCATTTGGAGGCATTTAATGTTCGAGCAAAAACGGCTGATTTTCGACAAAAGAGATAACACCCCCCCATTACGTCATGCTTCAGAAATGTGGAAAATGGTCCGTTTTCAAATGTTTTATTTTTGAACGTCAGTTCACATTTGTAGGTGGATCATCAGTGTTAGAGCTAAAATTAGCATGTTTAAAGTGATTTTCATGCTTCCAGGGGCCCAAAACACAAGATTTATGGAATGGTTAAAAGTGCATGAAAATGGCCAATTTACTCACTCTGAGTTCTCAAAAAGGGTTTCTTCACCCCGGGAAGTTAATTAAATACCATTTGGAGGCATTTAATGTTCGAGCAAAAACGGCTGATTTTCGACAAAAGAGATAACCCCCCCCCATTACGTCATGCTTCAGAAATGTGGAAAATGGTCCGTTTTCAAATGTTTTATTTTTGAACGTCAGTTCACATTTGTAGGTGGATCATCAGTGTTAGAGCTAAAATTAGCATGTTTAAAGTGATTTTCATGCTTCCAGGGGCTCGGGAAGTTAATTAAATACCATTTGGAGGCATTTAATGTTCGAGCAAAAACGGCTGATTTTCGACAAAAGAGATAACACCCCCCCATTACGTCATGCTTCAGAAATGTGGAAAATGGTCCGTTTTCAAATGTTTTATTTTTGAACGTCAGTTCACATTTGTAGGTGGATCATCAGTGTTAGAGCTAAAATTAGCATGTTTAAAGTGATTTTCATGCTTCCAGGGGCTCGGGAAGTTAATTAAATACCATTTGGAGGCATTTAATGTTCGAGCAAAAACGGCTGATTTTCGACAAAAGAGATAACACCCCCCCATTACGTCATGCTTCAGAAATGTGGAAAATGGTCCGTTTTCAAATGTTTTATTTTTGAACGTCAGTTCACATTTGTAGGTGGATCATCAGTGTTAGAGCTAAAATTAGCATGTTTAAAGTGATTTTCATGCTTCCAGGGGCCCAAAACACAAGATTTATGGAATGATTAAAAGTGTATGAAAATGGCCAATTTACTCACTCTGAGTTCTCAAAAAGGGTTTCTTCACCCCGGGAAGTTAATTAAATACCATTTGGAGGCATTTAATGTTCGAGCAAAAACGGCTGATTTTCGACAAAAGAGATAACACCCCCCGTCATGCTTCAGAAATGTGGAAAATGGTCCGTTTTCAAATGTTTTATTTTTGAACGTCAGTTCACATTTGTAGGTGGATCATCAGTGTTAGAGCTAAAATTAGCATGTTTAAAGTGATTTTCATGCTTCCAGGGGCTCGGGAAGTTAATTAAATACCATTTGGAGGCATTTAATGTTCGAGCAAAAACGGCTGATTTTCGACAAAAGAGATAACACCCCCCCATTACGTCATGCTTCAGAAATGTGGAAAATGGTCCGTTTTCAAATGTTTTATTTTTGAACGTCAGTTCACATTTGTAGGTGGATCATCAGTGTTAGAGCTAAAATTAGCATGTTTAAAGTGATTTTCATGCTTCCAGGGGCTCGGGAAGTTAATTAAATACCATTTGGAGGCATTTAATGTTCGAGCAAAAACGGCTTATTTTCGACAAAAGAGATAACACCCCCCCATTACGTCATGCTTCAGAAATGTGGAAAATGGTCCATTTTCAAATGTTTTATTTTTGAACGTCAGTTCACATTTGTAGGTGGATCATCAGTGTTAGAGCTAAAATTAGCATGTTTAAAGTGATTTTCATGCTTCCAGGGGCCCAAAACACAAGATTTATGGAATGGTTAAAAGTGCATGAAAATGGCCAATTTACTCACTCTGAGTTCTCAAAAAGGGTTTCTTCACCCCGGGAAGTGAAATAAATACCATTTGGAGGCATTTAATGTTCGAGCAAAAACGGCTGATTTTCGACAAAAGAGATATAACCCCCCCATTACGTCATGCTTCAGAAATGTGGAAAATGGTCCGTTTTCAAATGTTTTATTTTTGAACGTCAGTTCACATTTGTAGGTGGATCATCAGTGTTAGAGCTAAAATTAGCATGTTTAAAGTGATTTTCATGCTTCCAGGGGCTCGGAAGTTGATTAAATACCATTTGGAGGCATTTAATGTTCGAGCAAAAACGGCTGATTTTCGACAAAAGAGATAACACCCCCCCATTACGTCATGCTTCAGAAATGTGGAAAATGGTCCGTTTTCAAATGTTTTATTTTTGAACGTCAGTTCACATTTGTAGGTGGATCATCAGTGTTAGAGCTAAAATTAGCATGTTTAAAGTGATTTTCATGCTTCCAGGGGCCCAAAACACAAGATTTATGGAATGGTTAAAAGTGTATGAAAATGGCCAATTTACTCACTCTGAGTTCTCAAAAAGGGTTTCTTCACCCCGGGAAGTTAATTAAATACCATTTGGAGGCATTTAATGTTCGAGCAAAAACGGCTGATTTTCGACAAAAGAGATAACACCCCCCCATTACGTCATGCTTCAGAAATGTGGAAAATGGTCCGTTTTCAAATGTTTTATTTTTGAACGTCAGTTCACATTTGTAGGTGGATCATCAGTGTTAGAGCTAAAATTAGCATGTTTAAAGTGATTTTCATGCTTCCAGGGGCTCGGGAAGTGAAATAAATACCATTTGGAGGCATTTAATGTTCGAGCAAAAACGGCTGATTTTCGACAAAAGATATAACACCCCCCCATTACGTCATGCTTCAGAAATCTGGAAAATGGTCCGTTTTCAAATGTTTTATTTTTGAACGTCAGTTCACATTTGTAGGTGGATCATCAGTGTTAGAGCTAAAATTAGCATGTTTAAAGTGATTTTCATGCTTCCAGGGGCCCAAAACACAAGATTTATGGAATGGTTAAAAGTGCATGAAAATGGCCAATTTACTCACTCTGAGTTCTCAAAAAGGGTTTCTTCACCCCGGGAAGTTAATTAAATACCATTTGGAGGCATTTAATGTTCGAGCAAAAACGGCTGATTTTCGACAAAAGAGATAACACCCCCCCCATTACGTCATGCTTCAGAAATGTGGAAAATGGTCAGTTTTCAAATGTTTTATTTTTGAACGTCAGTTCACATTTGTAGGTGGATCATCAGTGTTAGAGCTAAAATTAGCATGTTTAAAGTGATTTTCATGCTTCCAGGGGCTCGGGAAGTTAATTAAATACCATTTGGAGGCATTTAATGTTCCAGCAAAAACGGCTGATTTTCGACAAAAGAGATAACACCCCCCCATTACGTCATGCTTCAGAAATGTGGAAAATGGTCCGTTTTCAAATGTTTTATTTTTGAACGTCAGTTCACATTTGTAGGTGGATCATCAGTGTTAGAGCTAAAATTAGCATGTTTAAAGTGATTTTCATGCTTCCAGGGGCTCGGGAAGTTAATTAAATACCATTTGGAGGCATTTAATGTTCGAGCAAAAACGGCTGATTTTCGACAAAAGAGATAACACCCCCCCATTACGTCATGCTTCAGAAATGTGGAAAATGGTCCGTTTTCAAATGTTTTATTTTTGAACGTCAGTTCACATTTGTAGGTGGATCATCAGTGTTAGAGCTAAAATTAGCATGTTTAAAGTGATTTTCATGCTTCCAGGGGCCCAAAACACAAGATTTATGGAATGGTTAAAAGTGTATGAAAATGGCCAATTTACTCACTCTGAGTTCTCAAAAAGGGTTTCTTCACCCCGGGAAGTTAATTAAATACCATTTGGAGGCATTTAATGTTCGAGCAAAAACGGCTGATTTTCGACAAAAGAGATAACACCCCCCGTCATGCTTCAGAAATGTGGAAAATGGTCCGTTTTCAAATGTTTTATTTTTGAACGTCAGTTCACATTTGTAGGTGGATCATCAGTGTTAGAGCTAAAATTAGCATGTTTAAAGTGATTTTCATGCTTCCAGGGGCTCGGGAAGTTAATTAAATACCATTTGGAGGCATTTAATGTTCGAGCAAAAACGGCTGATTTTCGACAAAAGAGATAACACCCCCCCATTACGTCATGCTTCAGAAATGTGGAAAATGGTCCGTTTTCAAATGTTTTATTTTTGAACGTCAGTTCACATTTGTAGGTGGATCATCAGTGTTAGAGCTAAAATTAGCATGTTTAAAGTGATTTTCATGCTTCCAGGGGCTCGGGAAGTTAATTAAATACCATTTGGAGGCATTTAATGTTCGAGCAAAAACGGCTGATTTTCGACAAAAGAGATAACACCCCCCCATTACGTCATGCTTCAGAAATGTGGAAAATGGTCCGTTTTCAAATGTTTTATTTTTGAACGTCAGTTCACATTTGTAGGTGGATCATCAGTGTTAGAGCTAAAATTAGCATGTTTAAAGTGATTTTCATGCTTCCAGGGGCTCGGGAAGTGAAATAAATACCATTTGGAGGCATTTAATGTTCGAGCAAAAACGGCTGATTTTCGACAAAAGAGATAACACCCCCCCATTACGTCATGCTTCAGAAATCTGGAAAATGGTCCGTTTTCAAATGTTTTATTTTTGAACGTCAGTTCACATTTGTAGGTGGATCATCAGTGTTAGAGCTAAAATTAGCATGTTTAAAGTGATTTTCATGCTTCCAGGGGCCCAAAACACAAGATTTATGGAATGGTTAAAAGTGCATGAAAATGGCCAATTTACTCACTCTGAGTTCTCAAAAAGGGTTTCTTCACCCCGGGAAGTTAATTAAATACCATTTGGAGGCATTTAATGTTCGAGCAAAAACGGCTGATTTTCGACAAAAGAGATAACACCCCCCCATTACGTCATGCTTCAGAAATGTGGAAAATGGTCAGTTTTCAAATGTTTTATTTTTGAACGTCAGTTCACATTTGTAGGTGGATCATCAGTGTTAGAGCTAAAATTAGCATGTTTAAAGTGATTTTCATGCTTCCAGGGGCTCGGGAAGTTAATTAAATACCATTTGGAGGCATTTCATGTTCCAGCAAAAACGGCTGATTTTCGACAAAAGAGATAACATTCCCCATTACGTCATGCTTCAGAAATGTGGAAAATGGTCCATTTTCAAATGTTTTATTTTTGAACGTCAGTTCACATTTGTAGGTGGATCATCAGTGTTAGAGCTAAAATTAGCATGTTTAAAGTGATTTTCATGCTTCCAGGGGCCCAAAACACAAGATTTATGGAATGGTTAAAAGTGCATGAAAATGGCCAATTTACTCACTCTGAGTTCTCAAAAAGGGTTTCTTCACCCCGGGAAGTGAAATAAATACCATTTGGAGGCATTTAATGTTCGAGCAAAAACGGCTGATTTTCGACAAAAGAGATAACACCCCCCCATTACGTCATGCTTCAGAAATGTGGAAAATGGTCCGTTTTCAAATGTTTTATTTTTGAACGTCAGTTCACATTTGTAGGTGGATCATCAGTGTTAGAGCTAAAATTAGCATGTTTAAAGTGATTTTCATGCTTCCAGGGGCTCGGGAAGTTAATTAAATACCATTTGGAGGCATTTAATGTTCGAGCAAAAACGGCTGATTTTCGACAAAAGAGATAACACCCCCCGTCATGCTTCAGAAATGTGGAAAATGGTCCGTTTTCAAATGTTTTATTTTTGAACGTCAGTTCACATTTGTAGGTGGATCATCAGTGTTAGAGCTAAAATTAGCATGTTTAAAGTGATTTTCATGCTTCCAGGGGCTCGGGAAGTTAATTAAATACCATTTGGAGGCATTTAATGTTCGAGCAAAAACGGCTGATTTTCGACAAAAGAGATAACACCCCCCCCATTACGTCATGCTTCAGAAATGTGGAAAATGGTCCGTTTTCAAATGTTTTATTTTTGAACGTCAGTTCACATTTGTAGGTGGATCATCAGTGTTAGAGCTAAAATTAGCATGTTTAAAGTGATTTTCATGCTTCCAGGGGCTCGGGAAGTTAATTAAATACCATTTGGAGGCATTTAATGTTCGAGCAAAAACGGCTTATTTTCGACAAAAGAGATAACACCCCCCCATTACGTCATGCTTCAGAAATGTGGAAAATGGTCCATTTTCAAATGTTTTATTTTTGAACGTCAGTTCACATTTGTAGGTGGATCATCAGTGTTAGAGCTAAAATTAGCATGTTTAAAGTGATTTTCATGCTTCCAGGGGCCCAAAACACAAGATTTATGGAATGGTTAAAAGTGCATGAAAATGGCCAATTTACTCACTCTGAGTTCTCAAAAAGGGTTTCTTCACCCCGGGAAGTTAATTAAATACCATTTGGAGGCATTTAATGTTCGAGCAAAAACGGATGGTTTTCGACAAAAGAGATAACACCCCCCCATTACGTCATGCTTCAGAAATGTGGAAAATGGTCCGTTTTCAAATGTTTTATTTTTGAACGTCAGTTCACATTTGTAGGTGGATCATCAGTGTTAGAGCTAAAATTAGCATGTTTAAAGTGATTTTCATGCTTCCAGGGGCTCGGGAAGTTAATTAAATACCATTTGGAGGCATTTAATGTTCGAGCAAAAACGGCTGATTTTCGACAAAAGAGATAACACCCCCCCATTACGTCATGCTTCAGAAATGTGGAAAATGGTCCGTTTTCAAATGTTTTATTTTTGAACGTCAGTTCACATTTGTAGGTGGATCATCAGTGTTAGAGCTAAAATTAGCATGTTTAAAGTGATTTTCATGCTTCCAGGGGCCCAAAACACAAGATTTATGGAATGGTTAAAAGTGCATGAAAATGGCCAATTTACTCACTCTGAGTTCTCAAAAAGGGTTTCTTCACCCCGGGAAGTTAATTAAATACCATTTGGAGGCATTTAATGTTCGAGCAAAAACGGCTGATTTTCGACAAAAGAGATAACACCCCCCCATTACGTCATGCTTCAGAAATGTGGAAAATGGTCCGTTTTCAAATGTTTTATTTTTGAACGTCAGTTCACATTTGTAGGTGGATCATCAGTGTTAGAGCTAAAATTAGCATGTTTAAAGTGATTTTCATGCTTCCAGGGGCTCGGGAAGTTAATTAAATACCATTTGGAGGCATTTAATGTTCGAGCAAAAACGGCTGATTTTCGACAAAAGAGATAACACCCCCCCATTACGTCATGCTTCAGAAATGTGGAAAATGGTCCGTTTTCAAATGTTTTATTTTTGAACGTCAGTTCACATTTGTAGGTGGATCATCAGTGTTAGAGCTAAAATTAGCATGTTTAAAGTGATTTTCATGTTTCCAGGGGCTCGGGAAGTTAATTAAATACCATTTGGAGGCATTTAATGTTCGAGCAAAAACGGCTGATTTTCGACAAAAGAGATAACACCCCCATTACGTCATGCTTCAGAAATGTGGAAAATGGTCCGTTTTCAAATGTTTTATTTTTGAACGTCAGTTCACATTTGTAGGTGGATCATCAGTGTTAGAGCTAAAATTAGCATGTTTAAAGTGATTTTCATGCTTCCAGGGGCTCGGGAAGTTAATTAAATACCATTTGGAGGCATTTAATGTTCGAGCAAAAACGGCTGATTTTCGACAAAAGAGATAACACCCCCCCCATTACGTCATGCTTCAGAAATGTGGAAAATGGTCCGTTTTCAAATGTTTTATTTTTGAACGTCAGTTCACATTTGTAGGTGGATCATCAGTGTTAGAGCTAAAATTAGCATGTTTAAAGTGATTTTCATGCTTCCAGGGGCTCGGGAAGTTAATTAAATACCATTTGGAGGCATTTAATGTTCGAGCAAAAACGGCTGATTTTCGACAAAAGAGATAACACCCCCCCCATTACGTCATGCTTCAGAAATGTGGAAAATGGTCCGTTTTCAAATGTTTTATTTTTGAACGTCAGTTCACATTTGTAGGTGGATCATCAGTGTTAGAGCTAAAATTAGCATGTTTAAAGTGATTTTCATGTTTCCAGGGGCTCGGGAAGTTAATTAAATACCATTTGGAGGCATTTAATGTTCGAGCAAAAACGGCTGATTTTCGACAAAAGAGATAACACCCCCATTACGTCATGCTTCAGAAATGTGGAAAATGGTCCGTTTTCAAATGTTTTATTTTTGAACGTCAGTTCACATTTGTAGGTGGATCATCAGTGTTAGAGCTAAAATTAGCATGTTTAAAGTGATTTTCATGCTTCCAGGGGCTCGGGAAGTTAATTAAATACCATTTGGACGCATTTAATGTTCGAGCAAAAACGGCTGATTTTCGACAAAAGAGATAACACCCCCCCCATTACGTCATGCTTCAGAAATGTGGAAAATGGTCCGTTTTCAAATGTTTTATTTTTGAACGTCAGTTCACATTTGTAGGTGGATCATCAGTGTTAGAGCTAAAATTAGCATGTTTAAAGTGATTTTCATGCTTCCAGGGGCTCAGGAAGTGAAATAAATACCATTTGGAGGCATTTAATGTTCGAGCAAAAACGGCTGATTTTCGACAAAAGAGATAACACCCCCCCATTACGTCATGCTTCAGAAATGTGGAAAATGGTCCGTTTTCAAATGTTTTATTTTTGAACGTCAGTTCACATTTGTAGGTGGATCATCAGTGTTAGAGCTAAAATTAGCATGTTTAAAGTGATTTTCATGCTTCCAGGGGCTCGGGAAGTTAATTAAATACCATTTGGAGGCATTTAATGTTCGAGCAAAAACGGCTGATTTTCGACAAAAGAGATAACACCCCCCCATTACGTCATGCTTCAGAAATGTGGAAAATGGTCCGTTTTCAAATGTTTTATTTTTGAACGTCAGTTCACATTTGTAGGTGGATCATCAGTGTTAGAGCTAAAATTAGCATGTTTAAAGTGATTTTCATGCTTCCAGGGGCTCGGGAAGTTAATTAAATACCATTTGGAGGCATTTAATGTTCGAGCAAAAACGGCTGATTTTCGACAAAAGAGATAACACCCCCCCATTACGTCATGCTTCAGAAATGTGGAAAATGGTCCGTTTTCAAATGTTTTATTTTTGAACGTCAGTTCACATTTGTAGGTGGATCATCAGTGTTAGAGCTAAAATTAGCATGTTTAAAGTGATTTTCATGCTTCCAGGGGCCCAAAACACAAGATTTATGGAATGGTTAAAAGTGCATGAAAATGGCCAATTTACTCACTCTGAGTTCTCAAAAAGGGTTTCTTCACCCCGGGAAGTTAATTAAATACCATTTGGAGGCATTTAATGTTCAAGCAAAAACAGCTGATTTTTCGACAAAAGAGATAACACCCCCCCATTACGTCATGCTTCAGAAATGTGGAAAATGGTCCGTTTTCAAATGTTTTATTTTTGAACGTCAGTTCACATTTGTAGGTGGATCATCAGTGTTAGAGCTAAAATTAGCATGTTTAAAGTGATTTTCATGCTTCCAGGGACTCGGGAAGTTAATTAAATACCATTTGGAGGCATTTAATGTTCGAGCAAAAACGGCTGATTTTCGACAAAAGAGATAACACCCCCCCATTACGTCATGCTTCAGAAATGTGGAAAATGGTCCGTTTTCAAATGTTTTATTTTTGAACGTCAGTTCCATTTGTAGGTGGATCATCAGTGTTAGAGCTAAAATTAGCATGTTTAAAGTGATTTTCATGCTTCCAGGGGCTCGGGAAGTTAATTAAATACCATTTGGAGGCATTTAATGTTCGAGCAAAAACGGCTGATTTTCGACAAAAGAGATAACACCCCCCCATTACGTCATGCTTCAGAAATGTGGAAAATGGTCCGTTTTCAAATGTTTTATTTTTGAACGTCAGTTCACATTTGTAGGTGGATCATCAGTGTTAGAGCTAAAATTAGCATGTTTAAAGTGATTTTCATGCTTCCAGGGGCCCAAAACACAAGATTTATGGAATGGTTAAAAGTGCATGAAAATGGCCAATTTACTCACTCTGAGTTCTCAAAAAGGGTTTCTTCACCCCGGGAAGTTAATTAAATACAATTTGGAGGCATTTAATGTTCGAGCAAAAACGGCTGATTTTTGACAAAAGAGATAACACCCCCCCATTACGTCATGCTTCAGAAATGTGGAAAATGGTCCGTTTTCAAATGTTTTATTTTTGAAAGTCAGTTCACATTTGTAGGTGGATCATCAGTGTTAGAGCTAAAATTAGCATGTTTAAAGTGATTTTCATGCTTCCAGGGGCTCGGGAAGTTAAGTTAATACCATTTGGAGGCATTTAATGTTCGAGCAAAAACGGCTGATTTTCTACAAAAGAGATAACACCCCCCCATTACGTCATGCTTCAGAAATGTGGAAAATGGTCCGTTTTCAAATGTTTTATTTTTGAACGTCAGTTCACATTGTAGGTGGATCATCAGTGTTAGAGCTAAAATTAGCATGTTTAAAGTGATTTTCATGCTTCCAGGGGCTCGGGAAGTTAATTAAATACCATTTGGAGGCATTTAATGTTCGAGCAAAAACGGCTGATTTTCGACAAAAGAGATAACACCCCCCCATTACGTCATGCTTCAGAAATGTGGAAAATGGTCCGTTTTCAAATGTTTTATTTTTGAACGTCAGTTCACATTTGTAGGTGGATCATCAGTGTTAGAGCTAAAATTAGCATGTTTAAAGTGATTTTCATGCTTCCAGGGGCCCAAAACACAAGATTTATGGAATGGTTAAAAGTGCATGAAAATGGCCAATTTACTCACTCTGAGTTCTCAAAAAGGGTTTCTTCACCCCGGGAAGTTAATTAAATACCATTTGGAGGCATTTAATGTTCGAGCAAAAACGGCTGATTTTCGACAAAAGAGATAACACCCCCCCATTACGTCATGCTTCAGAAATGTGGAAAATGGTCCGTTTTCAAATGTTTTATTTTTGAACGTCAGTTCACATTTGTAGGTGGATCATCAGTGTTAGAGCTACAATTAGCATGTTTAAAGTGATTTTCATGCTCCCAGGGGCTCGGGAAGTTAATTAAATACCATTTGGAGGCATTTAATGTTCGAGCAAAAACGGCTGATTTTCGACAAAAGAGATAACACCCCCCCATTACGTCATGCTTCAGAAATGTGGAAAATGGTCCGTTTTCAAATGTTTTATTTTTGAACGTCAGTTCACATTTGTAGGTGGATCATCAGTGTTAGAGCTAAAATTAGCATGTTTAAAGTGATTTTCATGCTTCCAGGGGCCCAAAACACAAGATTTATGGAATGGTTAAAAGTGCATGAAAATGGCCAATTTACTCACTCTGAGTTCTCAAAAAGGGTTTCTTCACCCCGGGAAGTTAATTAAATAACATTTGGAGGCGTTTAATGTTCGAGCAAAAACGGCTGATTTTCGACAAAAGAGATAACACCCCCCCATTACGTCATGCTTCAGAAATGTGGAAAATGGTCCGTTTTCAAATGTTTTATTTTTGAACGTCAGTTCACATTTGTAGGTGGATCATCAGTGTTAGAGCTAAAATTAGCATGTTTAAAGTGATTTTCATGCTTCCAGGGGCTCGGGAAGTTAATTAAATACCATTTGGAGGCATTTAATGTTCGAGCAAAAACGGCTGATTTTCGACAAAAGAGATAACACCCCCCCATTACGTCATGCTTCAGAAATGTGGAAAATGGTCCGTTTTCAAATGTTTTATTTTTGAACGTCAGTTCACATTTGTAGGTGGATCATCAGTGTTAGAGCTAAAATTAGCATGTTTAAAGTGATTTTCATGCTTCCAGGGGCCCAAAACACAAGATTTATGGAATGGTTAAAAGTGCATGAAAATGGCCAATTTACTCACTCTGAGTTCTCAAAAAGGGTTTCTTCACCCCGGGAAGTTAATTAAATACCATTTGGAGGCATTTAATGTTCGAGCAAAAACGGCTGATTTTCGACAAAAGAGATAACACCCCCCCATTACGTCATGCTTCAGAAATGTGGAAAATGGTCCGTTTTCAAATGTTTTATTTTTGAACGTCAGTTCACATTTGTAGGTGGATCATCAGTGTTAGAGCTAAAATTAGCATGTTTAAAGTGATTTTCATGCTTCCAGGGGCTCGGGAAGTGAAATAAATACCATTTGGAGGCATTTAATGTTCGAGCAAAAACGGCTGATTTTCGACAAAAGAGATAACACCCCCCCATTACGTCATGCTTCAGAAATGTGGAAAATGGTCCGTTTTCAAATGTTTTATTTTTGAACATCAGTTCACATTTGTAGGTGGATCATCAGTGTTAGAGCTAAAATTAGCATGTTTAAAGTGATTTTCATGCTTCCAGGGGCTCGGGAAGTTAATTAAATACCATTTGGAGGCATTTAATGTTCGAGCAAAAACGGCTGATTTTCGACAAAAGAGATAACACCCCCCCCATTACGTCATGCTTCAGAAATGTGGAAAATGGTCCGTTTTCAAATGTTTTATTTTTGAACGTCAGTTCACATTTGTAGGTGGATCATCAGTGTTAGAGCTAAAATTAGCATGTTTAAAGTGATTTTCATGCTTCCAGGGGCTCGGGAAGTTAATTAAATACCATTTGGAGGCATTTAATGTTCGAGCAAAAACGGCTGATTTTCGACAAAAGAGATAACACCCCCCCCATTACGTCATGCTTCAGAAATGTGGAAAATGGTCCGTTTTCAAATGTTTTATTTTTGAACGTCAGTTCACATTTGTAGGTGGATCATCAGTGTTAGAGCTAAAATTAGCATGTTTAAAGTGATTTTCATGTTTCCAGGGGCTCGGGAAGTTAATTAAATACCATTTGGAGGCATTTAATGTTCGAGCAAAAACGGCTGATTTTCGACAAAAGAGATAACACCCCCATTACGTCATGCTTCAGAAATGTGGAAAATGGTCCGTTTTCAAATGTTTTATTTTTGAACGTCAGTTCACATTTGTAGGTGGATCATCAGTGTTAGAGCTAAAATTAGCATGTTTAAAGTGATTTTCATGCTTCCAGGGGCTCGGGAAGTTAATTAAATACCATTTGGACGCATTTAATGTTCGAGCAAAAACGGCTGATTTTCGACAAAAGAGATAACACCCCCCCCATTACGTCATGCTTCAGAAATGTGGAAAATGGTCCGTTTTCAAATGTTTTATTTTTGAACGTCAGTTCACATTTGTAGGTGGATCATCAGTGTTAGAGCTAAAATTAGCATGTTTAAAGTGATTTTCATGCTTCCAGGGGCTCAGGAAGTGAAATAAATACCATTTGGAGGCATTTAATGTTCGAGCAAAAACGGCTGATTTTCGACAAAAGAGATAACACCCCCCCATTACGTCATGCTTCAGAAATGTGGAAAATGGTCCGTTTTCAAATGTTTTATTTTTGAACGTCAGTTCACATTTGTAGGTGGATCATCAGTGTTAGAGCTAAAATTAGCATGTTTAAAGTGATTTTCATGCTTCCAGGGGCCCAAAACACAAGATTTATGGAATGGTTAAAAGTGCATGAAAATGGCCAATTTACTCACTCTGAGTTCTCAAAAAGGGTTTCTTCACCCCGGGAAGTTAATTAAATACAATTTGGAGGCATTTAATGTTCGAGCAAAAACGGCTGATTTTTGACAAAAGAGATAACACCCCCCCATTACGTCATGCTTCAGAAATGTGGAAAATGGTCCGTTTTCAAATGTTTTATTTTTGAAAGTCAGTTCACATTTGTAGGTGGATCATCAGTGTTAGAGCTAAAATTAGCATGTTTAAAGTGATTTTCATGCTTCCAGGGGCTCGGGAAGTTAAGTTAATACCATTTGGAGGCATTTAATGTTCGAGCAAAAACGGCTGATTTTCTACAAAAGAGATAACACCCCCCCATTACGTCATGCTTCAGAAATGTGGAAAATGGTCCGTTTTCAAATGTTTTATTTTTGAACGTCAGTTCACATTGTAGGTGGATCATCAGTGTTAGAGCTAAAATTAGCATGTTTAAAGTGATTTTCATGCTTCCAGGGGCTCGGGAAGTTAATTAAATACCATTTGGAGGCATTTAATGTTCGAGCAAAAACGGCTGATTTTCGACAAAAGAGATAACACCCCCCCATTACGTCATGCTTCAGAAATGTGGAAAATGGTCCGTTTTCAAATGTTTTATTTTTGAACGTCAGTTCACATTTGTAGGTGGATCATCAGTGTTAGAGCTAAAATTAGCATGTTTAAAGTGATTTTCATGCTTCCAGGGGCCCAAAACACAAGATTTATGGAATGGTTAAAAGTGCATGAAAATGGCCAATTTACTCACTCTGAGTTCTCAAAAAGGGTTTCTTCACCCCGGGAAGTTAATTAAATACCATTTGGAGGCATTTAATGTTCGAGCAAAAACGGCTGATTTTCGACAAAAGAGATAACACCCCCCCATTACGTCATGCTTCAGAAATGTGGAAAATGGTCCGTTTTCAAATGTTTTATTTTTGAACGTCAGTTCACATTTGTAGGTGGATCATCAGTGTTAGAGCTAAAATTAGCATGTTTAAAGTGATTTTCATGCTTCCAGGGGCTCGGGAAGTTAATTAAATACCATTTGGAGGCATTTAATGTTCGAGCAAAAACGGCTGATTTTCGACAAAAGAGATAACACCCCCCCATTACGTCATGCTTCAGAAATGTGGAAAATGGTCCGTTTTCAAATGTTTTATTTTTGAACGTCAGTTCACATTTGTAGGTGGATCATCAGTGTTAGAGCTAAAATTAGCATGTTTAAAGTGATTTTCATGCTTCCAGGGGCCCAAAACACAAGATTTATGGAATGGTTAAAAGTGCATGAAAATGGCCAATTTACTCACTCTGAGTTCTCAAAAAGGGTTTCTTCACCCCGGGAAGTTAATTAAATAACATTTGGAGGCGTTTAATGTTCGAGCAAAAACGGCTGATTTTCGACAAAAGAGATAACACCCCCCCATTACGTCATGCTTCAGAAATGTGGAAAATGGTCCGTTTTCAAATGTTTTATTTTTGAACGTCAGTTCACATTTGTAGGTGGATCATCAGTGTTAGAGCTAAAATTAGCATGTTTAAAGTGATTTTCATGCTTCCAGGGGCTCGGGAAGTTAATTAAATACCATTTGGAGGCATTTAATGTTCGAGCAAAAACGGCTGATTTTCGACAAAAGAGATAACACCCCCCCATTACGTCATGCTTCAGAAATGTGGAAAATGGTCCGTTTTCAAATGTTTTATTTTTGAACGTCAGTTCACATTTGTAGGTGGATCATCAGTGTTAGAGCTAAAATTAGCATGTTTAAAGTGATTTTCATGCTTCCAGGGGCCCAAAACACAAGATTTATGGAATGGTTAAAAGTGCATGAAAATGGCCAATTTACTCACTCTGAGTTCTCAAAAAGGGTTTCTTCACCCCGGGAAGTTAATTAAATACCATTTGGAGGCATTTAATGTTCGAGCAAAAACGGCTGATTTTCGACAAAAGAGATAACACCCCCCCATTACGTCATGCTTCAGAAATGTGGAAAATGGTCCGTTTTCAAATGTTTTATTTTTGAACGTCAGTTCACATTTGTAGGTGGATCATCAGTGTTAGAGCTAAAATTAGCATGTTTAAAGTGATTTTCATGCTTCCAGGGGCTCGGGAAGTGAAATAAATACCATTTGGAGGCATTTAATGTTCGAGCAAAAACGGCTGATTTTCGACAAAAGAGATAACACCCCCCCATTACGTCATGCTTCAGAAATGTGGAAAATGGTCCGTTTTCAAATGTTTTATTTTTGAACGTCAGTTCACATTTGTAGGTGGATCATCAGTGTTAGAGCTAAAATTAGCATGTTTAAAGTGATTTTCATGCTTCCAGGGGCTCGGGAAGTTAATTAAATACCATTTGGAGGCATTTAATGTTCGAGCAAAAACGGCTGATTTTCGACAAAAGAGATAACACCCCCCCATTACGTCATGCTTCAGAAATGTGGAAAATGGTCCGTTTTCAAATGTTTTATTTTTGAACGTCAGTTCACATTTGTAGGTGGATCATCAGTGTTAGAGCTAAAATTAGCATGTTTAAAGTGATTTTCATGCTTCCAGGGGCCCAAAACACAAGATTTATGGAATGGTTAAAAGTGCATGAAAATGGCCAATTTACTCACTCTGAGTTCTCAAAAAGGGTTTCTTCACCCCGGGAAGTTAATTAAATACCATTTGGAGGCATTTAATGTTCGAGCAAAAACGGCTGATTTTCGACAAAAGAGATAACACCCCCCCATTACGTCATGCTTCAGAAATGTGGAAAATGGTCCGTTTTCAAATGTTTTATTTTTGAACGTCAGTTCACATTTGTAGGTGGATCATCAGTGTTAGAGCTAAAATTAGCATGTTTAAAGTGATTTTCATGCTTCCAGGGGCCCAAAACACAAGATTTATGGAATGGTTAAAAGTGCATGAAAATGGCCAATTTACTCACTCTGAGTTCTCAAAAAGGGTTTCTTCACCCCGGGAAGTTAATTAAATACCATTTGGAGGCATTTAATGTTCGAGCAAAAACGGCTGATTTTCGACAAAAGAGATAACACCCCCCCATTACGTCATGCTTCAGAAATGTGGAAAATGGTCCGTTTTCAAATGTTTTATTTTTGAACGTCAGTTCACATTTGTAGGTGGATCATCAGTGTTAGAGCTAAAATTAGCATGTTTAAAGTGATTTTCATGCTTCCAGGGGCTCGGGAAGTTAATTAAATACCATTTGGAGGCATTTAATGTTCGAGCAAAAACGGCTGATTTTCGACAAAAGAGATAACACCCCCCCATTACGTCATGCTTCAGAAATGTGGAAAATGGTCCGTTTTCAAATGTTTTATTTTTGAACGTCAGTTCACATTTGTAGGTGGATCATCAGTGTTAGAGCTAAAATTAGCATGTTTAAAGTGATTTTCATGCTTCCAGGGGCCCAAAACACAAGATTTATGGAATGGTTAAAAGTGCATGAAAATGGCCAATTTACTCACTCTGAGTTCTCAAAAAGGGTTTCTTCACCCCGGGAAGTTAATTAAATACCATTTGGAGGCATTTAATGTTCGAGCAAAAACGGCTGGTTTTCGACAAAAGAGATAACACCCCCCCATTACGTCATGCTTCAGAAATGTGGAAAATGGTCCGTTTTCAAATGTTTTATTTTTGAACGTCAGTTCACATTTGTAGGTGGATCATCAGTGTTAGAGCTAAAATTAGCATGTTTAAAGTGATTTTCATGCTTCCAGGGGCTCGGGAAGTTAATTAAATACCATTTGGAGGCATTTAATGTTCGAGCAAAAACGGCTGATTTTCGACAAAAGAGATAACACCCCCCCATTACGTCATGCTTCAGAAATGTGGAAAATGGTCCGTTTTCAAATGTTTTATTTTTGAACGTCAGTTCACATTTGTAGGTGGATCATCAGTGTTAGAGCTAAAATTAGCATGTTTAAAGGGATTTTCATGCTTCCAGGGGCCCAAAACACAAGATTTATGGAATGGTTAAAAGTGCATGAAAATGGCCAATTTACTCACTCTGAGTTCTCAAAAAGGGTTTCTTCACCCCGGGAAGTTAATTAAATACCATTTGGAGGCATTTAATGTTCGAGCAAAAACGGCTGATTTTCGACAAAAGAGATAACACCCCCCATTACGTCATGCTTCAGAAATGTGGAAAATGGTCCGTTTTCAAATGTTTTATTTTTGAACGTCAGTTCACATTTGTAGGTGGATCATCAGTGTTAGAGCTAAAATTAGCATGTTTAAAGTGATTTTCATGCTTCCAGGGGCCCAAAACACAAGATTTATGGAATGGTTAAAAGTGCATGAAAATGGCCAATTTACTCACTCTGAGTTCTCAAAAAGAGTTTCTTCACCCCGGGAAGTTAATTAAATACCATTTGGAGGCATTTAATGTTCGAGCAAAAACGGCTGATTTTCGACAAAAGAGATAACCCCCCCCATTACGTCATGCTTCAGAAATGTGGAAAATGGTCCGTTTTCAAATGTTTTATTTTTGAACGTCAGTTCACATTTGTAGGTGGATCATCAGTGTTAGAGCTAAAATTAGCATGTTTAAAGTGATTTTCATGCTTCCAGGGGCTCGGGAAGTTAATTAAATACCATTTGGAGGCATTTAATGTTCGAGCAAAAACGGCTGATTTTCGACAAAAGAGATAACACCCCCCCATTACGTCATGCTTCAGAAATGTGGAAAATGGTCCGTTTTCAAATGTTTTATTTTTGAACGTCAGTTCACATTTGTAGGTGGATCATCAGTGTTAGAGCTAAAATTAGCATGTTTAAAGTGATTTTCATGCTTCCAGGGGCTCGGGAAGTTAATTAAATACCATTTGGAGGCATTTAATGTTCGAGCAAAAACGGCTGATTTTCGACAAAAGAGATAACACCCCCCCATTACGTCATGCTTCAGAAATGTGGAAAATGGTCCGTTTTCAAATGTTTTATTTTTGAACGTCAGTTCACATTTGTAGGTGGATCATCAGTGTTAGAGCTAAAATTAGCATGTTTAAAGTGATTTTCATGCTTCCAGGGGCCCAAAACACAAGATTTATGGAATGGTTAAAAGTGTATGAAAATGGCCAATTTACTCACTCTGAGTTCTCAAAAAGGGTTTCTTCACCCCGGGAAGTTAATTAAATACCATTTGGAGGCATTTAATGTTCGAGCAAAAACGGCTGATTTTCGACAAAAGAGATAACACCCCCCGTCGTGCTTCAGAAATGTGGAAAATGGTCCGTTTTCAAATGTTTTATTTTTGAACGTCAGTTCACATTTGTAGGTGGATCATCAGTGTTAGAGCTAAAATTAGCATGTTTAAAGTGATTTTCATGCTTCCAGGGGCTCGGGAAGTTAATTAAATACCATTTGGAGGCATTTAATGTTCGAGCAAAAACGGCTGATTTTCGACAAAAGAGATAACACCCCCCCATTACGTCATGCTTCAGAAATGTGGAAAATGGTCCGTTTTCAAATGTTTTATTTTTGAACGTCAGTTCACATTTGTAGGTGGATCATCAGTGTTAGAGCTAAAATTAGCATGTTTAAAGTGATTTTCATGCTTCCAGGGGCTCGGGAAGTTAATTAAATACCATTTGGAGGCATTTAATGTTCGAGCAAAAACGGCTTATTTTCGACAAAAGAGATAACACCCCCCCATTACGTCATGCTTCAGAAATGTGGAAAATGGTCCATTTTCAAATGTTTTATTTTTGAACGTCAGTTCACATTTGTAGGTGGATCATCAGTGTTAGAGCTAAAATTAGCATGTTTAAAGTGATTTTCATGCTTCCAGGGGCCCAAAACACAAGATTTATGGAATGGTTAAAAGTGCATGAAAATGGCCAATTTACTCACTCTGAGTTCTCAAAAAGGGTTTCTTCACCCCGGGAAGTGAAATAAATACCATTTGGAGGCATTTAATGTTCGAGCAAAAACGGCTGATTTTCGACAAAAGAGATAACACCCCCCCATTACGTCATGCTTCAGAAATGTGGAAAATGGTCCGTTTTCAAATGTTTTATTTTTGAACGTCAGTTCACATTTGTAGGTGGATCATCAGTGTTAGAGCTAAAATTAGCATGTTTAAAGTGATTTTCATGCTTCCAGGGGCTCGGGAAGTTAATTAAATACCATTTGGAGGCATTTAATGTTCGAGCAAAAACGGCTGATTTTCGACAAAAGAGATAACACCCCCCCATTACGTCATGCTTCAGAAATGTGGAAAATGGTCCGTTTTCAAATGTTTTATTTTTGAACGTCAGTTCACATTTGTAGGTGGATCATCAGTGTTAGAGCTAAAATTAGCATGTTTAAAGTGATTTTCATGCTTCCAGGGGCTCGGGAAGTTAATTAAATACCATTTGGAGGCATTTAATGTTCGAGCAAAAACGGCTGATTTTCGACAAAAGAGATAACACCCCCCCATTACGTCATGCTTCAGAAATGTGGAAAATGGTCCGTTTTCAAATGTTTTATTTTTGAACGTCAGTTCACATTTGTAGGTGGATCATCAGTGTTAGAGCTAAAATTAGCATGTTTAAAGTGATTTTCATGCTTCCAGGGGCCCAAAACACAAGATTTATGGAATGGTTAAAAGTGCATGAAAATGGCCAATTTACTCACTCTGAGTTCTCAAAAAGGGTTTCTTCACCCCGGGAAGTTAATTAAATACCATTTGGAGGCATTTAATGTTCGAGCAAAAACGGCTGATTTTCGACAAAAGAGATAACACCCCCCCATTACGTCATGCTTCAGAAATGTGGAAAATGGTCCGTTTTCAAATGTTTTATTTTTGAACGTCAGTTCACATTTGTAGGTGGATCATCAGTGTTAGAGCTAAAATTAGCATGTTTAAAGTGATTTTCATGCTTCCAGGGGCTCGGGAAGTTAATTAAATACCATTTGGAGGCATTTAATGTTCGAGCAAAAACGGCTGATTTTCGACAAAAGAGATAACACCCCCCCATTACGTCATGCTTCAGAAATGTGGAAAATGGTCCGTTTTCAAATGTTTTATTTTTGAACGTCAGTTCAGATTTGTAGGTGGATCATCAGTGTTAGAGCTAAAATTAGCATGTTTAAAGTGATTTTCATGCTTCCAGGGGCCCAAAACACAAGATTTATGGAATGGTTAAAAGTGTATGAAAATGGCCAATTTACTCACTCTGAGTTCTCAAAAAGGGTTTCTTCACCCCGGGAAGTTAATTAAATACCATTTGGAGGCATTTAATGTTCGAGCAAAAACGGCTGATTTTCGACAAAAGAGATAACACCCCCCGTCATGCTTCAGAAATGTGGAAAATGGTCCGTTTTCAAATGTTTTATTTTTGAACGTCAGTTCACATTTGTAGGTGGATCATCAGTGTTAGAGCTAAAATTAGCATGTTTAAAGTGATTTTCATGCTTCCAGGGGCTCGGGAAGTTAATTAAATACCATTTGGAGGCATTTAATGTTCGAGCAAAAACGGCTGATTTTCGACAAAAGAGATAACACCCCCCCATTACGTCATGCTTCAGAAATGTGGAAAATGGTCCGTTTTCAAATGTTTTATTTTTGAACGTCAGTTCACATTTGTAGGTGGATCATCAGTGTTAGAGCTAAAATTAGCATGTTTAAAGTGATTTTCATGCTTCCAGGGGCTCGGGAAGTTAATTAAATACCATTTGGAGGCATTTAATGTTCGAGCAAAAACGGCTTATTTTCGACAAAAGAGATAACACCCCCCCATTACGTCATGCTTCAGAAATGTGGAAAATGGTCCATTTTCAAATGTTTTATTTTTGAACGTCAGTTCACATTTGTAGGTGGATCATCAGTGTTAGAGCTAAAATTAGCATGTTTAAAGTGATTTTCATGCTTCCAGGGGCCCAAAACACAAGATTTATGGAATGGTTAAAAGTGCATGAAAATGGCCAATTTACTCACTCTGAGTTCTCAAAAAGGGTTTCTTCACCCCGGGAAGTTAATTAAATACCATTTGGAGGCATTTAATGTTCGAGCAAAAACGGCTGGTTTTCGACAAAAGAGATAACACCCCCCCATTACTTCATGCTTCAGAAATGTGGAAAATGGTCCGTTTTCAAATGTTTTATTTTTGAACGTCAGTTCACATTTGTAGGTGGATCATCAGTGTTAGAGCTAAAATTAGCATGTTTAAAGTGATTTTCATGCTTCCAGGGGCTCGGGAAGTTAATTAAATACCATTTGGAGGCATTTAATGTTCGAGCAAAAACGGCTGATTTTCGACAAAAGAGATAACACCCCCCCATTACGTCATGCTTCAGAAATGTGGAAAATGGTCCGTTTTCAAATGTTTTTTTTTTTGAACGTCAGTTCACATTTGTAGGTGGATCATCAGTGTTAGAGCTAAAATTAGCATGTTTAAAGTGATTTTCATGCTTCCAGGGGCCCAAAACACAAGATTTATGGAATGGTTAAAAGTGCATGAAAATGGCCAATTTACTCACTCTGAGTTCTCAAAAAGGGTTTCTTCACCCCGGGAAGTTAATTAAATACCATTTGGAGGCATTTAATGTTCGAGCAAAAACGGCTGATTTTCGACAAAAGAGATAACACCCCCCCATTACGTCATGCTTCAGAAATGTGGAAAATGGTCCGTTTTCAAATGTTTTATTTTTGAACGTCAGTTCACATTTGTAGGTGGATCATCAGTGTTAGAGCTAAAATTAGCATGTTTAAAGTGATTTTCATGCTTCCAGGGGCTCGGGAAGTTAATTAAATACCATTTGGAGGCATTTAATGTTCGAGCAAAAACGGCTGATTTTCGACAAAAGAGATAACACCCCCCCATTACGTCATGCTTCAGAAATGTGGAAAATGGTCCGTTTTCAAATGTTTTATTTTTGAACGTCAGTTCACATTTGTAGGTGGATCATCAGTGTTAGAGCTAAAATTAGCATGTTTAAAGTGATTTTCATGCTTCCAGGGGCCCAAAACACAAGATTTATGGAATGGTTAAAAGTGCATGAAAATGGCCAATTTACTCACTCTGAGTTCTCAAAAAGGGTTTCTTCACCCCGGGAAGTTAATTAAATACCATTTGGAGGCATTTAATGTTCGAGCAAAAACGGCTGATTTTCGACAAAAGAGATAACACCCCCCCATTACGTCATGCTTCAGAAATGTGGAAAATGGTCCGTTTTCAAATGTTTTATTTTTGAACGTCAGTTCACATTTGTAGGTGGATCATCAGTGTTAGAGCTAAAATTAGCATGTTTAAAGTGATTTTCATTCTTCCAGGGGCCCAAAACACAAGATTTATGGAATGGTTAAAAGTGCATGAAAATGGCCAATTTACTCACTCTGAGTTCTCAAAAAGGGTTTCTTCACCCCGGGAAGTTAATTAAATACCATTTGGAGGCATTTAATGTTCGAGCAAAAACGGCTTATTTTCGACAAAAGAGATAACACCCCCCCATTACGTCATGCTTCAGAAATGTGGAAAATGGTCCATTTTCAAATGTTTTATTTTTGAACGTCAGTTCACATTTGTAGGTGGATCATCAGTGTTAGAGCTAAAATTAGCATGTTTAAAGTGATTTTCATGCTTCCAGGGGCCCAAAACACAAGATTTATGGAATGGTTAAAAGTGCATGAAAATGGCCAATTTACTCACTCTGAGTTCTCAAAAAGGGTTTCTTCACCCCGGGAAGTTAATTAAATACCATTTGGAGGCATTTAATGTTCGAGCAAAAACGGCTGATTTTCGACAAAAGAGATAACACCCCCCCATTACGTCATGCTTCAGAAATGTGGAAAATGGTCCGTTTTCAAATGTTTTATTTTTGAACGTCAGTTCACATTTGTAGGTGGATCATCAGTGTTAGAGCTAAAATTAGCATGTTTAAAGTGATTTTCATGCTTCCAGGGGCTCGGGAAGTTAATTAAATACCATTTGGAGGCATTTAATGTTCGAGCAAAAACGGCTGATTTTCGACAAAAGAGATAACACCCCCCCATTACGTCATGCTTCAGAAATGTGGAAAATGGTCCGTTTTCAAATGTTTTATTTTTGAAGGTCAGTTCACATTTGTAGGTGGATCATCAGTGTTAGAGCTAAAATTAGCATGTTTAAAGTGATTTTCATGCTTCCAGGGGCCCAAAACACAAGATTTATGGAATGGTTAAAAGTGTATGAAAATGGCCAATTTACTCACTCTGAGTTCTCAAAAAGGGTTTCTTCTCCCCGGGAAGTTAATTAAATACCATTTGGAGGCATTTAATGTTCGAGCAAAAACGGCTGATTTTCGACAAAAGAGATAACACCCCCCCATTACGTCATGCTTCAGAAATGTGGAAAATGGTCCGTTTTCAAATGTTTTATTTTTGAACGTCAGTTCACATTTGTAGGTGGATCATCAGTGTTAGAGCTAAAATTAGCATGTTTAAAGTGATTTTCATGCTTCCAGGGGCTCGGGAAGTTAATTAAATACCATTTGGAGGCATTTAATGTTCGAGCAAAAACGGCTGATTTTCGACAAAAGAGATAACACCCCCCCATTACGTCATGCTTCAGAAATGTGGAAAATGGTCCGTTTTCAAATGTTTTATTTTTGAACGTCAGTTCACATTTGTAGGTGGATCATCAGTGTTAGAGCTAAAATTAGCATGTTTAAAGTGATTTTCATGCTTCCAGGGGCCCAAAACACAAGATTTATGGAATGGTTAAAAGTGCATGAAAATGGCCAATTTACTCACTCTGAGTTCTCAAAAAGGGTTTCTTCACCCCGGGAAGTTAATTAAATACCATTTGGAGGCATTTAATGTTCAGGCAAAAACGGCTGATTTTCGACAAAAGAGATAACACCCCCCCATTACGTCATGCTTCAGAAATGTGGAAAATGGTCCGTTTTCAAATGTTTTATTTTTGAACGACAGTTCACATTTGTAGGTGGATCATCAGTGTTAGAGCTAAAATTAGCATGTTTAAAGTGATTTTCATGCTTCCAGGGGCTCGGGAAGTTAATTAAATACCGTTTGGAGGCATTTAATGTTCGAGCAAAAACGGCTGATTTTCGACAAAAGAGATAACACCCCCCCATTACGTCATGCTTCAGAAATGTGGAAAATGGTCCGTTTTCAAATGTTTTATTTTTGAACGTCAGTTCACATTTGTAGGTGGATCATCAGTGTTAGAGCTAAAATTAGCATGTTTAAAGTGATTTTCATGCTTCCAGGGGCCCAAAACACAAGATTTATGGAATGGTTAAAAGTGCATGAAAATGGCCAATTTACTCACTCTGAGTTCTCAAAAAGGGTTTCTTCACCCCGGGAAGTTAATTAAATACCATTTGGAGGCATTTAATGTTCGAGCAAAAACGGCTGGTTTTCGACAAAAGAGATAACACCCCCCCATTACGTCATGCTTCAGAAATGTGGAAAATGGTCCGTTTTCAAATGTTTTATTTTTGAACGTCAGTTCACATTTGTAGGTGGATCATCAGTGTTAGAGCTAAAATTAGCATGTTTAAAGTGATTTTCATGCTTCCAGGGGCTCGGGAAGTTAATTAAATACCATTTGGAGGCATTTAATGTTCGAGCAAAAACGGCTGATTTTCGACAAAAGAGATAACACCCCCCCATTACGTCATGCTTCAGAAATGTGGAAAATGGTCCGTTTTCAAATGTTTTATTTTTGAACGTCAGTTCACATTTGTAGGTGGATCATCAATGTTAGAGCTAAAATTAGCATGTTTAAAGTGATTTTCATGCTTCTAGGGGCCCAAAACACAAGATTTATGGAATGGTTAAAAGTGCATGAAAATGGCCAATTTACTCACTCTGAGTTCTCAAAAAGGGTTTCTTCACCCCGGGAAGTTAATTAAATACCATTTGGAGGCATTTAATGTTCGAGCAAAAACGGCTGATTTTCGACAAAAGAGATAACACCCCCCCATTACGTCATGCTTCAGAAATGTGGAAAATGGTCCGTTTTCAAATGTTTTATTTTTGAACGTCAGTTCACATTTGTAGGTGGATCATCAGTGTTAGAGCTAAAATTAGCATGTTTAAAGTGATTTTCATTCTTCCAGGGGCCCAAAACACAAGATTTATGGAATGGTTAAAAGTGCATGAAAATGGCCAATTTACTCACTCTGAGTTCTCAAAAAGGGTTTCTTCACCCCGGGAAGTTAATTAAATACCATTTGGAGGCATTTAATGTTCGAGCAAAAACGGCTGATTTTCGACAAAAGAGATAACACCCCCCCATTACGTCATGCTTCAGAAATGTGGAAAATGGTCCGTTTTCAAATGTTTTATTTTTGAACGTCAGTTCACATTTGTAGGTGGATCATCAGTGTTAGAGCTAAAATTAGCATGTTTAAAGTGATTTTCATGCTTCCAGGGGCCCAAAACACAAGATTTATGGAATGGTTAAAAGTGCATGAAAATGGCCAATTTACTCACTCTGAGTTCTCAAAAAGGGTTTCTTCACCCCGGGAAGTTAATTAAATACCATTTGGAGGCATTTAATGTTCGAGCAAAAACGGCTGATTTTCGACAAAAGAGATAACACCCCCCCATTACGTCATGCTTCAGAAATGTGGAAAATGGTCCGTTTTCAAATGTTTTATTTTTGAACGTCAGTTCACATTTGTAGGTGGATCATCAGTGTTAGAGCTAAAATTAGCATGTTTAAAGTGATTTTCATGCTTCCAGGGGCTCGGGAAGTTAATTAAATACCATTTGGAGGCATTTAATGTTCGAGCAAAAACGGCTGATTTTCGACAAAAGAGATAACACCCCCCCATTACGTCATGCTTCAGAAATGTGGAAAATGGTCCGTTTTCAAATGTTTTATTTTTGAAGGTCAGTTCACATTTGTAGGTGGATCATCAGTGTTAGAGCTAAAATTAGCATGTTTAAAGTGATTTTCATGCTTCCAGGGGCCCAAAACACAAGATTTATGGAATGGTTAAAAGTGTATGAAAATGGCCAATTTACTCACTCTGAGTTCTCAAAAAGGGTTTCTTCTCCCCGGGAAGTTAATTAAATACCATTTGGAGGCATTTAATGTTCGAGCAAAAACGGCTGATTTTCGACAAAAGAGATAACACCCCCCCATTACGTCATGCTTCAGAAATGTGGAAAATGGTCCGTTTTCAAATGTTTTATTTTTGAACGTCAGTTCACATTTGTAGGTGGATCATCAGTGTTAGAGCTAAAATTAGCATGTTTAAAGTGATTTTCATGCTTCCAGGGGCTCGGGAAGTTAATTAAATACCATTTGGAGGCATTTAATGTTCGAGCAAAAACGGCTGATTTTCGACAAAAGAGATAACACCCCCCCATTACGTCATGCTTCAGAAATGTGGAAAATGGTCCGTTTTCAAATGTTTTATTTTTGAACGTCAGTTCACATTTGTAGGTGGATCATCAGTGTTAGAGCTAAAATTAGCATGTTTAAAGTGATTTTCATGCTTCCAGGGGCCCAAAACACAAGATTTATGGAATGGTTAAAAGTGCATGAAAATGGCCAATTTACTCACTCTGAGTTCTCAAAAAGGGTTTCTTCACCCCGGGAAGTTAATTAAATACCATTTGGAGGCATTTAATGTTCGAGCAAAAACGGCTGATTTTCGACAAAAGAGATAACACCCCCCCCATTACGTCATGCTTCAGAAATGTGGAAAATGGTCCGTTTTCAAATGTTTTATTTTTGAACGTCAGTTCACATTTGTAGGTGGATCATCAGTGTTAGAGCTAAAATTAGCATGTTTAAAGTGATTTTCATGCTTCCAGGGGCTCGGGAAGTTAATTAAATACCATTTGGAGGCATTTAATGTTCGAGCAAAAACGGCTGATTTTCGACAAAAGAGATAACACCCCCCCATTACGTCATGCTTCAGAAATGTGGAAAATGGTCCGTTTTCAAATGTTTTATTTTTGAACGTCAGTTCACATTTGTAGGTGGATCATCAGTGTTAGAGCTAAAATTAGCATGTTTAAAGTGATTTTCATGCTTCCAGGGGCTCGGGAAATTAATTAAATACCATTTGGAGGCATTTAATGTTCGAGCAAAAACGGCTGATTTTCGACAAAAGAGATAACACCCCCCATTACGTCATGCTTCAGAAATGTGGAAAATGGTCCGTTTTCAAATGTTTTATTTTTGAACGTCAGTTCACATTTGTAGGTGGATCATCAGTGTTAGAGCTAAAATTAGCATGTTTAAAGTGATTTTCATGCTTCCAGGGGCCCAAAACACAAGATTTATGGAATGGTTAAAAGTGTATGAAAATGGCCAATTTACTCACTCTGAGTTCTCAAAAAGGGTTTCTTCACCCCGGGAAGTTAATTAAATACCATTTGGAGGCATTTAATGTTCGAGCAAAAACGGCTGATTTTCGACAAAAGAGATAACACCCCCCATTACGTCATGCTTCAGAAATGTGGAAAATGGTCCGTTTTCAAATGTTTTATTTTTGAACGTCAGTTCACATTTGTAGGTGGATCATCAGTGTTAGAGCTAAAATTAGCATGTTTAAAGTGATTTTCATGCTTCCAGGGGCTCGGGAAGTTAATTAAATACCATTTGGAGGCATTTAATGTTCGAGCAAAAACGGCTGATTTTCGACAAAAGAGATAACACCCCCCATTACGTCATGCTTCAGAAATGTGGAAAATGGTCCGTTTTCAAATGTTTTATTTTTGAACGTCAGTTCACATTTGTAGGTGGATCATCAGTGTTAGAGCTAAAATTAGCATGTTTAAAGTGATTTTCATGCTTCCAGGGGCTCGGGAAGTTAATTAAATACCATTTGGAGGCATTTAATGTTCGAGCAAAAACGGCTGATTTTCGACAAAAGAGATAACATCCCCCATTACGTCATGCTTCAGAAATGTGGAAAATGGTCCGTTTTCAAATGTTTTATTTTTGAACGTCAGTTCACATTTGTAGGTGGATCATCAGTGTTAGAGCTAAAATTAGCATGTTTAAAGTGATTTTCATGCTTCCAGGGGCCCAAAACACAAGATTTATGGAATGGTTAAAAGTGCATGAAAATGGCCAATTTACTCACTCTGAGTTCTCAAAAAGGGTTTCTTCACCCCGGGAAGTTAATTAAATACCATTTGGAGGCATTTAATGTTCGAGCAAAAACGGCTGGTTTTCGACAAAAGAGATAACACCCCCCCATTACGTCATGCTTCAGAAATGTGGAAAATGGTCCGTTTTCAAATGTTTTATTTTTGAACGTCAGTTCACATTTGTAGGTGGATCATCAGTGTTAGAGCTAAAATTAGCATGTTTAAAGTGATTTTCATGCTTCCAGGGGCTCGGGAAGTTAATTAAATACCATTTGGAGGCATTTAATGTTCGAGCAAAAACGGCTGATTTTCGACAAAAGAGATAACACCCCCCCATTACGTCATGCTTCAGAAATGTGGAAAATGGTCCGTTTTCAAATGTTTTATTTTTGAACGTCAGTTCACATTTGTAGGTGGATCATCAATGTTAGAGCTAAAATTAGCATGTTTAAAGTGATTTTCATGCTTCTAGGGGCCCAAAACACAAGATTTATGGAATGGTTAAAAGTGCATGAAAATGGCCAATTTACTCACTCTGAGTTCTCAAAAAGGGTTTCTTCACCCCGGGAAGTTAATTAAATACCATTTGGAGGCATTTAATGTTCGAGCAAAAACGGCTGATTTTCGACAAAAGAGATAACACCCCCCCATTACGTCATGCTTCAGAAATGTGGAAAATGGTCCGTTTTCAAATGTTTTATTTTTGAACGTCAGTTCACATTTGTAGGTGGATCATCAGTGTTAGAGCTAAAATTAGCATGTTTAAAGTGATTTTCATTCTTCCAGGGGCCCAAAACACAAGATTTATGGAATGGTTAAAAGTGCATGAAAATGGCCAATTTACTCACTCTGAGTTCTCAAAAAGGGTTTCTTCACCCCGGGAAGTTAATTAAATACCATTTGGAGGCATTTAATGTTCGAGCAAAAACGGCTGATTTTCGACAAAAGAGATAACACCCCCCCATTACGTCATGCTTCAGAAATGTGGAAAATGGTCCGTTTTCAAATGTTTTATTTTTGAACGTCAGTTCACATTTGTAGGTGGATCATCAGTGTTAGAGCTAAAATTAGCATGTTTAAAGTGATTTTCATGCTTCCAGGGGCTCGGGAAGTTAATTAAATACCATTTGGAGGCATTTAATGTTCGAGCAAAAACGGCTGATTTTCGACAAAAGAGATAACACCCCCCCATTACGTCATGCTTCAGAAATGTGGAAAATGGTCCGTTTTCAAATGTTTTATTTTTGAAGGTCAGTTCACATTTGTAGGTGGATCATCAGTGTTAGAGCTAAAATTAGCATGTTTAAAGTGATTTTCATGCTTCCAGGGGCCCAAAACACAAGATTTATGGAATGGTTAAAAGTGTATGAAAATGGCCAATTTACTCACTCTGAGTTCTCAAAAAGGGTTTCTTCTCCCCGGGAAGTTAATTAAATACCATTTGGAGGCATTTAATGTTCGAGCAAAAACGGCTGATTTTCGACAAAAGAGATAACACCCCCCCATTACGTCATGCTTCAGAAATGTGGAAAATGGTCCGTTTTCAAATGTTTTATTTTTGAACGTCAGTTCACATTTGTAGGTGGATCATCAGTGTTAGAGCTAAAATTAGCATGTTTAAAGTGATTTTCATGCTTCCAGGGGCTCGGGAAGTTAATTAAATACCATTTGGAGGCATTTAATGTTCGAGCAAAAACGGCTGATTTTCGACAAAAGAGATAACACCCCCCCATTACGTCATGCTTCAGAAATGTGGAAAATGGTCCGTTTTCAAATGTTTTATTTTTGAACGTCAGTTCACATTTGTAGGTGGATCATCAGTGTTAGAGCTAAAATTAGCATGTTTAAAGTGATTTTCATGCTTCCAGGGGCCCAAAACACAAGATTTATGGAATGGTTAAAAGTGCATGAAAATGGCCAATTTACTCACTCTGAGTTCTCAAAAAGGGTTTCTTCACCCCGGGAAGTTAATTAAATACCATTTGGAGGCATTTAATGTTCGAGCAAAAACGGCTGATTTTCGACAAAAGAGATAACACCCCCCCCATTACGTCATGCTTCAGAAATGTGGAAAATGGTCCGTTTTCAAATGTTTTATTTTTGAACGTCAGTTCACATTTGTAGGTGGATCATCAGTGTTAGAGCTAAAATTAGCATGTTTAAAGTGATTTTCATGCTTCCAGGGGCTCGGGAAGTTAATTAAATACCATTTGGAGGCATTTAATGTTCGAGCAAAAACGGCTGATTTTCGACAAAAGAGATAACACCCCCCCATTACGTCATGCTTCAGAAATGTGGAAAATGGTCCGTTTTCAAATGTTTTATTTTTGAACGTCAGTTCACATTTGTAGGTGGATCATCAGTGTTAGAGCTAAAATTAGCATGTTTAAAGTGATTTTCATGCTTCCAGGGGCTCGGGAAATTAATTAAATACCATTTGGAGGCATTTAATGTTCGAGCAAAAACGGCTGATTTTCGACAAAAGAGATAACACCCCCCATTACGTCATGCTTCAGAAATGTGGAAAATGGTCCGTTTTCAAATGTTTTATTTTTGAACGTCAGTTCACATTTGTAGGTGGATCATCAGTGTTAGAGCTAAAATTAGCATGTTTAAAGTGATTTTCATGCTTCCAGGGGCCCAAAACACAAGATTTATGGAATGGTTAAAAGTGTATGAAAATGGCCAATTTACTCACTCTGAGTTCTCAAAAAGGGTTTCTTCACCCCGGGAAGTTAATTAAATACCATTTGGAGGCATTTAATGTTCGAGCAAAAACGGCTGATTTTCGACAAAAGAGATAACACCCCCCATTACGTCATGCTTCAGAAATGTGGAAAATGGTCCGTTTTCAAATGTTTTATTTTTGAACGTCAGTTCACATTTGTAGGTGGATCATCAGTGTTAGAGCTAAAATTAGCATGTTTAAAGTGATTTTCATGCTTCCAGGGGCTCGGGAAGTTAATTAAATACCATTTGGAGGCATTTAATGTTCGAGCAAAAACGGCTGATTTTCGACAAAAGAGATAACACCCCCCCATTACGTCATGCTTCAGAAATGTGGAAAATGGTCCGTTTTCAAATGTTTTATTTTTGAACGTCAGTTCACATTTGTAGGTGGATCATCAGTGTTAGAGCTAAAATTAGCATGTTTAAAGTGATTTTCATGCTTCCAGGGGCTCGGGAAGTTAATTAAATACCATTTGGAGGCATTTAATGTTCGAGCAAAAACGGCTGATTTTCGACAAAAGAGATAACATCCCCCATTACGTCATGCTTCAGAAATGTGGAAAATGGTCCGTTTTCAAATGTTTTATTTTTGAACGTCAGTTCACATTTGTAGGTGGATCATCAGTGTTAGAGCTAAAATTAGCATGTTTAAAGTGATTTTCATGCTTCCAGGGGCCCAAAACACAAGATTTATGGAATGGTTAAAAGTGCATGAAAATGGCCAATTTACTCACTCTGAGTTCTCAAAAAGGGTTTCTTCACCCCGGGAAGTGAAATAAATACCATTTGGAGGCATTTAATGTTCGAGCAAAAATGGCTGATTTTCGACAAAAGAGATAACACCCCCCCATTACGTCATGCTTCAGAAATGTGGAAAATGGTCCGTTTTCAAATGTTTTATTTTTGAACGTCAGTTCACATTTGTAGGTGGATCATCAGTGTTAGAGCTAAAATTAGCATGTTTAAAGTGATTTTCATGCTTCCAGGGGCTCGGGAAGTTAATTAAATACCATTTGGAGGCATTTAATGTTCGAGCAAAAACGGCTGATTTTCGACAAAAGAGATAACACCCCCCGTCATGCTTCAGAAATGTGGAAAATGGTCCGTTTTCAAATGTTTTATTTTTGAACGTCAGTTCACATTTGTAGGTGGATCATCAGTGTTAGAGCTAAAATTAGCATGTTTAAAGTGATTTTCATGCTTCCAGGGGCTCGGGAAGTTAATTAAATACCATTTGGAGGCATTTAATGTTCGAGCAAAAACGGCTGATTTTCGACAAAAGAGATAACACCCCCCCATTACGTCATGCTTCAGAAATGTGGAAAATGGTCCGTTTTCAAATGTTTTATTTTTGAACGTCAGTTCACATTTGTAGGTGGATCATCAGTGTTAGAGCTAAAATTAGCATGTTTAAAGTGATTTTCATGCTTCCAGGGGCTCGGGAAGTTAATTAAATACCATTTGGAGGCATTTAATGTTCGAGCAAAAACGGCTTATTTTCGACAAAAGAGATAACACCCCCCCATTACGTCATGCTTCAGAAATGTGGAAAATGGTCCGTTTTCAAATGTTTTATTTTTGAACGTCAGTTCACATTTGTAGGTGGATCATCAGTGTTAGAGCTAAAATTAGCATGTTTAAAGTGATTTTCATGCTTCCAGGGGCCCAAAACACAAGATTTATGGAATGGTTAAAAGTGCATGAAAATGGCCAATTTACTCACTCTGAGTTCTCAAAAAGGGTTTCTTCACCCCGGGAAGTTAATTAAATACCATTTGGAGGCATTTAATGTTCGAGCAAAAACGGCTGGTTTTCGACAAAAGAGATAACACCCCCCCATTACGTCATGCTTCAGAAATGTGGAAAATGGTCCGTTTTCAAATGTTTTATTTTTGAACGTCAGTTCACATTTGTAGGTGGATCATCAGTGTTAGAGCTAAAATTAGCATGTTTAAAGTGATTTTCATGCTTCCAGGGGCTCGGGAAGTTAATTAAATACCATTTGGAGGCATTTAATGTTCGAGCAAAAACGGCTGATTTTCGACAAAAGAGATAACACCCCCCCATTACGTCATGCTTCAGAAATGTGGAAAATGGTCCGTTTTCAAATGTTTTATTTTTGAACGTCAGTTCACATTTGTAGGTGGATCATCAGTGTTAGAGCTAAAATTAGCATGTTTAAAGTGATTTTCATGCTTCCAGGGGCCCAAAACACAAGATTTATGGAATGGTTAAAAGTGCATGAAAATGGCCAATTTACTCACTCTGAGTTCTCAAAAAGGGTTTCTTCACCCCGGGAAGTTAATTAAATACCATTTGGAGGCATTTAATGTTCGAGCAAAAACGGCTGATTTTCGACAAAAGAGATAACACCCCCCCATTACGTCATGCTTCAGAAATGTGGAAAATGGTCCGTTTTCAAATGTTTTATTTTTGAACGTCAGTTCACATTTGTAGGTGGATCATCAGTGTTAGAGCTAAAATTAGCATGTTTAAAGTGATTTTCATGCTTCCAGGGGCCCAAAACACAAGATTTATGGAATGGTTAAAAGTGCATGAAAATGGCCAATTTACTCACTCTGAGTTCTCAAAAAGGGTTTCTTCACCCCGGGAAGTTAATTAAATACCATTTGGAGGCATTTAATGTTCGAGCAAAAACGGCTGATTTTCGACAAAAGAGATAACCCCCCCGCATTACGTCATGCTTCAGAAATGTGGAAAATGGTCCGTTTTCAAATGTTTTATTTTTGAACGTCAGTTCACATTTGTAGGTGGATCATCAGTGTTAGAGCTAAAATTAGCATGTTTAAAGTGATTTTCATGCTTCCAGGGGCTCGGGAAGTTAATTAAATACCATTTGGAGGCATTTAATGTTCGAGCAAAAACGGCTGATTTTCGACAAAAGAGATAACAACCCCCCATTACGTCATGCTTCAGAAATGTGGAAAATGGTCCGTTTTCAAATGTTTTATTTTTGAACGTCAGTTCACATTTGTAGGTGGATCATCAGTGTTAGAGCTAAAATTAGCATGTTTAAAGTGATTTTCATGCTTCCAGGGGCTCGGGAAGTTAATTAAATACCATTTGGAGGCATTTAATGTTCGAGCAAAAACGGCTGATTTTCGACAAAAGAGATAACACCCCCCCATTACGTCATGCTTCAGAAATGTGGAAAATGGTCCGTTTTCAAATGTTTTATTTTTGAACGTCAGTTCACATTTGTAGGTGGATCATCAGTGTTAGAGCTAAAATTAGCATGTTTAAAGTGATTTTCATGCTTCCAGGGGCCCAAAACACAAGATTTATGGAATGGTTAAAAGTGTATGAAAATGGCCAATTTACTCACTCTGAGTTCTCAAAAAGGGTTTCTTCACCCCGGGAAGTTAATTAAATACCATTTGGAGGCATTTAATGTTCGAGCAAAAACGGCTGATTTTCGACAAAAGAGATAACACCCCCCGTCATGCTTCAGAAATGTGGAAAATGGTCCGTTTTCAAATGTTTTATTTTTGAACGTCAGTTCACATTTGTAGGTGGATCATCAGTGTTAGAGCTAAAATTAGCATGTTTAAAGTGATTTTCATGCTTCCAGGGGCTCGGGAAGTTAATTAAATACCATTTGGAGGCATTTAATGTTCGAGCAAAAACGGCTGATTTTCGACAAAAGAGATAACACCCCCCCATTACGTCATGCTTCAGAAATGTGGAAAATGGTCCGTTTTCAAATGTTTTATTTTTGAACGTCAGTTCACATTTGTAGGTGGATCATCAGTGTTAGAGCTAAAATTAGCATGTTTAAAGTGATTTTCATGCTTCCAGGGGCTCGGGAAGTTAATTAAATACCATTTGGAGGCATTTAATGTTCGAGCAAAAACGGCTTATTTTCGACAAAAGAGATAACACCCCCCCATTACGTCATGCTTCAGAAATGTGGAAAATGGTCCATTTTCAAATGTTTTATTTTTGAACGTCAGTTCACATTTGTAGGTGGATCATCAGTGTTAGAGCTAAAATTAGCATGTTTAAAGTGATTTTCATGCTTCCAGGGGCCCAAAACACAAGATTTATGGAATGGTTAAAAGTGCATGAAAATGGCCAATTTACTCACTCTGAGTTCTCAAAAAGGGTTTCTTCACCCCGGGAAGTTAATTAAATACCATTTGGAGGCATTTAATGTTCGAGCAAAAACGGCTGATTTTCGACAAAAGAGATAACACCCCCCCATTACGTCATGCTTCAGAAATGTGGAAAATGGTCCGTTTTCAAATGTTTTATTTTTGAACGTCAGTTCACATTTGTAGGTGGATCATCAGTGTTAGAGCTAAAATTAGCATGTTTAAAGTGATTTTCATGCTTCCAGGGGCCCAAAACACAAGATTTATGGAATGGTTAAAAGTGCATGAAAATGGCCAATTTACTCACTCTGAGTTCTCAAAAAGGGTTTCTTCACCCCGGGAAGTTAATTAAATACCATTTGGAGGCATTTAATGTTCGAGCAAAAACGGCTGATTTTCGACAAAAGAGATAACCCCCCCCCATTACGTCATGCTTCAGAAATGTGGAAAATGGTCCGTTTTCAAATGTTTTATTTTTGAACGTCAGTTCACATTTGTAGGTGGATCATCAGTGTTAGAGCTAAAATTAGCATGTTTAAAGTGATTTTCATGCTTCCAGGGGCTCGGGAAGTTAATTAAATACCATTTGGAGGCATTTAATGTTCGAGCAAAAACGGCTGATTTTCGACAAAAGAGATAACAACCCCCCATTACGTCATGCTTCAGAAATGTGGAAAATGGTCCGTTTTCAAATGTTTTATTTTTGAACGTCAGTTCACATTTGTAGGTGGATCATCAGTGTTAGAGCTAAAATTAGCATGTTTAAAGTGATTTTCATGCTTCCAGGGGCTCGGGAAGTTAATTAAATACCATTTGGAGGCATTTAATGTTCGAGCAAAAACGGCTGATTTTCGACAAAAGAGATAACACCCCCCCATTACGTCATGCTTCAGAAATGTGGAAAATGGTCCGTTTTCAAATGTTTTATTTTTGAACGTCAGTTCACATTTGTAGGTGGATTATCAGAGTTAGAGCTAAAATTAGCATGTTTAAAGTGATTTTCATGCTTCCAGGGGCCCAAAACACAAGATTTATGGAATGGTTAAAAGTGTATGAAAATGGCCAATTTACTCACTCTGAGTTCTCAAAAAGGGTTTCTTCACCCCGGGAAGTTAATTAAATACCATTTGGAGGCATTTAATGTTCGAGCAAAAACGGCTGATTTTCGACAAAAGAGATAACACCCCCCGTCATGCTTCAGAAATGTGGAAAATGGTCCGTTTTCAAATGTTTTATTTTTGAACGTCAGTTCACATTTGTAGGTGGATCATCAGTGTTAGAGCTAAAATTAGCATGTTTAAAGTGATTTTCATGCTTCCAGGGGCTCGGGAAGTTAATTAAATACCATTTGGAGGCATTTAATGTTCGAGCAAAAACGGCTGATTTTCGACAAAAGAGATAACACCCCCCCATTACGTCATGCTTCAGAAATGTGGAAAATGGTCCGTTTTCAAATGTTTTATTTTTGAACGTCAGTTCACATTTGTAGGTGGATCATCAGTGTTAGAGCTAAAATTAGCATGTTTAAAGTGATTTTCATGCTTCCAGGGGCTCGGGAAGTTAATTAAATACCATTTGGAGGCATTTAATGTTCGAGCAAAAACGGCTTATTTTCGACAAAAGAGATAACACCCCCCCATTACGTCATGCTTCAGAAATGTGGAAAATGGTCCATTTTCAAATGTTTTATTTTTGAACGTCAGTTCACATTTGTAGGTGGATCATCAGTGTTAGAGCTAAAATTAGCATGTTTAAAGTGATTTTCATGCTTCCAGGGGCCCAAAACACAAGATTTATGGAATGGTTAAAAGTGCATGAAAATGGCCAATTTACTCACTCTGAGTTCTCAAAAAGGGTTTCTTCACCCCGGGAAGTGAAATAAATACCATTTGGAGGCATTTAATGTTCGAGCAAAAACGGCTGATTTTCGACAAAAGAGATAACACCCCCCCATTACGTCATGCTTCAGAAATGTGGAAAATGGTCCGTTTTCAAATGTTTTATTTTTGAACGTCAGTTCACATTTGTAGGTGGATCATCAGTGTTAGAGCTAAAATTAGCATGTTTAAAGTGATTTTCATGCTTCCAGGGGCTCGGGAAGTTAATTAAATACCATTTGGAGGCATTTAATGTTCGAGCAAAAACGGCTGATTTTCGACAAAAGAGATAACACCCCCCCATTACGTCATGCTTCAGAAATGTGGAAAATGGTCAGTTTTCAAATGTTTTATTTTTGAACGTCAGTTCACATTTGTAGGTGGATCATCAGTGTTAGAGCTAAAATTAGCATGTTTAAAGTGATTTTCATGCTTCCAGGGGCTCGGGAAGTTAATTAAATACCATTTGGAGGCATTTAATGTTCGAGCAAAAACGGCTGATTTTCGACAAAAGAGATAACACCCCCCCATTACGTCATGCTTCAGAAATGTGGAAAATGGTCCGTTTCAAATGTTTTATTTTTGAACGTCAGTTCACATTTGTAGGTGGATCATCAGTGTTAGAGCTAAAATTAGCATGTTTAAAGTGATTTTCATGCTTCCAGGGGCCCAAAACACAAGATTTATGGAATGGTTAAAAGTGCATGAAAATGGCCAATTTACTCACTCTGAGTTCTCAAAAAGGGTTTCTTCACCCCGGGAAGTGAAATAAATACCATTTGGAGGCATTTAATGTTCGAGCAAAAACGGCTGATTTTCGACAAAAGAGATAACACCCCCCCATTACGTCATGCTTCAGAAATGTGGAAAATGGTCCGTTTTCAAATGTTTTATTTTTGAACGTCAGTTCACATTTGTAGGTGGATCATCAGTGTTAGAGCTAAAATTAGCATGTTTAAAGTGATTTTCATGCTTCCAGGGGCTCGGGAAGTTAATTAAATACCATTTGGAGGCATTTAATGTTCGAGCAAAAACGGCTGATTTTCGACAAAAGAGATAACACCCCCCGTCATGCTTCAGAAATGTGGAAAATGGTCCGTTTTCAAATGTTTTATTTTTGAACGTCAGTTCACATTTGTAGGTGGATCATCAGTGTTAGAGCTAAAATTAGCATGTTTAAAGTGATTTTCATGCTTCCAGGGGCTCGGGAAGTTAATTAAATACCATTTGGAGGCATTTAATGTTCGAGCAAAAACGGCTGATTTTCGACAAAAGAGATAACACCCCCCCATTACGTCATGCTTCAGAAATGTGGAAAATGGTCCGTTTTCAAATGTTTTATTTTTGAACGTCAGTTCACATTTGTAGGTGGATCATCAGTGTTAGAGCTAAAATTAGCATGTTTAAAGTGATTTTCATGCTTCCAGGGGCTCGGGAAGTTAATTAAATACCATTTGGAGGCATTTAATGTTCGAGCAAAAACGGCTGATTTTCGACAAAAGAGATAACACCCCCCCATTATGTCATGCTTCAGAAATGTGGAAAATGGTCCGTTTTCAAATGTTTTATTTTTGAACGTCAGTTCACATTTGTAGGTGGATCATCAGTGTTAGAGCTAAAATTAGCATGTTTAAAGTGATTTTCATGCTTCCAGGGGCTCGGGAAATTAATTAAATACCATTTGGAGGCATTTAATGTTCGAGCAAAAACGGCTGATTTTCGACAAAAGAGATAACACCCCCCCATTACGTCATGCTTCAGAAATGTGGAAAATGGTCCGTTTTCAAATGTTTTATTTTTGAACGTCAGTTCACATTTGTAGGTGGATCATCAGTGTTAGAGCTAAAATTAGCATGTTTAAAGTGATTTTCATGCTTCCAGGGGCCCAAAACACAAGATTTATGGAATGGTTAAAAGTGTATGAAAATGGCCAATTTACTCACTCTGAGTTCTCAAAAAGGGTTTCTTCACCCCGGGAAGTTAATTAAATACCATTTGGAGGCATTTAATGTTCGAGCAAAAACGGCTGATTTTCGACAAAAGAGATAACACCCCCCCATTACGTCATGCTTCAGAAATGTGGAAAATGGTCCGTTTTCAAATGTTTTATTTTTGAACGTCAGTTCACATTTGTAGGTGGATCATCAGTGTTAGAGCTAAAATTAGCATGTTTAAAGTGATTTTCATGCTTCCAGGGGCTCGGGAAGTTAATTAAATACCATTTGGAGGCATTTAATGTTCGAGCAAAAACGGCTGATTTTCGACAAAAGAGATAACACCCCCCCATTACGTCATGCTTCAGAAATGTGGAAAATGGTCCGTTTTCAAATGTTTTATTTTTGAACGTCAGTTCACATTTGTAGGTGGATCATCAGTGTTAGAGCTAAAATTAGCATGTTTAAAGTGATTTTCATGCTTCCAGGGGCTCGGGAAGTGAAATAAATACCATTTGGAGGCATTTAATGTTCGAGCAAAAACGGCTGATTTTCGACAAAAGAGATAACACCCCCCCATTACGTCATGCTTCAGAAATCTGGAAAATGGTCCGTTTTCAAATGTTTTTTTTTTGAACGTCAGTTCACATTTGTAGGTGGATCATCAGTGTTAGAGCTAAAATTAGCATGTTTAAAGTGATTTTCATGCTTCCAGGGGCCCAAAACACAAGATTTATGGAATGGTTAAAAGTGCATGAAAATGGCCAATTTACTCACTCTGAGTTCTCAAAAAGGGTTTCTTCACCCCGGGAAGTTAATTAAATACCATTTGGAGGCATTTAATGTTCGAGCAAAAACGGCTGATTTTCGACAAAAGAGATAACACCCCCCCATTACGTCATGCTTCAGAAATGTGGAAAATGGTCAGTTTTCAAATGTTTTATTTTTGAACGTCAGTTCACATTTGTAGGTGGATCATCAGTGTTAGAGCTAAAATTAGCATGTTTAAAGTGATTTTCATGCTTCCAGGGGCTCGGGAAGTTAATTAAATACCATTTGGAGGCATTTAATGTTCGAGCAAAAACGGCTGATTTTCGACAAAAGAGATAACATCCCCCATTACGTCATGCTTCAGAAATGTGGAAAATGGTCCATTTTCAAATGTTTTATTTTTGAACGTCAGTTCACATTTGTAGGTGGATCATCAGTGTTAGAGCTAAAATTAGCATGTTTAAAGTGATTTTCATGCTTCCAGGGGCCCAAAACACAAGATTTATGGAATGGTTAAAAGTGCATGAAAATGGCCAATTTACTCACTCTGAGTTCTCAAAAAGGGTTTCTTCACCCCGGGAAGTTAATTAAATACCATTTGGAGGCATTTAATGTTCGAGCAAAAACGGCTGGTTTTCGACAAAAGAGATAACACCCCCCCATTACGTCATGCTTCAGAAATGTGGAAAATGGTCCGTTTTCAAATGTTTTATTTTTGAACGTCAGTTCACATTTGTAGGTGGATCATCAGTGTTAGAGCTAAAATTAGCATGTTTAAAGTGATTTTCATGCTTCCAGGGGCTCGGGAAGTTAATTAAATACCATTTGGAGGCATTTAATGTTCGAGCAAAAACGGCTGATTTTCGACAAAAGAGATAACACCCCCCCCCATTACGTCATGCTTCAGAAATGTGGAAAATGGTCCGTTTTCAAATGTTTTATTTTTGAACGTCAGTTCACATTTGTAGGTGGATCATCAGTGTTAGAGCTAAAATTAGCATGTTTAAAGTGATTTTCATGCTTCCAGGGGCTCAGGAAGTGAAATAAATACCATTTGGAGGCATTTAATGTTCGAGCAAAAACGGCTGATTTTCGACAAAAGAGATAACACCCCCCCATTACGTCATGCTTCAGAAATGTGGAAAATGGTCCGTTTTCAAATGTTTTATTTTTGAACGTCAGTTCACATTTGTAGGTGGATCATCAGTGTTAGAGCTAAAATTAGCATGTTTAAAGTGATTTTCATGCTTCCAGGGGCTCGGGAAGTTAATTAAATACCATTTGGAGGCATTTAATGTTCGAGCAAAAACGGCTGATTTTCGACAAAAGAGATAACACCCCCCCATTACGTCATGCTTCAGAAATGTGGAAAATGGTCCGTTTTCAAATGTTTTATTTTTGAACGTCAGTTCACATTTGTAGGTGGATCATCAGTGTTAGAGCTAAAATTAGCATGTTTAAAGTGATTTTCATGCTTCCAGGGGCCCAAAACACAAGATTTATGGAATGGTTAAAAGTGCATGAAAATGGCCAATTTACTCACTCTGAGTTCTCAAAAAGGGTTTCTTCACCCCGGGAAGTTAATTAAATACCATTTGGAGGCATTTAATGTTCGAGCAAAAACGGCTGATTTTTGACAAAAGAGATAACACCCCCCCATTACGTCATGCTTCAGAAATGTGGAAAATGGTCCGTTTTCAAATGTTTTATTTTTGAAAGTCAGTTCACATTTGTAGGTGGATCATCAGTGTTAGAGCTAAAATTAGCATGTTTAAAGTGATTTTCATGCTTCCAGGGGCTCGGGAAGTTAAGTTAATACCATTTGGAGGCATTTAATGTTCGAGCAAAAACGGCTGATTTTCTACAAAAGAGATAACACCCCCCCATTACGTCATGCTTCAGAAATGTGGAAAATGGTCCGTTTTCAAATGTTTTATTTTTGAACGTCAGTTCACATTGTAGGTGGATCATCAGTGTTAGAGCTAAAATTAGCATGTTTAAAGTGATTTTCATGCTTCCAGGGGCTCGGGAAGTTAATTAAATACCATTTGGAGGCATTTAATGTTCGAGCAAAAACGGCTGATTTTCGACAAAAGAGATAACACCCCCCCATTACGTCATGCTTCAGAAATGTGGAAAATGGTCCGTTTTCAAATGTTTTATTTTTGAACGTCAGTTCACATTTGTAGGTGGATCATCAGTGTTAGAGCTAAAATTAGCATGTTTAAAGTGATTTTCATGCTTCCAGGGGCCCAAAACACAAGATTTATGGAATGGTTAAAAGTGCATGAAAATGGCCAATTTACTCACTCTGAGTTCTCAAAAAGGGTTTCTTCACCCCGGGAAGTTAATTAAATACCATTTGGAGGCATTTAATGTTCGAGCAAAAACGGCTGATTTTCGACAAAAGAGATAACACCCCCCCATTACGTCATGCTTCATTAATGTGGAAAATGGTCCGTTTTCAAATGTTTTATTTTTGAACGTCAGTTCACATTTGTAGGTGGATCATCAGTGTTAGAGCTAAAATTAGCATGTTTAAAGTGATTTTCATGCTTCCAGGGGCTCGGGAAGTTAATTAAATACCATTTGGAGGCATTTAATGTTCGAGCAAAAACGGCTGATTTTCGACAAAAGAGATAACACCCCCCCATTACGTCATGCTTCAGAAATGTGGAAAATGGTCCGTTTTCAAATGTTTTATTTTTGAACGTCAGTTCACATTTGTAGGTGGATCATCAGTGTTAGAGCTAAAATTAGCATGTTTAAAGTGATTTTCATGCTTCCAGGGGCCCAAAACACAAGATTTATGGAATGGTTAAAAGTGCATGAAAATGGCCAATTTACTCACTCTGAGTTCTCAAAAAGGGTTTCTTCACCCCGGGAAGTTAATTAAATAACATTTGGAGGTGTTTAATGTTCGAGCAAAAACGGCTGATTTTCGACAAAAGAGATAACACCCCCCCATTACGTCATGCTTCAGAAATGTGGAAAATGGTCCGTTTTCAAATGTTTTATTTTTGAACGTCAGTTCACATTTGTAGGTGGATCATCAGTGTTAGAGCTAAAATTAGCATGTTTAAAGTGATTTTCATGCTTCCAGGGGCTCGGGAAGTTAATTAAATACCATTTGGAGGCATTTAATGTTCGAGCAAAAACGGCTGATTTTCGACAAAAGAGATAACACCCCCCCATTACGTCATGCTTCAGAAATGTGGAAAATGGTCCGTTTTCAAATGTTTTATTTTTGAACGTCAGTTCACATTTGTAGGTGGATCATCAGTGTTAGAGCTAAAATTAGCATGTTTAAAGTGATTTTCATGCTTCCAGGGGCCCAAAACACAAGATTTATGGAATGGTTAAAAGTGCATGAAAATGGCCAATTTACTCACTCTGAGTTCTCAAAAAGGGTTTCTTCACCCCGGGAAGTTAATTAAATACCATTTGGAGGCATTTAATGTTCGAGCAAAAACGGCTGATTTTCGACAAAAGAGATAACACCCCCCCATTACGTCATGCTTCAGAAATGTGGAAAATGGTCCGTTTTCAAATGTTTTATTTTTGAACGTCAGTTCACATTTGTAGGTGGATCATCAGTGTTAGAGCTAAAATTAGCATGTTTAAAGTGATTTTCATGCTTCCAGGGGCTCGGGAAGTGAAATAAATACCATTTGGAGGCATTTAATGTTCGAGCAAAAACGGCTGATTTTCGACAAAAGAGATAACACCCCCCCATTACGTCATGCTTCAGAAATGTGGAAAATGGTCCGTTTTCAAATGTTTTATTTTTGAACGTCAGTTCACATTTGTAGGTGGATCATCAGTGTTAGAGCTAAAATTAGCATGTTTAAAGTGATTTTCATGCTTCCAGGGGCTCGGGAAGTTAATTAAATACCATTTGGAGGCATTTAATGTTTGAGCAAAAACGGCTGATTTTCGACAAAAGAGATAACACCCCCCCATTACGTCATGCTTCAGAAATGTGGAAAATGGTCCGTTTTCAAATGTTTTATTTTTGAACGTCAGTTCACATTTGTAGGTGGATCATCAGTGTTAGAGCTAAAATTAGCATGTTTAAAGTGATTTTCATGCTTCCAGGGGCCCAAAACACAAGATTTATGGAATGGTTAAAAGTGCATGAAAATGGCCAATTTACTCACTCTGAGTTCTCAAAAAGGGTTTCTTCACCCCGGGAAGTTAATTAAATACCATTTGGAGGCATTTAATGTTCGAGCAAAAACAGCTGATTTTCGACAAAAGAGATAACACCCCCCCATTACGTCATGCTTCAGAAATGTGGAAAATGGTCCGTTTTCAAATGTTTTATTTTTGAACGTCAGTTCACATTTGTAGGTGGATCATCAGTGTTAGAGCTAAAATTAGCATGTTTAAAGTGATTTTCATTCTTCCAGGGGCCCAAAACACAAGATTTATGGAATGGTTAAAAGTGCATGAAAATGGCCAATTTACTCACTCTGAGTTCTCAAAAAGGGTTTCTTCACCCCGGGAAGTTAATTAAATACCATTTGGAGGCATTTAATGTTCGAGCAAAAACGGCTGATTTTCGACAAAAGAGATAACACCCCCCCATTACGTCATGCTTCAGAAATGTGGAAAACGGTCCGTTTTCAAATGTTTTATTTTTGAACGTCAGTTCACATTTGTAGGTGGATCATCAGTGTTAGAGCTAAAATTAGCATGTTTAAAGTGATTTTCATGCTTCCAGGGGCCCAAAACACAAGATTTATGGAATGGTTAAAAGTGCATGAAAATGGCCAATTTACTCACTCTGAGTTCTCAAAAAGGGTTTCTTCACCCCGGGAAGTTAATTAAATACCATTTGGAGGCATTTAATGTTCGAGCAAAAACGGCTGATTTTCGACAAAAGAGATAACACCCCCCCATTACGTCATGCTTCAGAAATGTGGAAAATGGTCCGTTTTCAAATGTTTTATTTTTGAACGTCAGTTCACATTTGTAGGTGGATCATCAGTGTTAGAGCTAAAATTAGCATGTTTAAAGTGATTTTCATGCTTCCAGGGGCTCGGGAAGTTAATTAAATACCATTTGGAGGCATTTAATGTTCGAGCAAAAACGGCTGATTTTCGACAAAAGAGATAACACCCCCCCATTACGTCATGCTTCAGAAATGTGGAAAATGGTCCGTTTTCAAATGTTTTATTTTTGAAGGTCAGTTCACATTTGTAGGTGGATCATCAGTGTTAGAGCTAAAATTAGCATGTTTAAAGTGATTTTCATGCTTCCAGGGGCCCAAAACACAAGATTTATGGAATGGTTAAAAGTGTATGAAAATGGCCAATTTACTCACTCTGAGTTCTCAAAAAGGGTTTCTTCTCCCCGGGAAGTTAATTAAATACCATTTGGAGGCATTTAATGTTCGAGCAAAAACGGCTGATTTTCGACAAAAGAGATAACACCCCCCCATTACGTCATGCTTCAGAAATGTGGAAAATGGTCCGTTTTCAAATGTTTTATTTTTGAACGTCAGTTCACATTTGTAGGTGGATCATCAGTGTTAGAGCTAAAATTAGCATGTTTAAAGTGATTTTCATGCTTCCAGGGGCTCGGGAAGTTAATTAAATACCATTTGGAGGCATTTAATGTTCGAGCAAAAACGGCTGATTTTCGACAAAAGAGATAACACCCCCCCATTACGTCATGCTTCAGAAATGTGGAAAATGGTCCGTTTTCAAATGTTTTATTTTTGAACGTCAGTTCACATTTGTAGGTGGATCATCAGTGTTAGAGCTAAAATTAGCATGTTTAAAGTGATTTTCATGCTTCCAGGGGCCCAAAACACAAGATTTATGGAATGGTTAAAAGTGCATGAAAATGGCCAATTTACTCACTCTGAGTTCTCAAAAAGGGTTTCTTCACCCCGGGAAGTTAATTAAATACCATTTGGAGGCATTTAATGTTCGAGCAAAAACGGCTGATTTTCGACAAAAGAGATAACACCCCCCCATTACGTCATGCTTCAGAAATGTGGAAAATGGTCCGTTTTCAAATGTTTTATTTTTGAACGTCAGTTCACATTTGTAGGTGGATCATCAGTGTTAGAGCTAAAATTAGCATGTTTAAAGTGATTTTCATGCTTCCAGGGGCTCGGGAAGTTAATTAAATACCATTTGGAGGCATTTAATGTTCGAGCAAAAACGGCTGATTTTCGACAAAAGAGATAACACCCCCCCATTACGTCATGCTTCAGAAATGTGGAAAATGGTCCGTTTTCAAATGTTTTATTTTTGAACGTCAGTTCACATTTGTAGGTGGATCATCAGTGTTAGAGCTAAAATTAGCATGTTTAAAGTGATTTTCATGCTTCTAGGGGCCCAAAACACAAGATTTATGGAATGGTTAAAAGTGCATGAAAATGGCCAATTTACTCACTCTGAGTTCTCAAAAAGGGTTTCTTCACCCCGGGAAGTTAATTAAATACCATTTGGAGGCATTTAATGTTCGAGCAAAAACGGCTGATTTTCGACAAAAGAGATAACACCCCCCCATTACGTCATGCTTCAGAAATGTGGAAAATGGTCCGTTTTCAAATGTTTTATTTTTGAACGTCAGTTCACATTTGTAGGTGGATCATCAGTGTTAGAGCTAAAATTAGCATGTTTAAAGTGATTTTCATGCTTCCAGGGGCCCAAAACACAAGATTTATGGAATGGTTAAAAGTGTATGAAAATGGCCAATTTACTCACTCTGAGTTCTCAAAAAGGGTTTCTTCTCCCCGGGAAGTTAATTAAATACCATTTGGAGGCATTTAATGTTCGAGCAAAAACGGCTGATTTTCGACAAAAGAGATAACACCCCCCCATTACGTCATGCTTCAGAAATGTGGAAAATGGTCCGTTTTCAAATGTTTTATTTTTGAACGTCAGTTCACATTTGTAGGTGGATCATCAGTGTTAGAGCTAAAATTAGCATGTTTAAAGTGATTTTCATGCTTCCAGGGGCTCGGGAAGTTAATTAAATACCATTTGGAGGCATTTAATGTTCGAGCAAAAACGGCTGATTTTCGACAAAAGAGATAACACCCCCCCATTACGTCATGCTTCAGAAATGTGGAAAATGGTCCGTTTTCAAATGTTTTATTTTTGAACGTCAGTTCACATTTGTAGGTGGATCATCAGTGTTAGAGCTAAAATTAGCATGTTTAAAGTGATTTTCATGCTTCCAGGGGCCCAAAACACAAGATTTATGGAATGGTTAAAAGTGCATGAAAATGGCCAATTTACTCACTCTGAGTTCTCAAAAAGGGTTTCTTCACCCCGGGAAGTTAATTAAATACCATTTGGAGGCATTTAATGTTCGAGCAAAAACGGCTGATTTTCGACAAAAGAGATAACACCCCCCCATTACGTCATGCTTCAGAAATGTGGAAAATGGTCCGTTTTCAAATGTTTTATTTTTGAACGTCAGTTCACATTTGTAGGTGGATCATCAGTGTTAGAGCTAAAATTAGCATGTTTAAAGTGATTTTCATGCTTCCAGGGGCTCGGGAAGTTAATTAAATACCATTTGGAGGCATTTAATGTTCGAGCAAAAACGGCTGATTTTCGACAAAAGAGATAACACCCCCCCATTACGTCATGCTTCAGAAATGTGGAAAATGGTCCGTTTTCAAATGTTTTATTTTTGAACGTCAGTTCACATTTGTAGGTGGATCATCAGTGTTAGAGCTAAAATTAGCATGTTTAAAGTGATTTTCATGCTTCTAGGGGCCCAAAACACAAGATTTATGGAATGGTTAAAAGTGCATGAAAATGGCCAATTTACTCACTCTGAGTTCTCAAAAAGGGTTTCTTCACCCCGGGAAGTTAATTAAATACCATTTGGAGGCATTTAATGTTCGAGCAAAAACGGCTGATTTTCGACAAAAGAGATAACACCCCCCCATTACGTCATGCTTCAGAAATGTGGAAAATGGTCCGTTTTCAAATGTTTTATTTTTGAACGTCAGTTCACATTTGTAGGTGGATCATCAGTGTTAGAGCTAAAATTAGCATGTTTAAAGTGATTTTCATGCTTCCAGGGGCTCGGGAAGTTAATTAAATACCATTTGGAGGCATTTAATGTTCGAGCAAAAACGGCTGATTTTCGACAAAAGAGATAACACCCCCCCATTACGTCATGCTTCAGAAATGTGGAAAATGGTCCGTTTTCAAATGTTTTATTTTTGAACGTCAGTTCACATTTGTAGGTGGATCATCAGTGTTAGAGCTAAAATTAGCATGTTTAAAGTGATTTTCATGCTTCCAGGGGCCCAAAACACAAGATTTATGGAATGGTTAAAAGTGCATGAAAATGGCCAATTTACTCACTCTGAGTTCTCAAAAAGGGTTTCTTCACCCCGGGAAGTTAATTAAATACCATTTGGAGGCATTTAATGTTCGAGCAAAAACGGCTGATTTTCGACAAAAGAGATAACACCCCCCCATTACGTCATGCTTCAGAAATGTGGAAAATGGTCCGTTTTCAAATGTTTTATTTTTGAACGTCAGTTCACATTTGTAGGTGGATCATCAGTGTTAGAGCTAAAATTAGCATGTTTAAAGTGATTTTCATGCTTCCAGGGGCTCGGGAAGTGAAATAAATACCATTTGGAGGCATTTAATGTTCGAGCAAAAACGGCTGATTTTCGACAAAAGAGATAACACCCCCCCATTACGTCATGCTTCAGAAATGTGGAAAATGGTCCGTTTTCAAATGTTTTATTTTTGAACGTCAGTTCACATTTGTAGGTGGATCATCAGTGTTAGAGCTAAAATTAGCATGTTTAAAGTGATTTTCATGCTTCTAGGGGCCCAAAACACAAGATTTATGGAATGGTTAAAAGTGCATGAAAATGGCCAATTTACTCACTCTGAGTTCTCAAAAAGGGTTTCTTCACCCCGGGAAGTTAATTAAATACCATTTGGAGGCATTTAATGTTCGAGCAAAAACGGCTGATTTTCGACAAAAGAGATAACACCCCCCCATTACGTCATGCTTCAGAAATGTGGAAAATGGTCCGTTTTCAAATGTTTTATTTTTGAACGTCAGTTCACATTTGTAGGTGGATCATCAGTGTTAGAGCTAAAATTAGCATGTTTAAAGTGATTTTCATTCTTCCAGGGGCCCAAAACACAAGATTTATGGAATGGTTAAAAGTGCATGAAAATGGCCAATTTACTCACTCTGAGTTCTCAAAAAGGGTTTCTTCACCCCGGGAAGTTAATTAAATACCATTTGGAGGCATTTAATGTTCGAGCAAAAACGGCTGATTTTCGACAAAAGAGATAACACCCCCCCATTACGTCATGCTTCAGAAATGTGGAAAATGGTCCGTTTTCAAATGTTTTATTTTTGAACGTCAGTTCACATTTGTAGGTGGATCATCAGTGTTAGAGCTAAAATTAGCATGTTTAAAGTGATTTTCATGCTTCCAGGGGCCCAAAACACAAGATTTATGGAATGGTTAAAAGTGCATGAAAATGGCCAATTTACTCACTCTGAGTTCTCAAAAAGGGTTTCTTCACCCCGGGAAGTTAATTAAATACCATTTGGAGGCATTTAATGTTCGAGCAAAAACGGCTGATTTTCGACAAAAGAGATAACACCCCCCCATTACGTCATGCTTCAGAAATGTGGAAAATGGTCCGTTTTCAAATGTTTTATTTTTGAACGTCAGTTCACATTTGTAGGTGAATCATCAGTGTTAGAGCTAAAATTAGCATGTTTAAAGTGATTTTCATGCTTCCAGGGGCCCAAAACACAAGATTTATGGAATGGTTAAAAGTGTATGAAAATGGCCAATTTACTCACTCTGAGTTCTCAAAAAGGGTTTCTTCTCCCTGGGAAGTTAATTAAATACCATTTGGAGGCATTTAATGTTTGAGCAAAAACGGCTGATTTTCGACAAAAGAGATAACAACCCCCCATTACGTCATGCTTCAGAAATGTGGAAAATGGTCCGTTTTCAAATGTTTTATTTTTGAACGTCAGTTCACATTTGTAGGTGGATCATCAGTGTTAGAGCTAAAATTAGCATGTTTAAAGTGATTTTCATGCTTCCAGGGGCTCGGGAAGTTAATTAAATACCATTTGGAGGCATTTAATGTTCGAGCAAAAACGGCTGATTTTCGACAAAAGAGATAACACCCCCCCCATTACGTCATGCATCAGAAATGTGGAAAATGGTCCGTTTTCAAATGTTTTATTTTTGAACGTCAGTTCACATTTGTAGGTGGATCATCAGTGTTAGAGCTAAAATTAGCATGTTTAAAGTGATTTTCATGCTTCCAGGGGCTCGGGAAGTGAAATAAATACCATTTGGAGGCATTTAATGTTCGAGCAAAAACGGCTGATTTTCGACAAAAGAGATAACACCCCCCCATTACGTCATGCTTCAGAAATGTGGAAAATGGTCCGTTTTCAAATGTTTTATTTTTGAAAGTCAGTTCACATTTGTAGGTGGATCATCAGTGTTAGAGCTAAAATTAGCATGTTTAAAGTGATTTTCATGCTTCCAGGGGCTCGGGAAGTTAAGTAAATACCATTTGGAGGCATTTAATGTTCGAGCAAAAACGGCTGATTTTCGACAAAAGAGATAACACCCCCCCATTACGTCATGCTTCAGAAATGTGGAAAATGGTCCGTTTTTACAAATGTTTTATTTTTGAACGTCAGTTCACATTGTAGGTGGATCATCAGTGTTAGAGCTAAAATTAGCATGTTTAAAGTGATTTTCATGCTTCCAGGGGCTCGGGAAGTTAATTAAATACCATTTGGAGGCATTTAATGTTCGAGCAAAAACGGCTGATTTTCGACAAAAGAGATAACACCCCCCCATTACGTCATGCTTCAGAAATGTGGAAAATGGTCCGTTTTCAAATGTTTTATTTTTGAACGTCAGTTCACATTTGTAGGTGGATCATCAGTGTTAGAGCTAAAATTAGCATGTTTAAAGTGATTTTCATGCTTCCAGGGGCCCAAAACACAAGATTTATGGAATGGTTAAAAGTGCATGAAAATGGCCAATTTACTCACTCTGAGTTCTCAAAAAGGGTTTCTTCACCCCGGGAAGTTAATTAAATACCATTTGGAGGCATTTAATGTTCGAGCAAAAACGGCTGATTTTCGACAAAAGAGATAACACCCCCCCATTACGTCATGCTTCAGAAATGTGGAAAATGGTCCGTTTTCAAATGTTTTATTTTTGAACGTCAGTTCACATTTGTAGGTGGATCATCAGTGTTAGAGCTAAAATTAGCATGTTTAAAGTGATTTTCATGCTTCCAGGGGCTCGGGAAGTTAATTAAATACCATTTGGAGGCATTTAATGTTCGAGCAAAAACGGCTGATTTTCGACAAAAGAGATAACACCCCCCCATTACGTCATGCTTCAGAAATGTGGAAAATGGTCCGTTTTCAAATGTTTTATTTTTGAACGTCAGTTCACATTTGTAGGTGGATCATCAGTGTTAGAGCTAAAATTAGCATGTTTAAAGTGATGTTCATGCTTCCAGGGGCCCAAAACACAAGATTTATGGAATGGTTAAAAGTGCATGAAAATGGCCAATTTACTCACTCTGAGTTCTCAAAAAGGGTTTCTTCACCCCGGGAAGTTAATTAAATAACATTTGGAGGCATTTAATGTTCGAGCAAAAACGGCTGATTTTCGACAAAAGAGATAACACCCCCCCATTACGTCATGCTTCAGAAATGTGGAAAATGGTCCGTTTTCAAATGTTTTATTTTTGAACGTCAGTTCACATTTGTACGTGGATCATCAGTGTTAGAGCTAAAATTAGCATGTTTAAAGTGATTTTCATGCTTCCAGGGGCTCGGGAAGTTAATTAAATACCATTTGGAGGCATTTAATGTTCGAGCAAAAACGGCTGATTTTCGACAAAAGAGATAACACCCCCCCATTACGTCATGCTTCAGAAATGTGGAAAATGGTCCGTTTTCAAATGTTTTATTTTTGAACGTCAGTTCACATTTGTAGGTGGATCATCAGTGTTAGAGCTAAAATTAGCATGTTTAAAGTGATTTTCATGCTTCCAGGGGCCCAAAACACAAGATTTATGGAATGGTTAAAAGTGCATGAAAATGGCCAATTTACTCACTCTGAGTTCTCAAAAAGGGTTTCTTCACCCCGGGAAGTTAATTAAATAACATTTGGAGGCATTTAATGTTCGAGCAAAAACGGCTGATTTTCGACAAAAGAGATAACACCCCCCCATTACGTCATGCTTCAGAAATCTGGAAAATGGTCCGTTTTCAAATGTTTTATTTTTGAACGTCAGTTCACATTTGTAGGTGGATCATCAGTGTTAGAGCTAAAATTAGCATGTTTAAAGTGATTTTCATGCTTCCAGGGGCTCGGGAAGTTAATTAAATACCATTTGGAGGCATTTAATGTTCGAGCAAAAACGGCTGATTTTCGACAAAAGAGATAACACCCCCCCATTACGTCATGCTTCAGAAATGTGGAAAATGGTCCGTTTTCAAATGTTTTATTTTTGAACGTCAGTTCACATTTGTAGGTGGATCATCAGTGTTAGAGCTAAAATTAGCATGTTTAAAGTGATTTTCATGCTTCCAGGGGCCCAAAACACAAGATTTATGGAATGGTTAAAAGTGCATGAAAATGGCCAATTTACTCACTCTGAGTTCTCAAAAAGGGTTTCTTCACCCCGGGAAGTTAATTAAATACCATTTGGAGGCATTTAATGTTCGAGCAAAAACGGCTGATTTTCGACAAAAGAGATAACACCCCCCCATTACGTCATGCTTCAGAAATGTGGAAAATGGTCCGTTTTCAAATGTTTTATTTTTGAACGTCAGTTCACATTTGTAGGTTGATCATCAGTGTTAGAGCTAAAATTAGCATGTTTAAAGTGATTTTCATGCTTCCAGGGGCTCGGGAAGTGAAATAAATACCATTTGGAGGCATTTAATGTTCGAGCAAAAACGGCTGATTTTCGACAAAAGAGATAACACCCCCCCATTACGTCATGCTTCAGAAATGTGGAAAATGGTCCGTTTTCAAATGTTTTATTTTTGAACGTCAGTTCACATTTGTAGGTGGATCATCAGTGTTAGAGCTAAAATTAGCATGTTTAAAGTGATTTTCATGCTTCCAGGGGCTCGGGAAGTTAATTAAATACCATTTGGAGGCATTTAATGTTCGAGCAAAAACGGCTGATTTTCGACAAAAGAGATAACACCCCCCCATTACGTCATGCTTCAGAAATGTGGAAAATGGTCCATTTTCAAATGTTTTATTTTTGAACGTCAGTTCACATTTGTAGGTGGATCATCAGTGTTAGAGCTAAAATTAGCATGTTTAAAGTGATTTTCATGCTTCCAGGGGCCCAAACACAAGATTTATGGAATGGTTAAAAGTGCATGAAAATGGCCAATTTACTCACTCTGAGTTCTCAAAAAGGGTTTCTTCACCCCGGGAAGTTAATTAAATACCATTTGGAGGCATTTAATGTTCGAGCAAAAACGGCTGATTTTCGACAAAAGAGATAACACCCCCCCATTACGTCATGCTTCAGAAATGTGGAAAATGGTCCGTTTTCAAATGTTTTATTTTTGAACGTCAGTTCACATTTGTAGGTGGATCATCAGTGTTAGAGCTAAAATTAGCATGTTTAAAGTGATTTTCATGCTTCCAGGGGCCCAAAACACAAGATTTATGGAATGGTTAAAAGTGTATGAAAATGGCCAATTTACTCACTCTGAGTTCTCAAAAAGGGTTTCTTCTCCCCGGGAAGTTAATTAAATACCATTTGGAGGCATTTAATGTTTGAGCAAAAACGGCTGATTTTCGACAAAAGAGATAACACCCCCCCATTACGTCATGCTTCAGAAATGTGGAAAATGGTCCGTTTTCAAATGTTTTATTTTTGAACGTCAGTTCACATTTGTAGGTGGATCATCAGTGTTAGAGCTAAAATTAGCATGTTTAAAGTGATTTTGATGCTTCCAGGGGCTCGGGAAGTTAATTAAATACCATTTGGAGGCATTTAATGTTCGAGCAAAAACGGCTGATTTTCGACAAAAGAGATAACACCCCCCCCATTACGTCATGCATCAGAAATGTGGAAAATGGTCCGTTTTCAAATGTTTTATTTTTGAACGTCAGTTCACATTTGTAGGTGGATCATCAGTGTTAGAGCTAAAATTAGCATGTTTAAAGTGATTTTCATGCTTCCAGGGGCTCGGGAAGTGAAATAAATACCATTTGGAGGCATTTAATGTTCGAGCAAAAACGGCTGATTTTCGACAAAAGAGATAACACCCCCCCATTACGTCATGCTTCAGAAATGTGGAAAATGGTCCGTTTTCAAATGTTTTATTTTTGAAAGTCAGTTCACATTTGTAGGTGGATCATCAGTGTTAGAGCTAAAATTAGCATGTTTAAAGTGATTTTCATGCTTCCAGGGGCTCGGGAAGTTAAGTAAATACCATTTGGAGGCATTTAATGTTCGAGCAAAAACGGCTGATTTTCGACAAAAGAGATAACACCCCCCCATTACGTCATGCTTCAGAAATGTGGAAAATGGTCCGTTTTTACAAATGTTTTATTTTTGAACGTCAGTTCACATTGTAGGTGGATCATCAGTGTTAGAGCTAAAATTAGCATGTTTAAAGTGATTTTCATGCTTCCAGGGGCTCGGGAAGTTAATTAAATACCATTTGGAGGCATTTAATGTTCGAGCAAAAACGGCTGATTTTCGACAAAAGAGATAACACCCCCCCATTACGTCATGCTTCAGAAATGTGGAAAATGGTCCGTTTTCAAATGTTTTATTTTTGAACGTCAGTTCACATTTGTAGGTGGATCATCAGTGTTAGAGCTAAAATTAGCATGTTTAAAGTGATTTTCATGCTTCCAGGGGCCCAAAACACAAGATTTATGGAATGGTTAAAAGTGCATGAAAATGGCCAATTTACTCACTCTGAGTTCTCAAAAAGGGTTTCTTCACCCCGGGAAGTTAATTAAATACCATTTGGAGGCATTTAATGTTCGAGCAAAAACGGCTGATTTTCGACAAAAGAGATAACACCCCCCCATTACGTCATGCTTCAGAAATGTGGAAAATGGTCCGTTTTCAAATGTTTTATTTTTGAACGTCAGTTCACATTTGTAGGTGGATCATCAGTGTTAGAGCTAAAATTAGCATGTTTAAAGTGATTTTCATGCTTCCAGGGGCTCGGGAAGTTAATTAAATACCATTTGGAGGCATTTAATGTTCGAGCAAAAACGGCTGATTTTCGACAAAAGAGATAACACCCCCCCATTACGTCATGCTTCAGAAATGTGGAAAATGGTCCGTTTTCAAATGTTTTATTTTTGAACGTCAGTTCACATTTGTAGGTGGATCATCAGTGTTAGAGCTAAAATTAGCATGTTTAAAGTGATTTTCATGCTTCCAGGGGCCCAAAACACAAGATTTATGGAATGGTTAAAAGTGCATGAAAATGGCCAATTTACTCACTCTGAGTTCTCAAAAAGGGTTTCTTCACCCCGGGAAGTTAATTAAATAACATTTGGAGGCATTTAATGTTCGAGCAAAAACGGCTGATTTTCGACAAAAGAGATAACACCCCCCCATTACGTCATGCTTCAGAAATGTGGAAAATGGTCCGTTTTCAAATGTTTTATTTTTGAACGTCAGTTCACATTTGTAGGTGGATCATCAGTGTTAGAGCTAAAATTAGCATGTTTAAAGTGATTTTCATGCTTCCAGGGGCTCGGGAAGTTAATTAAATACCATTTGGAGGCATTTAATGTTCGAGCAAAAACGGCTGATTTTCGACAAAAGAGATAACACCCCCCCATTACGTCATGCTTCAGAAATGTGGAAAATGGTCCGTTTTCAAATGTTTTATTTTTGAACGTCAGTTCACATTTGTAGGTGGATCATCAGTGTTAGAGCTAAAATTAGCATGTTTAAAGTGATTTTCATGCTTCCAGGGGCCCAAAACACAAGATTTATGGAATGGTTAAAAGTGCATGAAAATGGCCAATTTACTCACTCTGAGTTCTCAAAAAGGGTTTCTTCACCCCGGGAAGTTAATTAAATAACATTTGGAGGCATTTAATGTTCGAGCAAAAACGGCTGATTTTCGACAAAAGAGATAACACCCCCCCATTACGTCATGCTTCAGAAATCTGGAAAATGGTCCGTTTTCAAATGTTTTATTTTTGAACGTCAGTTCACATTTGTAGGTGGATCATCAGTGTTAGAGCTAAAATTAGCATGTTTAAAGTGATTTTCATGCTTCCAGGGGCTCGGGAAGTTAATTAAATACCATTTGGAGGCATTTAATGTTCGAGCAAAAACGGCTGATTTTCGACAAAAGAGATAACACCCCCCCATTACGTCATGCTTCAGAAATGTGGAAAATGGTCCGTTTTCAAATGTTTTATTTTTGAACGTCAGTTCACATTTGTAGGTGGATCATCAGTGTTAGAGCTAAAATTAGCATGTTTAAAGTGATTTTCATGCTTCCAGGGGCCCAAAACACAAGATTTATGGAATGGTTAAAAGTGCATGAAAATGGCCAATTTACTCACTCTGAGTTCTCAAAAAGGGTTTCTTCACCCCGGGAAGTTAATTAAATACCATTTGGAGGCATTTAATGTTCGAGCAAAAACGGCTGATTTTCGACAAAAGAGATAACACCCCCCCATTACGTCATGCTTCAGAAATGTGGAAAATGGTCCGTTTTCAAATGTTTTATTTTTGAACGTCAGTTCACATTTGTAGGTTGATCATCAGTGTTAGAGCTAAAATTAGCATGTTTAAAGTGATTTTCATGCTTCCAGGGGCTCGGGAAGTGAAATAAATACCATTTGGAGGCATTTAATGTTCGAGCAAAAACGGCTGATTTTCGACAAAAGAGATAACACCCCCCCATTACGTCATGCTTCAGAAATGTGGAAAATGGTCCGTTTTCAAATGTTTTATTTTTGAACGTCAGTTCACATTTGTAGGTGGATCATCAGTGTTAGAGCTAAAATTAGCATGTTTAAAGTGATTTTCATGCTTCCAGGGGCTCGGGAAGTTAATTAAATACCATTTGGAGGCATTTAATGTTCGAGCAAAAACGGCTGATTTTCGACAAAAGAGATAACACCCCCCCATTACGTCATGCTTCAGAAATGTGGAAAATGGTCCATTTTCAAATGTTTTATTTTTGAACGTCAGTTCACATTTGTAGGTGGATCATCAGTGTTAGAGCTAAAATTAGCATGTTTAAAGTGATTTTCATGCTTCCAGGGGCCCAAAACACAAGATTTATGGAATGGTTAAAAGTGCATGAAAATGGCCAATTTACTCACTCTGAGTTCTCAAAAAGGGTTTCTTCACCCCGGGAAGTTAATTAAATACCATTTGGAGGCATTTAATGTTCGAGCAAAAACGGCTGATTTTCGACAAAAGAGATAACACCCCCCCATTACGTCATGCTTCAGAAATGTGGAAAATGGTCCGTTTTCAAATGTTTTATTTTTGAACGTCAGTTCACATTTGTAGGTGGATCATCAGTGTTAGAGCTAAAATTAGCATGTTTAAAGTGATTTTCATGCTTCCAGGGGCTCGGGAAGTTAATTAAATACCATTTGGAGGCATTTAATGTTCGAGCAAAAACGGCTGATTTTCGACAAAAGAGATAACACCCCCCCATTACGTCATGCTTCAGAAATGTGGAAAATGGTCCGTTTTCAAATGTTTTATTTTTGAACGTCAGTTCACATTTGTAGGTGGATCATCAGTGTTAGAGCTAAAATTAGCATGTTTAAAGTGATTTTCATGCTTCCAGGGGCCCAAAACACAAGACTTATGGAATGGTTAAAAGTGCATGAAAATGGCCAATTTACTCACTCTGAGTTCTCAAAAAGGGTTTCTTCACCCCGGGAAGTTAATTAAATACGATTTGGAGGCATTTAATGTTCGAGGAAAAACGGCTGATTTTCGACAAAAGAGATAACACCCCCCATTACGTCATGCTTCAGAAATGTGGAAAATGGTCAGTTTTCTAATGTTTTATTTTTGAACGTCAGTTCTCATTTGTAGGTGGATCATCAGTGTTAGAGCTAAAATTAGCATGTTTAAAGTGATTTTCATGCTTCCAGGGGCTCGGGAAGTTAATTAAATACCATTTGGAGGCATTTAATGTTCGAGCAAAAACGGCTGATTTTCGACAAAAGAGATAACACCCCCCCATTACGTCATGCTTCAGAAATGTGGAAAATGGTCCGTTTTCAAATGTTTTATTTTTGAACGTCAGTTCACATTTGTAGGTGGATCATCAGTGTTAGAGCTAAAATTAGCATGTTTAAAGTGATTTTCATGCTTCCAGGGGCCCAAAACACAAGACTTATGGAATGGTTAAAAGTGCATGAAAATGGCCAATTTACTCACTCTGAGTTCTCAAAAAGGGTTTCTTCACCCCGGGAAGTTAATTAAATACGATTTGGAGGCATTTAATGTTCGAGGAAAAACGGCTGATTTTCGACAAAAGAGATAACACCCCCCATTACGTCATGCTTCAGAAATGTGGAAAATGGTCAGTTTTCAAATGTTTTATTTTTGAACGTCAGTTCACATTTGTAGGTGGATCATCAGTGTTAGAGCTAAAATTAGCATGTTTAAAGTGATTTTCATGCTTCCAGGGGCTCGGGAAGTTAATTAAATACCATTTGGAGGCATTTAATGTTCGAGCAAAAACGGCTGATTTTCGACAAAAGAGATAACACCCCCCCATTACGTCATGCTTCAGAAATGTGGAAAATGGTCCGTTTTCAAATGTTTTATTTTTGAACGTCAGTTCACATTTGTAGGTGGATCATCAGTGTTAGAGCTAAAATTAGCATGTTTAAAGTGATTTTCATGCTTCCAGGGGCCCAAAACACAAGATTTATGGAATGGTTAAAAGTGCATGAAAATGGCCAATTTACTCACTCTGAGTTCTCAAAAAGGGTTTCTTCACCCCAGGAAGTTAATTAAATACCATTTGGAGGCATTTAATGTTCGAGCAAAAACGGCTGATTTTCGACAAAAGAGATAACACCCCCCCCCATTACGTCATGCTTCAGAAATGTGGAAAATGGTCCGTTTTCAAATGTTTTATTTTTGAACGTCAGTTCACATTTGTAGGTGGATCATCAGTGTTAGAGCTAAAATTAGCATGTTTAAAGTGATTTTCCTGCTTCCAGGGGCTCGGGAAGTGAAATAAATACCATTTGGAGGCATTTAATGTTCGAGCAAAAACGGCTGATTTTCGACAAAAGAGATAACACCCCCCCATTACGTCATGCTTCAGAAATGTGGAAAATGGTCCGTTTTCAAATGTTTTATTTTTGAACGTCAGTTCACATTTGTAGGTGGATCATCAGTGTTAGAGCTAAAATTAGCATGTTTAAAGTGATTTTCATGCTTCCAGAGGCCCAAAACACAAGATTTATGGAATGGTTAAAAGTGCATGAAAATGGCCAATTTACTCACTCTGAGTTCTCAAAAAGGGTTTCTTCACCCCGGGAAGTGAAATAAATACCATTTGGAGGCCTTTAATGTTCGAGCAAAAACGGCTGATTTTCGACAAAAGAGATAACACCCCCCCATTACGTCATGCTTCAGAAATGTGTAAAATGGTCCGTTTTCAAATGTTTTATTTTTGAACGTCAGTTCACATTGGTAGGTGGATCATCAGTGTTAGAGCTAAAATTAGCATGTTTAAAGTGATTTTCATGCTTCCAGGGGCTCGGGAAGTTAATTAAATACCATTTGGAGGCATTTAATGTTCGAGCAAAAACGGCTGATTTTCGACAAAAGAGATAACACCCCCCCATTACGTCATGCTTCAGAAATGTGGAAAATGGTCCGTTTTCAAATGTTTTATTTTTGAACGTCAGTTCACATTTGTAGGTGGATCATCAGTGTTAGAGCTAAAATTAGCATGTTTAAAGTGATTTTCATGCTTCCAGGGGCCCAAAACACAAGATTTATGGAATGGTTAAAAGTGCATGAAAATGGCCAATTTACTCACTCTGAGTTCTCAAAAAGGGTTTCTTCACCCCGGGAAGTTAATTAAATACCATTTGGAAGCATTTAATGTTCGAGCAAAAACGGCTGATTTTCGACAAAAGAGATAACACCCCCCCCATTACGTCATGCTTCAGAAATGTGGAAAATGGTCCGTTTTCAAATGTTTTATTTTTGAACGTCAGTTCACATTTGTAGGTGGATCATAAGTGTTAGAGCTAAAATTAGCATGTTTAAAGTGATTTTCATGCTTCCAGGGGCTCGGGAAGTTAATTAAATACCATTTGGAGGCATTTAATGTTCGAGCAAAAACGGCTGATTTTCGACAAAAGAGATAACACCCCCCCATTACGTCATGCTTCAGAAATGTGGAAAATGGTCCGTTTTCAAATGTTTTATTTTTGAACGTCAGTTCACATTTGTAGGTGGATCATCAGTGTTAGAGCTAAAATTAGCATGTTTAAAGTGATTTTCATGCTTCCAGGGGCCCAAAACACAAGATTTATGGAATGGTTAAAAGTGCATGAAAATGGCCAATTTACTCACTCTGAGTTCTCAAAAAGGGTTTCTTCACCCCGGGAAGTTAATTAAATACCATTTGGAGGCATTTAATGTTCGAGCAAAAACGGCTGATTTTCGACAAAAGAGATAACACCCCCCCATTACGTCATGCTTCAGAAATGTGGAAAATGGTCCGTTTTCAAATGTTTTATTTTTGAACGTCAGTTCACATTTGTAGGTGGATCATCAGTGTTAGAGCTAAAATTAGCATGTTTAAAGTGATTTTCATGCTTCCAGGGGCTCGGGAAGTGAAATAAATACCATTTGGAGGCATTTAATGTTCGAGCAAAAACGGCTGATTTTCGACAAAAGAGATAACACCCCCCCATTACGTCATGCTTCAGAAATGTGGAAAATGGTCCGTTTTCAAATGTTTTATTTTTGAACGTCAGTTCACATTTGTAGGTGGATCATCAGTGTTAGAGCAAAAATTAGCATGTTTAAAGTGATTTTCATGCTTCCAGGGGCCCAAAACACAAGATTTATGGAATGGTTAAAAGTGCATGAAAATGGCCAATTTACTCACTCTGAGTTCTCAAAAAGGGTTTCTTCACCCCGGGAAGTTAATTAAATACCATTTGGAGGCATTTAATGTTCGAGCAAAAACGGCTGATTTTCGACAAAAGAGATAACACCCCCCCATTACGTCATGCTTCAGAAATGTGGAAAATGGTCCGTTTTCAAATGTTTTATTTTTGAACGTCAGTTCACATTTGTAGGTGGATCATCAGTGTTAGAGCTAAAATTAGCATGTTTAAAGTGATTTTCATGCTTCCAGGGGCTCGGGAAGTTAATTAAATACCATTTGGAGGCATTTAATGTTCGAGCAAAAACGGCTGATTTTCGACAAAAGAGATAACACCCCCCCATTACGTCATGCTTCAGAAATGTGGAAAATGGTCCGTTTTCAAATGTTTTATTTTTGAACGTCAGTTCACATTTGTAGGTGGATCATCAGTGTTAGAGCTAAAATTAGCATGTTTAAAGTGATTTTCATGCTTCCAGGGGCCCAAAACACAAGATTTATGGAATGGTTAAAAGTGCATGAAAATGGCCAATTTACTCACTCTGAGTTCTCAAAAAGGGTTTCTTCACCCCGGGAAGTTAATTAAATACCATTTGGAGGCATTTAATGTTCGAGCAAAAACGGCTGATTTTCGACAAAAGAGATAACACCCCCCCATTACGTCATGCTTCAGAAATGTGGAAAATGGTCCATTTTCAAATGTTTTATTTTTGAACGTCAGTTCACATTTGTAGGTGGATCATCAGTGTTAGAGCTAAAATTAGCATGTTTAAAGTGATTTTCATGCTTCCAGGGGCTCGGGAAGTTAATTAAATACCATTTGGAGGCATTTAATGTTCGAGCAAAAACGGCTGATTTTCGACAAAAGAGATAACACCCCCCCATTACGTCATGCTTCAGAAATGTGGAAAATGGTCCGTTTTCAAATGTTTTATTTTTGAACGTCAGTTCACATTTGTAGGTGGATCATCAGTGTTAGAGCTAAAATTAGCATGTTTAAAGTGATTTTCATGCTTCCAGGGGCTCGGGAAGTTAATTAAATACCATTTGGAGGCATTTAATGTTCGAGCAAAAATGGCTGATTTTCGACAAAAGAGATAACACCCCCCCCATTACGTCATGCTTCAGAAATGTGGAAAATGGTCCGTTTTCAAATGTTTTATTTTTGAACGTCAGTTCACATTTGTAGGTGGATCATAAGTGTTAGAGCTAAAATTAGCATGTTTAAAGTGATTTTCATGCTTCCAGGGGCTCGGGAAGTTAATTAAATACCATTTGGAGGCATTTAATGTTCGAGCAAAAACGGCTGATTTTCGACAAAAGAGATAACACCCCCCCATTACGTCATGCTTCAGAAATGTGGAAAATGGTCCGTTTTCAAATGTTTTATTTTTGAACGTCAGTTCACATTTGTAGGTGGATCATCAGTGTTAGAGCTAAAATTAGCATGTTTAAAGTGATTTTCATGCTTCCAGGGGCCCAAAACACAAGATTTATGGAATGGTTAAAAGTGCATGAAAATGGCCAATTTACTCACTCTGAGTTCTCAAAAAGGGTTTCTTCACCCCGGGAAGTTAATTAAATACCATTTGGAGGCATTTAATGTTCGAGCAAAAACGGCTGATTTTCGACAAAAGAGATAACACCCCCCCATTACGTCATGCTTCAGAAATGTGGAAAATGGTCCGTTTTCAAATGTTTTATTTTTGAACGTCAGTTCACATTTGTAGGTGGATCATCAGTGTTAGAGCTAAAATTAGCATGTTTAAAGTGATTTTCATGCTTCCAGGGGCTCGGGAAGTGAAATAAATACCATTTGGAGGCATTTAATGTTCGAGCAAAAACGGCTGATTTTCGACAAAAGAGATAACACCCCCCCATTACGTCATGCTTCAGAAATGTGGAAAATGGTCCGTTTTCAAATGTTTTATTTTTGAACGTCAGTTCACATTTGTAGGTGGATCATCAGTGTTAGAGCAAAAATTAGCATGTTTAAAGTGATTTTCATGCTTCCAGGGGCCCAAAACACAAGATTTATGGAATGGTTAAAAGTGCATGAAAATGGCCAATTTACTCACTCTGAGTTCTCAAAAAGGGTTTCTTCACCCCGGGAAGTTAATTAAATACCATTTGGAGGCATTTAATGTTCGAGCAAAAACGGCTGATTTTCGACAAAAGAGATAACACCCCCCCATTACGTCATGCTTCAGAAATGTGGAAAATGGTCCGTTTTCAAATGTTTTATTTTTGAACGTCAGTTCACATTTGTAGGTGGATCATCAGTGTTAGAGCTAAAATTAGCATGTTTAAAGTGATTTTCATGCTTCCAGGGGCTCGGGAAGTTAATTAAATACCATTTGGAGGCATTTAATGTTCGAGCAAAAACGGCTGATTTTCGACAAAAGAGATAACACCCCCCCATTACGTCATGCTTCAGAAATGTGGAAAATGGTCCGTTTTCAAATGTTTTATTTTTGAACGTCAGTTCACATTTGTAGGTGGATCATCAGTGTTAGAGCTAAAATTAGCATGTTTAAAGTGATTTTCATGCTTCCAGGGGCCCAAAACACAAGATTTATGGAATGGTTAAAAGTGCATGAAAATGGCCAATTTACTCACTCTGAGTTCTCAAAAAGGGTTTCTTCACCCCGGGAAGTTAATTAAATACCATTTGGAGGCATTTAATGTTCGAGCAAAAACGGCTGATTTTCGACAAAAGAGATAACACCCCCCCATTACGTCATGCTTCAGAAATGTGGAAAATGGTCCATTTTCAAATGTTTTATTTTTGAACGTCAGTTCACATTTGTAGGTGGATCATCAGTGTTAGAGCTAAAATTAGCATGTTTAAAGTGATTTTCATGCTTCCAGGGGCTCGGGAAGTTAATTAAATACCATTTGGAGGCATTTAATGTTCGAGCAAAAACGGCTGATTTTCGACAAAAGAGATAACACCCCCCCATTACGTCATGCTTCAGAAATGTGGAAAATGGTCCGTTTTCAAATGTTTTATTTTTGAACGTCAGTTCACATTTGTAGGTGGATCATCAGTGTTAGAGCTAAAATTAGCATGTTTAAAGTGATTTTCATGCTTCCAGGGGCTCGGGAAGTTAATTAAATACCATTTGGAGGCATTTAATGTTCGAGCAAAAATGGCTGATTTTCGACAAAAGAGATAACACCTCCCCATTACGTCATGCTTCAGAAATGTGGAAAATGGTCCGTTTTCAAATGTTTTATTTTTGAACGTCAGTTCACATTTGTAGGTGGATCATCAGTGTTAGAGCTAAAATTAGCATGTTTAAAGTGATTTTCATGCTTCCAGGGGCTCGGGAAGTTAATTAAATACCATTTGGAGGCATTTAATGTTCGAGCAAAAACGGCTGATTTTCGACAAAAGAGATAACACCCCCCCATTACGTCATGCTTCAGAAATGTGGAAAATGGTCCGTTTTCAAATGTTTTATTTTTGAACGTCAGTTCACATTTGTAGGTGGATCATCAGTGTTAGAGCTAAAATTAGCATGTTTAAAGTGATTTTCATGCTTCCAGGGGCTCGGGAAGTTAATTAAATACCATTTGGAGGCATTTAATGTTCGAGCAAAAACGGCTGATTTTCGACAAAAGAGATAACACCCCCCCATTACGTCATGCTTCAGAAATGTGGAAAATGGTCCGTTTTCACATGTTTTATTTTTGAACGTCAGTTCACATTTGTAGGTGGATCATCAGTGTTAGAGCTAAAATTAGCATGTTTAAAGTGATTTTCATGCTTCCAGGGGCCCAAAACACAAGATTTATGGAATGGTTAAAAGTGCATGAAAATGGCCAATTTACTCACTCTGAGTTCTCAAAAAGGGTTTCTTCACCCCGGGAAGTTAATTAAATACCATTTGGAGGCATTTAATGTTCAAGCAAAAACAGCTGATTTTCGACAAAAGAGATAACACCCCCCCATTACGTCATGCTTCAGAAATGTGGAAAATGGTCCGTTTTTAAATGTGTTATTTTTGAACGTCAGTTCACATTTGTAGGTGGATCATCAGTGTTAGAGCTAAAATTAGCATGTTTAAAGTGATTTTCATGCTTCCAGGGGCTCGGGAAGTTAATTAAATACCATTTGGAGGCATTTAATGTTCGAGCAAAAACGGCTGATTTTCGACAAAAGAGATAACACCCCCCCATTACGTCATGCTTCAGAAATGTGGAAAATGGTCCGTTTTCAAATGTTTTATTTTTGAACGTCAGTTCACATTTGTAGGTGGATCATCAGTGTTAGAGCTAAAATTAGCATGTTTAAAGTGATTTTCATGCTTCCAGGGGCCCAAAACACAAGATTTATGGAATGGTTAAAAGTGCATGAAAATGGCCAATTTACTCACTCTGAGTTCTCAAAAAGGGTTTCTTCACCCCGGGAAGTTAATTAAATACCATTTGGAGGCATTTAATGTTCGAGCAAAAACGGCTGATATTCGACAAAAGAGATAACACCCCCCCATTACGTCATGCTTCAGAAATGTGGAAAATGGTCCGTTTTCAAATGTTTTATTTTTGAACGTCAGTTCACATTTGTAGGTGGATCATCAGTGTTAGAGCTAAAATTAGCATGTTTAAAGTGATTTTCATGCATCCAGGGGCTCGGGAAGTTAAATAAATACCATTTGGAGGCATTTAATGTTCGAGCAAAAAAGGCTGATTTTCGACGAAAGAGATAACACCCCCCCATTACGTCATGCTTCAGAAATGTGGAAAATGGTCCGTTTTCAAATGTTTTATTTTTGAACGTCAGTTCACATTTGTAGGTGGATCATCAGTGTTAGAGCTAAAATTAGCATGTTTAAAGTGATTTTCATGCTTCCAGGGGCCCAAAACACAAGATTTATGGAATGGTTAAAAGTGCATGAAAATGGCCAATTTACTCACTCTGAGTTCTCAAAAAGGGTTTCTTCACCCCGGGAAGTGAAATAAATACCATTTGGAGGCATTTAATGTTCGAGCAAAAACGGCTGATTTTCGACAAAAGAGATAACACCCCCCCATTACGTCATGCTTCAGAAATGTGGAAAATGGTCCGTTTTCAAATGTTTTATTTTTGAACGTCAGTTCACATTTGTAGGTGGATCATCAGTGTTAGAGCTAAAATTAGCATGTTTAAAGTGATTTTCATGCTTCCAGGGGCTCAGGAAGTTAATTAAATACCATTTGGAGGCATTTAATGTTCGAGCAAAAACGGCTGATTTTCGACAAAAGAGATAACACCCCCCCATTACGTCATGCTTCAGAAATGTGGAAAATGGTCCGTTTTCAAATGTTTTATTTTTGAACGTCAGTTCACATTTGTAGGTGGATCATCAGTGTTAGAGCTAAAATTAGCATGTTTAAAGTGATTTTCATGCTTCCAGGGGCCCAAAACACAAGATTTATGGAATGGTTAAAAGTGCATGAAAATGGCCAATTTACTCACTCTGAGTTCTCAAAAAGGGTTTCTTCACCCCGGGATGTGAAATAAATACCATTTGGAGGCATTTAATGTTCGAGCAAAAACGGCTGATTTTCGACAAAAGAGATAACACCCCCCCATTACGTCATGCTTCAGAAATGTGGAAAATGGTCCGTTTTCAAATGTTTTATTTTTGAACGTCAGTTCACATTTGTAGGTGGATCATCAGTGTTAGAGCTAAAATTAGCATGTTTAAAGTGATTTTCATGCTTCCAGGGGCTCGGGAAGTTAATTAAATACCATTTGGAGGCATTTAATGTTCGAGCAAAAACGGCTGATTTTCGACAAAAGAGATAACACCCCCCCATTACGTCATGCTTCAGAAATGTGGAAAATGGTCCGTTTTCACATGTTTTATTTTTGAACGTCAGTTCACATTTGTAGGTGGATCATCAGTGTTAGAGCTAAAATTAGCATGTTTAAAGTGATTTTCATGCTTCCAGGGGCCCAAAACACAAGATTTATGGAATGGTTAAAAGTGCATGAAAATGGCCAATTTACTCACTCTGAGTTCTCAAAAAGGGTTTCTTCACCCCGGGAAGTTAATTAAATACCATTTGGAGGCATTTAATGTTCGAGCAAAAACGGCTGATATTCGACAAAAGAGATAACACACCCCCATTACGTCATGCTTCAGAAATGTGGAAAATGGTCCGTTTTCAAATGTTTTATTTTTGAACGTCAGTTCACATTTGTAGGTGGATCATCAGTGTTAGAGCTAAAATTAGCATGTTTAAAGTGATTTTCATGCATCCAGGGGCTCGGGAAGTTAAATAAATACCATTTGGAGGCATTTAATGTTCGAGCAAAAAAGGCTGATTTTCGACGAAAGAGATAACACCCCCCTATTACGTCATGCTTCAGAAATGTGGAAAATGGTCCGTTTTCAAATGTTTTATTTTTGAACGTCAGTTCACATTTGTAGGTGGATCATCAGTGTTAGAGCTAAAATTTGCATGTTTAAAGTGATTTTCATGCTTCCAGGGGCCCAAAACACAAGATTTATGGAATGGTTAAAAGTGCATGAAAATGGCCAATTTACTCACTCTGAGTTCTCAAAAAGGGTTTCTTCACCCCGGGAAGTGAAATAAATACCATTTGGAGGCATTTAATGTTCGAGCAAAAACGGCTGATTTTCGACAAAAGAGATAACACCCCCCCATTACGTCATGCTTCAGAAATGTGGAAAATGGTCCGTTTTCAAATGTTTTATTTTTGAACGTCAGTTCACATTTGTAGGTGGATCATCAGTGTTAGAGCTAAAATTAGCATGTTTAAAGTGATTTTCATGCTTCCAGGGGCTCGGGAAGTTAATTAAATACCATTTGGAGGCATTTAATGTTCGAGCAAAAACGGCTGATTTTCGACAAAAGAGATAACACCCCCCCATTACGTCATGCTTCAGAAATGTGGAAAATGGTCCGTTTTCAAATGTTTTATTTTTGAACGTCAGTTCACATTTGTAGGTGGATCATCAGTGTTAGAGCTAAAATTAGCATGTTTAAAGTGATTTTCATGCTTCCAGGGGCCCAAAACACAAGATTTATGGAATGGTTAAAAGTGCATGAAAATGGCCAATTTACTCACTCTGAGTTCTCAAAAAGGGTTTCTTCACCCCGGGAAGTGAAATAAATACCAATTGGAGGCATTTAATGTTCGAGCAAAAACGGCTGATTTTCGACAAAAGAGATAACACCCCCCCATTACGTCATGCTTCAGAAATGTGGAAAATGGTCCGTTTTCAAATGTTTTATTTTTGAACGTCAGTTCACATTTGTAGGTGGATCATCAGTGTTAGAGCTAAAATTAGCATGTTTAAAGTGATTTTCATGCTTCCAGGGGCTCGGGAAGTTAATTAAATACCATTTGGAGGCATTTAATGTTCGAGCAAAAACGGCTGATTTTCGACAAAAGAGATAACACCCCCCATTACGTCATGCTTCAGAAATGTGGAAAATGGTCCGTTTTCAAATGTTTTATTTTTGAACGTCAGTTCACATTTGTAGGTGGATCATCAGTGTTAGAGCTAAAATTAGCATGTTTAAAGTGATTTTCATGCTTCCAGGGGCTCGGGAAGTTAATTAAATACCATTTGGAGGCATTTAATGTTCGAGCAAAAACGGCTGATTTTCGACAAAAGAGATGACACCCCCCCCATTACGTCATGCTTCAGAAATGTGGAAAATGGTCCGTTTTCAAATGTTTTATTTTTGAACGTCAGTTCACATTTGTAGGTGGATCATCAGTGTTAGAGCTAAAATTAGCATGTTTATAGTGATTTTCATGCTTCCAGGGGCTCGGGAAGTGAAATAAATACCATTTGGAGGCATTTAATGTTCGAGCAAAAACGGCTGATTTTCGACAAAAGAGATAACACCCCCCCATTACGTCATGCTTCAGAAATGTGGAAAATGGTCCGTTTTCAAATGTTTTATTTTTGAACGTCAGTTCACATTTGTAGGTGGATCATCAGTGTTAGAGCTAAAATTAGCATGTTTAAAGTGATTTTCATGCTTCCAGGGGCCCAAAACACAAGATTTATGGAATGGTTAAAAGTGCATGAAAATGGCCAATTTACTCACTCTGAGTTCTCAAAAAGGGTTTCTTCACCCCGGGAAGTTAATTAAATACCATTTGGAGGCATTTAATGTTCGAGCAAAAACGGCTGATTTTCGACAAAAGAGATAACACCCCCCCATTACGTCATGCTTCAGAAATGTGGAAAATGGTCCGTTTTCAAATGTTTTATTTTTGAACGTCAGTTCACATTTGTGGGTGGATCATCAGTGTTAGAGCTAAAATTAGCATGTTTAAAGTGATTTTCATGCTTCCAGGGGCCCAAAACACAAGATTTATGGAATGGGTAAAAGTGCATGAAAATGGCCTATTTACTCACTCTGAGTTCTCAAAAAGGGTTTCTTCACCCCGGGAAGTTAATTAAATACCATTTGGAGGCATTTAATGTTCGAGCAAAAACGGCTGATTTTCGACAAAAGAGATAACACCCCCCCATTACGTCATGCTTCAGAAATGTGGAAAATGGTCCGTTTTCAAATGTTTTATTTTTGAACGTCAGTTCACATTTGTAGGTGGATCATCAGTGTTAGAGCTAAAATTAGCATGTTTAAAGTGATTTTCATGCTTCCAGGGGCTCGGGAAGTTAATTAAATACCATTTGGAGGCATTTAATGTTCGAGCAAAAACGGCTGATTTTCGACAAAAGAGATAACACCCCCCCATTACGTCATGCTTCAGAAATGTGGAAAATGGTCCGTTTTCAAATGTTTTATTTTTGAACGTCAGTTCACATTTGTAGGTGGATCATCAGTGTTAGAGCTAAAATTAGCATGTTTAAAGTGATTTTCATGCTTCCAGGGGCCCAAAACACAAGATTTATGGAATGGTTAAAAGTGCATGAAAATGGCCAATTTACTCACTCTGAGTTCTCAAAAAGGGTTTCTTCACCCCGGGAAGTTAATTAAATACCATTTGGAGGCATTTAATGTTCGAGCAAAAACGGCTGATTTTCGACAAAAGAGATAACACCCCCCCATTACGTCATGCTTCAGAAATGTGGAAAATGGTCCGTTTTCAAATGTTTTATTTTTGAACGTCAGTTCACATTTGTAGGTGGATCATCAGTGTTAGAGCTAAAATTAGCATGTTTAAAGTGATTTTCATGCTTCCAGGGGCTCGGGAAGTTAATTAAATACCATTTGGAGGCATTTAATGTTCGAGCAAAAACGGCTGATTTTCGACAAAAGAGATAACACCCCCCCATTACGTCATGCTTCAGAAATGTGGAAAATGGTCCGTTTTCAAATGTTTTATTTTTGAACGTCAGTTCACATTTGTAGGTGGATCATCAGTGTTAGAGCTAAAATTAGCATGTTTAAAGTGATTTTCATGCTTCCAGGGGCTTGGGAAGTTAATTAAATACCATTTGGAGGCATTTAATGTTCGAGCAAAAACGGCTGATTTTCGACAAAAGAGATAACACCCCCCCATTACGTCATGCTTCAGAAATGTGGAAAATGGTCCGTTTTCAAATGTTTTATTTTTGAACGTCAGTTCACATTTGTAGGTGGATCATCAGTGTTAGAGCTAAAATTAGCATGTTTATAGTGATTTTCATGCTTCCAGGGGCTCGGGAAGTGAAATAAATACCATTTGGAGGCATTTAATGTTCGAGCAAAAACGGCTGATTTTCGACAAAAGAGATAACACCCCCCCATTACGTCATGCTTCAGAAATGTGGAAAATGGTCCGTTTTCAAATGTTTTATTTTTGAACGTCAGTTCACATTTGTAGGTGGATCATCAGTGTTAGAGCTAAAATTAGCATGTTTAAAGTGATTTTCATGCTTCCATGGGCCCAAAACACAAGATTTATGGAATGGTTAAAAGTGCATGAAAATGGCCAATTTACTCACTCTGAGTTCTCAAAAAGGGTTTCTTCACCCCGGGAAGTTAATTAAATACCATTTGGAGGCATTTAATGTTCGAGCAAAAACGGCTGATTTTCGACAAAAGAGATAACACCCCCCCATTACGTCATGCTTCAGAAATGTGGAAAATGGTCCGTTTTCAAATGTTTTATTTTTGAACGTCAGTTCACATTTGTAGGTGGATCATCAGTGTTAGAGCTAAAATTAGCATGTTTAAAGTGATTTTCATGCTTCCAGGGGCCCAAAACACAAGATTTATGGAATGGGTAAAAGTGCATGAAAATGGCCAATTTACTCACTCTGAGTTCTCAAAAAGGGTTTCTTCACCCCGGGAAGTTAATTAAATACCATTTGGAGGCATTTAATGTTCGAGCAAAAACGGCTGATTTTCGACAAAAGAGATAACACCCCCCCATTACGTCATGCTTCAGAAATGTGGAAAATGGTCCGTTTTCAAATGTTTTATTTTTGAACGTCAGTTCACATTTGTAGGTGGATCATCAGTGTTAGAGCTAAAATTAGCATGTTTAAAGTGATTTTCATGCTTCCAGGGGCTCGGGAAGTTAATTAAATACCATTTGGAGGCATTTAATGTTCGAGCAAAAACGGCTGATTTTCGACAAAAGAGATAACACCCCCCCATTACGTCATGCTTCAGAAATGTGGAAAATGGTCCGTTTTCAAATGTTTTATTTTTGAACGTCAGTTCACATTTGTAGGTGGATCATCAGTGTTAGAGCTAAAATTAGCATGTTTAAAGTGATTTTCATGCTTCCAGGGGCCCAAAACACAAGATTTATGGAATGGTTAAAAGTGCATGAAAATGGCCAATTTACTCACTCTGAGTTCTCAAAAAGGGTTTCTTCACCCCGGGAAGTTAATTAAATACCATTTGGAGGCATTTAATGTTCGAGCAAAAACGACTGATTTTCGACAAAAGAGATAACACCCCCCCATTACGTCATGCTTCAGAAATGTGGAAAATGGTCCGTTTTCAAATGTTTTATTTTTGAACGTCAGTTCACATTTGTAGGTGGATCATCAGTGTTAGAGCTAAAATTAGCATGTTTAAAGTGATTTTCATGCTTCCAGGGGCTCGGGAAGTTAATTAAATACCATTTGGAGGCATTTAATGTTCGAGCAAAAACGGCTGATTTTCGACAAAAGAGATAACACCCCTCCATTACGTCATGCTTCAGAAATGTGGAAAATGGTCCGTTTTCAAATGTTTTATTTTTGAACGTCAGTTCACATTTGTAGGTGGATCATCAGTGTTAGAGCTAAAATTAGCATGTTTAAAGTGATTTTCATGCTTCCATGGGCTCGGGAAGTTAATTAAATACCATTTGGAGGCATTTAATGTTCAAGCAAAAACGGCTGATTTTCGACAAAAGAGATAACACCCCCCCATTACGTCATGCTTCAGAAATGTGGAAAATGGTCCGTTTTCAAATGTTTTATTTTTGAACGTCAGTTCACATTTGTAGGTGGATCATCAGTGTTAGAGCTAAAATTAGCATGTTTAAAGTGATTTTCATGCTTCCAGGGGCTCGGGAAGTTAATTAAATACCATTTGGAGGCATTTAATGTTCGAGCAAAAACGGCTGATTTTCGACAAAAGAGATAACACCCCCCATTACGTCATGCTTCAGAAATGTGGAAAATGGTCCGTTTTCAAATGTTTTATTTTTGAACGTCAGTTCACATTTGTAGGTGGATCATCAGTGTTAGAGCTAAAATTAGCATGTTTAAAGTGATTTTCATGCTTCCAGGGGCTCGGGAAGTTAATTAAATACCATTTGGAGGCATTTAATGTTCGAGCAAAAACGGCTGATTTTCGACAAAAGAGATAACACCCCCCCCATTACGTCATGCTTCAGAAATGTGGAAAATGGTCCGTTTTCAAATGTTTTATTTTTGAACGTCAGTTCACATTTGTAGGTGGATCATCAGTGTTAGAGCTAAAATTAGCATGTTCATAGTGATTTTCATGCTTCCAGGGGCTCGGGAAGTGAAATAAATACCATTTGGAGGCATTTAATGTTCGAGCAAAAACGGCTGATTTTCGACAAAAGAGATAACACCCCCCCATTACGTCATGCTTCAGAAATGTGGAAAATGGTCCGTTTTCAAATGTTTTATTTTTGAACGTCAGTTCACATTTGTAGGTGGATCATCAGTGTTAGAGCTAAAATTAGCATGTTTAAAGTGATTTTCATGCTTCCAGGGGCCCAAAACACAAGATTTATGGAATGGTTAAAAGTGCATGAAAATGGCCAATTTACTCACTCTGAGTTCTCAAAAAGGGTTTCTTCACCCCGGGAAGTTAATTAAATACCATTTGGAGGCATTTAATGTTCGAGCAAAAACGGCTGATTTTCGACAAAAGAGATAACACCCCCCCATTACGTCATGCTTCAGAAATGTGGAAAATGGTCCGTTTTCAAATGTTTTATTTTTGAACGTCAGTTCACATTTGTAGGTGGATCATCAGTGTTAGAGCTAAAAATTAGCATGTTTAAAGTGATTTTCATGCTTCCAGGGGCCCAAAACACAAGATTTATGGAATGGGTAAAAGTGCATGAAAATGGCCAATTTACTCACTCTGAGTTCTCAAAAAGGGTTTCTTTACCCCGGGAAGTTAATTAAATACCATTTGGAGGCATTTAATGTTCGAGCAAAAACGGCTGATTTTCGACAAAAGAGATAACACCCCCCCATTACGTCATGCTTCAGAAATGTGGTAAATGGTCCCTTTTCAAATGTTTTATTTTTGAACGTCAGTTCACATTTGTAGGTGGATCATCAGTGTTAGAGCTAAAATTAGCATGTTTAAAGTGATTTTCATGCTTCCAGGGGCTCGGGAAGTTAATTAAATACCATTTGGAGGCATTTAATGTTCGAGCAAAAACGGCTGATTTTCGACAAAAGAGATAACACCCCCCCATTACGTCATGCTTCAGAAATGTGGAAAATGGTCTGTTTTCAAATGTTTTATTTTTGAACGTCAGTTCACATTTGTAGGTGGATCATCAGTGTTAGAGCTAAAATTAGCATGTTTAAAGTGATTTTCATGCTTCCAGGGGCCCAAAACACAAGATTTATGGAATGGTTAAAAGTGCATGAAAATGGCCAATTTACTCACTCTGAGTTCTCAAAAAGGGTTTCTTCACCCCGGGAAGTTAATTAAATACCATTTGGAGGCATTTAATGTTCGAGCAAAAACGGCTGATTTTCGACAAAAGAGATAACACCCCTCCATTACGTCATGCTTCAGAAATGTGGAAAATGGTCCGTTTTCAAATGTTTTATTTTTGAACGTCAGTTCACATTTGTAGGTGGATCATCAGTGTTAGAGCTAAAATTAGCATGTTTAAAGTGATTTTCATGCTTCCAGGGGCTCGGGAAGTTAATTAAATACCATTTGGAGGCATTTAATGTTCAAGCAAAAACGGCTGATTTTCGACAAAAGAGATAACACCCCCCCATTACGTCATGCTTCAGAAATGTGGAAAATGGTCCGTTTTCAAATGTTTTATTTTTGAACGTCAGTTCACATTTGTAGGTGGATCATCAGTGTTAGAGCTAAAATTAGCATGTTTAAAGTGATTTTCATGCTTCCAGGGGCTCGGGAAGTTAATTAAATACCATTTGGAGGCATTTAATGTTCGAGCAAAAACGGCTGATTTTCGACAAAAGAGATAACACCCCCCATTACGTCATGCTTCAGAAATGTGGAAAATGGTCCGTTTTCAAATGTTTTATTTTTGAACGTCAGTTCACATTTGTAGGTGGATCATCAGTGTTAGAGCTAAAATTAGCATGTTTAAAGTGATTTTCATGCTTCCAGGGGCCCAAAACACAAGATTAATGGAATGGCTAAAAGTGCATGAAAATGGCCAATTTACTCACCCTGAGTTCTCAAAAAGGGTTTCTTCACCCCGGGAAGTGAAATAAATACCATTTGGAGGCATTTAATGTTCGAGCAAAAACGGCTGATTTTCGACAAAAGGGATAACACCCCCCCATTACGTCATGCTTCAGAAATGTGGAAAATGGTCCGTTTTCAAATGTTTCATTTTTGAACGTCAGTTCACATTTGTAGGTGGATCATCAGTGTTAGAGCTAAAATTAGCATGTTTAAAGTGATTTTCATGCTTCCAGGGGCTCGGGAAGTTAATTAAATACCATTTGGAGGCATTTAATGTTCGAGCAAAAACGGCTGATTTTCGACAAAAGAGATAACACCCCCCCATTACGTCATGCTTCAGAAATGTGGAAAATGGTCCGTTTTCAAATGTTTTATTTTTGAACGTCAGTTCACATTTGTAGGTGGATCATCAGTGTTAGAGCTAAAATTAGCATGTTTAAAGTGATTTTCATGCTTCCAGGGACCCAAAACACAAGATTTATGGAATGGTTAAAAGTGCATGAAAATGGCCAATTTACTCACTCTGAGTTCTCAAAAAGGGTTTCTTCACCCCGGGAAGTTAATTAAATACCATTTGGAGGCATTTAATGTTCGAGCAAAAACGCCTGATTTTCGACAAAAGAGATAACACCCCCCCATTACGTCATGCTTCAGAAATGTGGAAAATGGTCCGTTTTCAAATGTTTTATTTTTGAACGTCAGTTCACATTTGTAGGTGGATCATCAGTGTTAGAGCTAAAATTAGCATGTTTAAAGTGATTTTCATGCTTCCAGGGGCTCGGGAAGTTAATTAAATACCATTTGGAGGCATTTAATGTTCAAGCAAAAACGGCTGATTTTCGACAAAAGAGATAACACCCCCCCATTACGTCATGCTTCAGAAATGTGGAAAATGGTCCGTTTTCAAATGTTTTATTTTTGAACGTCAGTTCACATTTGTAGGTGGATCATCAGTGTTAGAGCTAAAATTAGCATGTTTAAAGTGATTTTCATGCTTCCAGGGGCTCGGGAAGTTAATTAAATACCATTTGGAGGCATTTAATGTTCGAGCAAAAACGGCTGATTTTCGACAAAAGAGATAACACCCCCCATTACGTCATGCTTCAGAAATGTGGAAAATGGTCCGTTTTCAAATGTTTTATTTTTGAACGTCAGTTCACATTTGTAGGTGGATCATCAGTGTTAGAGCTAAAATTAGCATGTTTAAAGTGATTTTCATGCTTCCAGGGGCTCGGGAAGTTAATTAAATACCATTTGGAGGCATTTAATGTTCAAGCAAAAACGGCTGATTTTCGACAAAAGAGATAACACCCCCCCATTACGTCATGCTTCAGAAATGTGGAAAATGGTCCGTTTTCAAATGTTTTATTTTTGAACGTCAGTTCACATTTGTAGGTGGATCATCAGTGTTAGAGCTAAAATTAGCATGTTTAAAGTGATTTTCATGCTTCCAGGGGCTCGGGAAGTTAATTAAATACCATTTGGAGGCATTTAATGTTCGAGCAAAAACGGCTGATTTTCGACAAAAGAGATAACACCCCCCCCATTACGTCATGCTTCAGAAATGTGGAAAATGGTCCGTTTTCAAATGTTTTATTTTTGAACGTCAGTTCACATTTGTAGGTGGATCATCAGTGTTAGAGCTAAAAATTAGCATGTTTAAAGTGATTTTCATGCTTCCAGGGGCCCAAAACACAAGATTTATGGAATGGGTAAAAGTGCATGAAAATGGCCAATTTACTCACTCTGAGTTCTCAAAAAGGGTTTCTTCACCCCGGGAAGTTAATTAAATACCATTTGGAGGCATTTAATGTTCGAGCAAAAACGGCTGATTTTCGACAAAAGAGATAACACCCCCCCATTACGTCATGCTTCAGAAATGTGGTAAATGGTCCGTTTTCAAATGTTTTATTTTTGAACGTCAGTTCACATTTGTAGGTGGATCATCAGTGTTAGAGCTAAAATTAGCATGTTTAAAGTGATTTTCATGCTTCCAGGGGCTCGGGAAGTTAATTAAATACCATTTGGAGGCATTTAATGTTCGAGCAAAAACGGCTGATTTTCGACAAAAGAGATAACACCCCCCCATTACGTCATGCTTCAGAAATGTGGAAAATGGTCTGTTTTCAAATGTTTTATTTTTGAACGTCAGTTCACATTTGTAGGTGGATCATCAGTGTTAGAGCTAAAATTAGCATGTTTAAAGTGATTTTCATGCTTCCAGGGGCCCAAAACACAAGATTTATGGAATGGTTAAAAGTGCATGAAAATGGCCAATTTACTCACTCTGAGTTCTCAAAAAGGGTTTCTTCACCCCGGGAAGTTAATTAAATACCATTTGGAGGCATTTAATGTTCGAGCAAAAACGGCTGATTTTCGACAAAAGAGATAACACCCCTCCATTACGTCATGCTTCAGAAATGTGGAAAATGGTCCGTTTTCAAATGTTTTATTTTTGAACGTCAGTTCACATTTGTAGGTGGATCATCAGTGTTAGAGCTAAAATTAGCATGTTTAAAGTGATTTTCATGCTTCCAGGGGCTCGGGAAGTTAATTAAATACCATTTGGAGGCATTTAATGTTCAAGCAAAAACGGCTGATTTTCGACAAAAGAGATAACACCCCCCCATTACGTCATGCTTCAGAAATGTGGAAAATGGTCCGTTTTCAAATGTTTTATTTTTGAACGTCAGTTCACATTTGTAGGTGGATCATCAGTGTTAGAGCTAAAATTAGCATGTTTAAAGTGATTTTCATGCTTCCAGGGGCTCGGGAAGTTAATTAAATACCATTTGGAGGCATTTAATGTTCGAGCAAAAACAGCTGATTTTCGACAAAAGAGATAACACCCCCCATTACGTCATGCTTCAGAAATGTGGAAAATGGTCCGTTTTCAAATGTTTTATTTTTGAACGTCAGTTCACATTTGTAGGTGGATCATCAGTGTTAGAGCTAAAATTAGCATGTTTAAAGTGATTTTCATGCTTCCAGGGGCCCAAAACACAAGATTAATGGAATGGCTAAAAGTGCATGAAAATGGCCAATTTACTCACCCTGAGTTCTCAAAAAGGGTTTCTTCACCCCGGGAAGTGAAATAAATACCATTTGGAGGCATTTAATGTTCGAGCAAAAACGGCTGATTTTCGACAAAAGGGATAACACCCCCCCATTACGTCATGCTTCAGAAATGTGGAAAATGGTCCGTTTTCAAATGTTTCATTTTTGAACGTCAGTTCACATTTGTAGGTGGATCATCAGTGTTAGAGCTAAAATTAGCATGTTTAAAGTGATTTTCATGCTTCCAGGGGCTCGGGAAGTTAATTAAATACCATTTGGAGGCATTTAATGTTCGAGCAAAAACGGCTGATTTTCGACAAAAGAGATAACACCCCCCCATTACGTCATGCTTCAGAAATGTGGAAAATGGTCCGTTTTCAAATGTTTTATTTTTGAACGTCAGTTCACATTTGTAGGTGGATCATCAGTGTTAGAGCTAAAATTAGCATGTTTAAAGTGATTTTCATGCTTCCAGGGACCCAAAACACAAGATTTATGGAATGGTTAAAAGTGCATGAAAATGGCCAATTTACTCACTCTGAGTTCTCAAAAAGGGTTTCTTCACCCCGGGAAGTTAATTAAATACCATTTGGAGGCATTTAATGTTCGAGCAAAAACGCCTGATTTTCGACAAAAGAGATAACACCCCCCCATTACGTCATGCTTCAGAAATGTGGAAAATGGTCCGTTTTCAAATGTTTTATTTTTGAACGTCAGTTCACATTTGTAGGTGGATCATCAGTGTTAGAGCTAAAATTAGCATGTTTAAAGTGATTTTCATGCTTCCAGGGGCCCAAAACACAAGATTAATGGAATGGCTAAAAGTGCATGAAAATGGCCAATTTACTCACCCTGAGTTCTCAAAAAGGGTTTCTTCACCCCGGGAAGTGAAATAAATACCATTTGGAGGCATTTAATGTTCGAGCAAAAACGGCTGATTTTCGACAAAAGGGATAACACCCCCCCATTACGTCATGCTTCAGAAATGTGGAAAATGGTCCGTTTTCAAATGTTTCATTTTTGAACGTCAGTTCACATTTGTAGGTGGATCATCAGTGTTAGAGCTAAAATTAGCATGTTTAAAGTGATTTTCATGCTTCCAGGGGCTCGGGAAGTTAATTAAATACCATTTGGAGGCATTTAATGTTCGAGCAAAAACGGCTGATTTTCGACAAAAGAGATAACACCCCCCCATTACGTCATGCTTCAGAAATGTGGAAAATGGTCCGTTTTCAAATGTTTTATTTTTGAACGTCAGTTCACATTTGTAGGTGGATCATCAGTGTTAGAGCTAAAATTAGCATGTTTAAAGTGATTTTCATGCTTCCAGGGACCCAAAACACAAGATTTATGGAATGGTTAAAAGTGCATGAAAATGGCCAATTTACTCACTCTGAGTTCTCAAAAAGGGTTTCTTCACCCCGGGAAGTTAATTAAATACCATTTGGAGGCATTTAATGTTCGAGCAAAAACGCCTGATTTTCGACAAAAGAGATAACACCCCCCCATTACGTCATGCTTCAGAAATGTGGAAAATGGTCCGTTTTCAAATGTTTTATTTTTGAACGTCAGTTCACATTTGTAGGTGGATCATCAGTGTTAGAGCTAAAATTAGCATGTTTAAAGTGATTTTCATGCTTCCAGGGGCTCGGGAAGTTAATTAAATACCATTTGGAGGCATTTAATGTTCAAGCAAAAACGGCTGATTTTCGACAAAAGAGATAACACCCCCCCATTACGTCATGCTTCAGAAATGTGGAAAATGGTCCGTTTTCAAATGTTTTATTTTTGAACGTCAGTTCACATTTGTAGGTGGATCATCAGTGTTAGAGCTAAAATTAGCATGTTTAAAGTGATTTTCATGCTTCCAGGGGCTCGGGAAGTTAATTAAATACCATTTGGAGGCATTTAATGTTCGAGCAAAAACGGCTGATTTTCGACAAAAGAGATAACACCCCCCATTACGTCATGCTTCAGAAATGTGGAAAATGGTCCGTTTTCAAATGTTTTATTTTTGAACGTCAGTTCACATTTGTAGGTGGATCATCAGTGTTAGAGCTAAAATTAGCATGTTTAAAGTGATTTTCATGCTTCCAGGGGCTCGGGAAGTTAATTAAATACCATTTGGAGGCATTTAATGTTCAAGCAAAACGGCTGATTTTCGACAAAAGAGATAACACCCCCCCATTACGTCATGCTTCAGAAATGTGGAAAATGGTCCGTTTTCAAATGTTTTATTTTTGAACGTCAGTTCACATTTGTAGGTGGATCATCAGTGTTAGAGCTAAAATTAGCATGTTTAAAGTGATTTTCATGCTTCCAGGGGCTCGGGAAGTTAATTAAATACCATTTGGAGGCATTTAATGTTCGAGCAAAAACGGCTGATTTTCGACAAAAGAGATAACACCCCCCCATTACGTCATGCTTCAGAAATGTGGAAAATGGTCCGTTTTCAAATGTTTTATTTTTGAACGTCAGTTCACATTTGTAGGTGGATCATCAGTGTTAGAGCTAAAAATTAGCATGTTTAAAGTGATTTTCATGCTTCCAGGGGCCCAAAACACAAGATTTATGGAATGGGTAAAAGTGCATGAAAATGGCCAATTTACTCACTCTGAGTTCTCAAAAAGGGTTTCTTCACCCCGGGAAGTTAATTAAATACCATTTGGAGGCATTTAATGTTCGAGCAAAAACGGCTGATTTTCGACAAAAGAGATAACACCCCCCCATTACGTCATGCTTCAGAAATGTGGTAAATGGTCCGTTTTCAAATGTTTTATTTTTGAACGTCAGTTCACATTTGTAGGTGGATCATCAGTGTTAGAGCTAAAATTAGCATGTTTAAAGTGATTTTCATGCTTCCAGGGGCCCTCGGGAAGTTAATTAAATACCATTTGGAGGCATTTAATGTTCGAGCAAAAACGGCTGATTTTCGACAAAAGAGATAACACCCCCCCATTACGTCATGCTTCAGAAATGTGGAAAATGGTCTGTTTTCAAATGTTTTATTTTTGAACGTCAGTTCACATTTGTAGGTGGATCATCAGTGTTAGAGCTAAAATTAGCATGTTTAAAGTGATTTTCATGCTTCCAGGGGCCCAAAACACAAGATTTATGGAATGGTTAAAAGTGCATGAAAATGGCCAATTTACTCACTCTGAGTTCTCAAAAAGGGTTTCTTCACCCCGGGAAGTTAATTAAATACCATTTGGAGGCATTTAATGTTAGAGCAAAAACGGCTGATTTTCGACAAAAGAGATAACACCCCCCCATTACGTCATGCTTCAGAAATGTGGAAAATGGTCAGTTTTCAAATGTTTTATTTTTGAACGTCAGTTCACATTTGTAGGTGGATCATCAGTGTTAGAGCTAAAATTAGCATGTTTAAAGTGATTTTCATGCTTCCAGGGGCCCAAAACACAAGATTTATGGAATGGTTAAAAGTGCATGAAAATGGCCAATTTACTCACTCTGAGTTCTCAAAAAGGGTTTCTTCACCCCGGGAAGTTAATTAAATACCATTTGGAGGCATTTAATGTTAGAGCAAAAACAGCTGATTTTCGACAAAAGAGATAACACCCCCCCATTACGTCATGCTTCAGAAATGTGGAAAATGGTCCGTTTTCAAATGTTTTATTTTTGAACGTCAGTTCACATTTGTAGGTGGATCATCAGTGTTGGAGCTAAAATTAGCATGTTTAAGTGATTTTCATGCTTCCAGGGGCCCAAAACACAAGATTTATGGAATGGTTAAAAGTGCATTAAAATGGCCAATTTACTCACTCTGAGTTCTCAAAAAGGGTTTCTTCACCCCGGGAAGTTAATTAAATACCATTTGGA